>NC_137076.1:101645856-101949143 GCF_951640355.1 Cnephaeus nilssonii | reverse complement strand
CCACCTAACCTAATGACCAAACATGTGTTTTACTACCCAGGGTCCTCAAACAGCAGCAGTATGAATTCTCCAACCACAGTTGCTTATCTGAAAATGGGAATGATGAATATTAATATTAGTACTCTATAGCCTCGCAATATTCTCTGTCTGGGTTCGCCCTTCTACTGTGTTTTTTGTAGACACTTCAAAATCCAATTCAAATGTCATCTCTTCTAAGATAGCTCTCCTGCTCTCTCAGGTAGAAGTTACCCATCCCCCTAGTACCTTTCCATTTTCTCCATTGTAATACTGATCCTTCTAAATGGCATTCATGCATTAATGTGTCCATCTCTCTGCTAGACTGCTTTCTGAGAGTGCGCACTGGATGTAGGTCATGTCTTTGCCACTGTCAGAGAAGCCAACAGAGATGGCCCTTCTTAAATGCTCTCTGATTTGAAAAGAACTGCAGAGGCTGCCAAAGAGATGAGCAGACCCAAAAGTGCCCAGAAGTGTGGTGACTAAAAGAAAATCCCAAAAGCCTCCACCCCAGCTGCTCTGTACAACTTCTAGACAGTGTTTCTTTTCACAGGTGCTGGACCAACTATGCAGGGTTCGGGACACATCAAGGAAATTTCTGAAAGTTACACCATGCCTCTGTCTGTTCAGAAAGACAGGACCTTGTGAGTCACTCTGCCCTGTCATGCTGTCAGATGCAGTGACAACAGTGGGGCATGTGGCAGGGAGTGTAGAAAGGAGGCACATCACTGAAAACTTGTTGGCATTGCTTTATTTATTTATTGTGTGGAAAGGAGGGTTGAGTGCTTCATGCCTATCTCACTCCTTCACTTGTATTCGCGAAGTGCGTCTTCCTTCTTGGTATTTATTACTATGAGTCACTCCTCTGTGTGCCAGATGGGAGATGCAGAAGCTTTGGCTCCTGTGAAGAAACGTGAGGTTTAGGGTAGGGAATCAGGCTGACAGTGGGGATCAGACTAGCAGTGGGGAAGGGAAGTGAGCTGGGCAGGGTATATGCAGATTCAGTTTTTAGATAGAATTAAGCTCTCGGTCCCCTCCATTTAGATGGAATTAAGCTCTAATCCCACAAGGTTTGATCCATTCTCTAGAAATGGTTGTCTCATATGTTTTCCTGCTTTGAGCCCATCTGCACATTTGCTAGAGAAATTCAATCCATATGGGCTCATTCATTTAACTCATTAAGCTGTTGTTTAATGAGAACAATTTTGTGACTGCAAATCCTTCATAGTTTATTTCTGGCAGCTCTGATTTCCTATTAGCGAAGAACCTGGGTTCTCAGGTCTTCAAACCCCCTGTTCTCAAACTGAGATTTACCTTCATTCATTCCATAGAGGGCTGGAGAGGGTTACCAGATGCAATAGTGCCACCATATCTGTCTTTCTAGGTCGAGATAACAACATCCATCTAGGTCTGAAAGCTTTGAGAATCCTAAATGCCATGGTTTCTGGATTTATTGCAAGTTACATCACTTCAATGATGCTGTTCCAATAATCCTGCTGGATATTATCTTTTCCTTGGTTTGATTTTTCTTTCGACCTCTCTTTTTTATATCACTGTTTCTTTCTTTCTTGTATAATAGATATAGCTAATGGTCTCTATTAGATGATACCTTGCATACAGTGCTGTAGAGCACAGGCTTTAGGGTCAGGGAGACCAGGGCAATCTTGAGTTGATGGGCATACCACCTCAGAAAATGCAATTAAAATCACTGAGCCTTGGTTTCCCGTCTTTCTTTAAAATCTCTTTTAAAACTGTATAAAGTGAAATAGACACACAGAGAAAAAGTTTAAACTATATTCAGCTCAATGAATTTTTTTAATCCTCACCCAAAGATATGTTTATTAATTTTAGGGAGAGGAAGGGAGAAGGAAAGAGGGAGAGGGGAGGAGAGACAGAGAGAGAGAGCGCAAAAGAGAAAGGTGAGAAACATTGATCAGTTGCTTCCTGTAAGCGCCCCAATGGGTGATGGAACCCACAACCTCCTAGGTATGTGCCCTGACCAGGAATTGAGTCCACAATCTTTTCGTGTATAGGATGACACTCTAACCATATGAGCCACTGGACCAGGGCTTAATGAATTCTTATAAAGTGAATACACTAGGTCACACCAATCAAAGCATAATATACAACTTTACAAGGACCTTAAAAGCCCTCTCTGTGCCCCTTTCCTATCATACTTCATTTCTCTCACCTAAATGTAACTATAGTTCTGAATTATATGGCAATATCTTCTAAGATTAAAAATATCTTATATTTTTTCCAGTTTTACCACTTAAATATATTGAAATACTGTAGTTTGTTTTTTTTCTGTTTTGAATGTTGTTTAATTGGAAATCTGTAGTATATATTTTTGTACATGGCTTTTGTTCCTCATTATTATGTCTGTGTGATTCAGTCACCTTGTATGCATTTTTATTTATTTATTTTTGAAATATATTTTATTGATTTTTTTTACAGAGAGGAAGGGAGAGGGATAGAGAGTTAGAATCATCGATGAGAGAGAAACATCGATTCAGCTGCCTCCTGCACACTACCCACTGGGGATGTGTCCGCAGCCAAGGTATATGCCCTTGACCGGAATCGAACCTGAGACCCTTCAGTCCCCAGGCCAACACTCTATCCACTGAGCCAAACCACTCAGGGCCACCCATTCTTATTACAGTATAGTATTCCATTGTACAACTATAACCACAGTTTGTTTATATTTGTGATGGACATTTGGGTTATTCCCAGTTTGTGGCCATGACAAGAAATGCTGTTATGAACCTTCTTGTCCATGTCTCTGAGACACATGCACATGCATGTTGGGTCACAATCATGAACTATCTTCAAATTCAGTAAATAATGCAAAAGTGTTTCCAAAGTGTGCCAACTTATAATTCTACCCATGGAGTATAAGAATTCCCATCCTTGCTAACACTTGATATTCTCCACGTTTTTAACTTTTAGCCATTCTGCTAGGTGTGTGATGATATTTCATTTGCTTTTAATTTGCCTTTTCTTGATTATTGTTAGGTTGTGTACCTTTCCTTATGAAAAGGTAGAGATTTTTGGGATTTTCTCTTTTGCAAAGAACCGTGTTAGAGTGTCTTCTCCATTTTTCTTTTCTTTTCTTACCTATTTTTCTGTTGAATTGTGTATCTTAATTTTTTGATTCATAAGAGTCCTTTATATACCTAAGATATGAGCCTTTTTGGGGATATATGTTTTACTAATACTTTTTCACACTCTGTGGTATTCCTTTTCATTTGCTTAATGGTACATTTTGAGGAAATGAAATTCTTAATTTTAATGTGGTCACGTTTATTAACCTGGTGGCTGTTTGTTTGTGGGGTTTTTGGTGTTTTTTTTTGTAACATTTAAGAATTTTTGTCTCAAACTGAAGTCATAAAGATAATCTCCTCTAATCCTATCTAATAATAGTGTACCATGTAAATTACCATCACTCCGCTACGCCCACGATTGGGCGGCGGAGGCTGGGGGGCGGGACTCAGGGTGGCCTATCCGGCCATTGAGAGGCACGGATCTGCTGCCACTGAGCGGATCCGCTGCCACTGAGCGGGGCTACGCTGCTGTTGAGAGGCACAGGGGGCGGGACTCCCGCCCCCTGTGCCTCTCAACGGCCAGATCCAGGCCGCTGAGGGGGTCCCCACCCCCTGCGCCTCTCAACAGAAGGGGAGACCCCCTCAGCGGCCGCGGATCATCAAAAGTGGGGGAGCGAGCTCTGGCCTCAGTCAGGGAGCCACGGAAACCCGGCAGAGGATGGAGAGCAGCGACGAGGAAGACATGGAGAAGCACCGCATCCACCTATGCCCCGTCGCTCTGCGCACACGCTGCACCTCCTGCCCTGTGAAGTCCGGGTTAACCGGCCCGCCCCTGTGGGGCGCTTTTTCACCCCGGCCATCCGTCAGGGTCCCGATGGACTCGAAGGGCCGCAGTCTGAGGGGCGAGGAGGTGGAGGTGCCGCCTGGCCTGCTGGGATACATGATGGTGAGTCCATCGGGACCCTGACGTGCATGATTCAATCATGCACTGGGCCTCTAGTATAATATAAAATGCTACTGTTTCCTTTTCATTTTTAGGTCTATAATCCACCTGAATTGATATTTTGTCTATGATGTTAAGGTAGGAGTCAAATTCATTTTTTTCCATCTACGTAACTAATTATCCCAGCACTATTTATTGCAAAGGTCATCCTTTCCCTGCTTCTCTGCAATGGCACTTTTATGGTAAATCAAATGTCCATGTATTATGTAGATCTGTCTCTATTATGAGTCATTGGTCTATTTGTCTAACCTGGTACTAGTAAAACATTATCTTTATTATCTATACTAATAAAAGGATAATATGCCAATTATATGAGACATCTTCCGATGTCCTTCCAGACAAAGCCACGGTGGCAGGGGCTGAGGCAGAGGTGGTTAGGGGTGATCAGGCCAGTAGGAGGGAGCAATTAGGGGGCGATCAGGCCGACAGGGGAGGGCAGTTAGGGGGCAATCAGGCTGACAAAGGAGCAGTTAGGGGCATCAGGCCAGCAGGCATAGGTGGTTATGGGTGATCAGGCAGGCAGGCAGGCAAGTGGTTAGGATCCAGTGGTCCCGGATTGCGAGAGCGATGTCTGACTGCCGGACATCCCCCAAGGGGTTCACAAATTTCGTGCACTGGGCCTGTGGTCTATAATAATAAAAGTGTAATATGCTAATTATACCCGACATTCTTCCAGACCACCTTTTAGACGAAGTCGGGGCTGTGAGGGAAGCCTGGGTTCCGGGTTCCTGCTGGTGGCCAGAGGGAAGCCTGAGTCCTGGGTGCCAGAGGTAAGCCTGGGTCCCGGGTGCCAGAGGGAAGCTGGTGCCAGCAGCCAGGGGAAGGAAGGCCTACTCTTGCACCAATTTCATGCATCAGGCCTCTAGTCTATATATATAAAAACCTAATATGTAAATTGTCCCTTCAGGAGTTTGACCAGGAGACCTGGAGTTCGATTGCTCGCTATGATGTGCGCTGACCACCAGGGGGCAGTATGGAACGAAGGAAGGTCCCAGCTGGCAGCCAGAAGGCCCCGTTTGGCCCTGATTGCCAGCCAGGCCTAGAGAACCTACCTGTGCATGAATTTCAGGCACCGGACCTCTAGTTTTATAATAAATCTTAATTATCGAACAGAACAAGTTTTCCTATTTTGTTTTTCTTCATTAAGTTCTCTTTGCTATTCTTGTCCCTTTGCATTTCTATTTATATTTTTGAATCATATTGAACAATTCCACAGAAAATATTTTGAGATTTTTTTTAAAGGGAAAATGAATCTGGAAAGAATTGAATACTTTTGCAATAGTGAGTCTTCTAATTCACAATCAAGATATAGCTGTCTATTTAGGACTTAAAATTTTTTCTCTTTATGTTTTATAATATTCTATGAGAAGGTTTTACACAGATTTTGTTAGATTCATTACTAGGAATTTGATTTTTTAATTAATTTCAATGGTATCTTTTTATAAAATTTATTTTCAAATTGCCACTTAAATTTAGAAATGTAATTGTTTTTTATATATTGACCTTGTTTGTTTTAATTTGCTTAGTCATTTAATTTAGATTATTTCCTATTTTAATGTTCGTTGCTCCTTCCTGCCTATATTTTTCTTCTGTCTGAAGAACATCCTTTAGTATTTCCTTTACTGCAGATCCACTGAGCAAATTCTATCAATCTTTCTTGATCTTAAATGACTGTTTTAATATCCATTTTTCCCCAGTTCGTTTGTTTGAATCGGGACCCTAATAAATTTTATACATGGTAATTGCTTAAGATTTTTAATTACTTTTAAACTGTAGTTTTTATCTCTTCTTTTTTTGAGACTACCATATTTTCTTCTGTAAAGTTTCCCCATAAACTTATTTTTTCTGATATCATCTCTGGAGTATCACTTATCATGTTCCTCTCTCCCCTGTGTTTCTCACAAATTTGGTAATTAATGTATTTATTGCATGTAGAGTCAATTATTTGTTAAGACTATTCAGACATTGTCTTGAGTCCTTTCATCAAGAAGCATATTTTTTGATGATAGGAATTATTGATCAAGTGTAACTGTATTATACCAATAACTCTCATATGTCAGACAAATCATTTGGTTGTCTGAAGCCTCTCATCTAGTAGTTTAAGAAAAGAAGTGCTAATGTGAATAATATGCTCACATGTTCATGGTTTATTTGGGCCTTTATTCTTGAAAGATAGTTTGAATGACTAATCAGCTTACATTCTCTTTTATGGGGATTTTAAGATGTTACATCATTATTTTCTGGCATGCAGTATAGCTATTAAAAAGTCAGATGACAATATGATATTTTAAAATAAGTTACTTGGTAATTTTGTGTGGGTATCCAAAGAAAATTTCATATTTCTATAAAGTTCTATTGCTTTTTTAGAATATATTTGGTATTGGTTGTTCTGGTTTGATTTTCCCAGCTAAGTATTTTGTCCTTTCAATACATACTTTTGTTTTCTTTCTTTCTTTCTTTCTTTCTTTCTTTCTTTCTTTCTTTCTTTCTTTCTTTCTTTTTTTAATTTCAACAAAGTTTTCTTAAATTATAGTTCAATTTTTTCCATTGCTCTGATTTATTTTTTTTCTTCAGATACTCCTATTATAACATTCATGGATTTTTGCCTACCTTCTCTCTCTTTTATTTTCTCTCAAATTTTAGTCTCTTCATTACAAGTTTTTTTTCCTTTTCACCTTCTATTTCTCTTATTTATTTTGTTTATTCCTATGTTTCTTCTAGTTTAATTTTTATTTCTGAAATACATCGTCTTTTCTTTGTCATTCTTTTTTGAGTTTCATCACTTCAATGCTGAGTTTTTAAATTTCTGATGTACAGTAGTCTCCTTTCATTCACAGGAGATATGTTCCAAGTCCCCCAGGGGATGCCTGAACCATAGGTAGGACCAAACCCTTTTTTCCCTATGCATACATACCTATAATAAAGTTTAATTTATAAATAAGGCACAGTACAAGATTAGGAACAATAACTAATAATAAAATAGACCACTAATAACAATGTACTATAATTAAAGTTATGTGAATGTGGTGAATGCGGTCTCTCTCTTTCTGGGATAACCAAGATGGCTACTAAGTGACTAATGGGTGGGCACTGTATATAAGCTTGTATCCGCTGGACAAAGGAATGAATCACATCCTGGGTGGGATAGAGCGGGCCAACATGAGATTTCATCACACTACTCAGAACCATGGGCAACTTCAAACTTATGATTTATTCTGAAATTTTCTATTTAATATTTTCAGACTGCCATTGACTGCAGGTAACTGAAACCATGGAAAATGAAACTGAAGATGGAGTGGGGGGTGGGAGGGGGGTGGGGATTACTGTATGCTACTTTTTGATATCTTTATTTTCTTAGCTTGGTTTTATATATTAGGGTACAGTCTTTGTGGACATGTCTTGCAGGTGCAGTTTCAATGTCTATAGGGATGTTATTCTGCTCTTTATTTTCTTTTTTCTCATGATAACTTACTTCATGAAATGTGTTATTAAATGTTTAGGAAGGAGGCTGAATAGTTTTTCTAGCTTTGTTTACTCAAGAGCTCCTCCTATTGTTCTTGTAAATGTTAAAAAAAAATATGGCCTCATTATTTTAAGAGACTGGCTTTTTTCCTCGTCTCCACTTTTATTTGGTTCTTCTCTTTTGTTTGCCCTTATTAACACTGTCCTACTAAATTTTAATTCTTTTTCCAGCTATTTCTCTTCAGTGGAAGGCTTCATTTTGGAAGGAAAGTTGAGGTGGTTAGTTTTGAGAATTTGTAGTGCCCCAGCTGCTCCAGTCATTTAAACCTTACTATCGATCTCTTGCCTTCAATTGTAAATTATAATGTGAAAAGTTTAAGCTTCTGAGTATTAGCTCCTCAATCTCAAATAGCTCTCTTACACTTTTTAGGGAATAACTGTTGAGGGTGTTATGTTTCTCATTTTAGGACAATCAAATGCCCTGCTGCTTCCCTCTGCTGTCTCTCATATACATGCTGACACCATATGTGTTGAGTAGTTGTTCGTCTGAATCATTTATGTTTGGGTAGGTGGGGATACCTTAATTTCTATTTTTGTAGTAGGTATTATTCTTGGTCTCTTAATTTTTCAATCTTAGTTGCTCTGCGTATTTCTTTCTTTCTTTTTTGAGTGATTCAGAGAGAATAAAACCATTAGGTATGGTTTTATTTTTATATTATACTTGGGATTTATTGGGTTATCTTAAATCTGTGAATCAATATCCTATCAATTTGGGGCCATTTTCAGCCATCATCCCTTCTTTTCTCTTTTTTTTTTTCTTTAATCCTCACCCGAGAATATTTTCCCATTGATCTTTTAGAGAGAGTAGAAGAGAGAGTGAAAGACAGAGAGAAATATCAATGTCAGAGAAGCACATCAATTGGTTGCATCCTGCACACACCCGACCAGGGCCTGGGCTGGGGAGGAGCCTGTAACCGAAGTACATGTCATTGACTGGAATCGAACCCAGGACCCTTCTGTCTGCAGGCCGACACTCTATCTAGTGAGCCAAACTGGCTAGGGCCCATCATCCCTTTTTCCCTACTTTGTCTCTTTTTTCCTTCCAATTTTTCTGCTTCTCTGGTCACAGGTATGTTAGACCTCTTCATTATATCTCCTGGGATCCTACTTACCCTACTGTTTTCAGTACATTTTTTCTCTCTATGATATTTTCTGAGTAGTTTCCTCTTCCCTCTCTTCCAGTTTACTTATTCTCTCTTCAGTTCTATTTAATAAGCTATTGGATCTAACCAATTAATTCATTTCTTAATTCTAGGATTTCAAGTTATTTTCTAAATCTGAAAAACTAGATTTAATAATTTTTAGTAGTTTGTTGAAGATATTAAATTCACCTTTACATCTATGGGAATAGTAAGCTAATTGTTTTCACAGTCCATATCTAGAATTTCCACTACTTGGGGCATTTGTTATATTTTAAAGTTATTTTTACTGTGTGTTTTTTTATGTTGTCATGTTTCCTTTTGGTGTAGTTATTGTTGACTGTGTACTTGCTATTGTATATGAAAATTAATTTGCAAAAGTTATTTTATCACCATCCTGTTACTATCTTTGTCCAGAGAGGATTGCCATTTGCTTTTTTTAGGTGCCTGAGGGAATAATTAAAAGTATTCCAAATTAATGTGATTTCATCATTAGTTCTAGGATCTAATTCTTTCAGGTTTCATTCCATAGTGTACCATGTTTTCTGAGGACCTTTAAGTTTGGCAAGCCCTATATTTCAACTTTTGTTTCCCTAAACCTATATGATGCTGTAAAAGGTACTACTCAGGCTCTCCTTCACTTCTACTGCATCAGTAAATGTCTTCTGGCCTAAAAGGCAAACAAAATGTAGGCTATACTTCCAGATGTTTGCTTTTTCCCATACCTTTGCCTAGTAATTCCACTTTCATTTGATTGTTCTGTGATGCTTTAGACAAATATTTTACATACTAGAAGCCCGGTGCACTAAATTCGTGCACGGCGGGGGGTTGTCCCTCAGCCCAGCCTGTACCCTCTCCAATCTGAGACCGGGATCGGGCCTAAACAGGCAGTCGGACATCCCTCTCACAATCCAGGACTGCTGGCTCCCAACTGCTTGCCTGCCTGCCTTCCTGATTGCCCCTAACCGCTTCTGCCTGCCAGCCTGATCACCCCCTAACCACTCCGCTGCCAGCCTGGTTGATGCTTAACTGCTCCCCTGCCAGCCTGTTTGCCCCCAACTTCCCTCCTCTGCCAGCCTGGTCACCCCTAACTGCCCTCTCCTGCAGGGTTGATCACCTCCAACTGCCCTCCCTTGCAAGCCTGGTCTCTCTCAACTGCCTTCCCTTGCAGGCCTGGTCCCTCGCAACTGCCCTCCCTTGCAGGCCGGGTGCCTCCCAACTGCCCTCTCCTGCTGGCCATCTTGTGGTGGCCATCTTGTGTCCACATGGGGGCAGGATCTTTGACCACATGGGGGCAGCTATATTGTGTGTTGCAGTGATGATCAATCTGTATATTACTCTTTTATTAGATAGGATAGAGGCCTGGTGCACGGGTGGCGGCCAGCTGGTTTGCCCTGAAGGGTGTCACAGATAAGGGTGGGGGTTCCCTTGGGGTGTGGGG
Organism: Cnephaeus nilssonii; assembly: GCF_951640355.1. Lineage (NCBI taxonomy): Eukaryota > Metazoa > Chordata > Mammalia > Chiroptera > Vespertilionidae > Cnephaeus > Cnephaeus nilssonii. Next base: position 101,938,979 of record NC_137076.1, on the reverse strand, counting down.
TGGCCTGAGCGAGGGGCCTGTGGTGGTTTGCAGGCCGGCCATACCCCCTGGCAACCCAAGGGGAGGCCCTGGTATCTGGAATTTATTTTCCTCCTACAATTGAAACTTTGTAGCCTGGAGCAGAGCCAAGCCTGTGGCAGTTAATTCACCTTCTACAATTGAAACTTTGTAGCCTTAAGCGGGTGAGCCTGGCCAGGGTGTGCGGAAAGCTTTGCTTCCCCTGTTGCCGCCAGCAACCCTGGCCTGCTCTCTCAAGCTCCATTCTGCCACCATTTGTTTGAATTTGTTTACCTTCTATAATTGAAACTTTGTAGCTTGAGTGGAGGCTTAGGCCTGCAACGGCTATGGAAAGCTTGGCTTCCTCTGTTACCTAGGAAACCTTGCTCTCTGTAGCTGTAGCCATCTTGGATTGGGGTTAATTTGCATACTCACCCTGATTGGCTGATGGGCGTGGCTTGGCTGGTGGGCGTGGCTTATGTAGCGGAGTGATGGTTAATTTGCATATTACCATTTTATTAGAGAGGATTGTAGAATTTTTAAAATTGTCTTCAGCAAGGTTAACCTGAATTACATAATCTACCACTACCCAATACTTGATATCTTTTGTAAAATAGAGTCCATAAATATTGTTGTGAGACACAAATGATATATAAATAAAATATGTAGCAAAATATATGGCATATAATGTCCTCTCAATTAAAACTGCTATTATTATCATTGTTATAGGTAAGGACTATGTCTTACTAATTTTTATACCTATGCAGCAACTATTAAACCTTCCTGGCAGGAGAAAAGAGAATTATGTAGTTAACACAATTGAGAACTTCAAAGTATGTAAGTGGAAAGAAAACATTTTTCTAGTTCAGGTTTACTTCTGTGGCTAAGATAATCAGAAGGGGTTGAGAAGAAACCGTTAAAGAATTGTTAGAATTTATTTCTGCTTCTTAAACATTTCAGCAAATTTTCCATTGATCACAATTCAAAAAAGAGATACTGGTTAGTATTTTTTTTATCTTGTTTGTGTTTTATCTTTTGCATATTGCTGGAAAATAAATCCCCTTGGCTTTCCTAGTCTTCATCTCCTAGTACTTAATACTCTCTAATATTATTACATGGACTATAGAAAAAACAACACAGTGCATTAACTTCTCAAAATATAGAACGAAGAAAAGGTCATGAAGCCTATGAGGTAATTTATTCCTTTGATATCTTTCTGCAGAGAGTTTCCTATTGACAGGAGTGACTGCCAAGGTTAGTGACACTTGAAATGAGATATCAGTTTTGAGATCCTGATGCCTGTCCTACCATACCCAGTGGCTCTATGGCTTTAGTTTTTCTGTTCAAGGGAAATAAAGGTCACCAAGCTCTCTTCAGTACTCATCTTGCCCCATTGTATGTGAAGTCAAGGGACTATAAAAGAAGCATACCAGTGTTTCACTTTCATATCTACTACTGAAAGCTGTACAATAATGACAGTAATAAAATTATTATAATCACCAAAATGAATTATGAAGCACTTTACATGTTTTAACTCAGTATGATCATCACAAGAACTCAGTCTTGGGTGCTATTATTATACTCATGAAGAAATGTATGTAAATAAAGTTTAATTAATCATCCAAAGTCACATGTTGAGTAAATTCTTACTAACCTTTATAACTTTATATTTTCCACCAGCAAAATGATAAATAGTAATTAGCCTTGATGGGATGATTGGATAAGGTAATCAGTTATATAATATGCCTGGCATGTGTTAGGCATTAAATATTTTTAGTTGCCTTACATAGGTAGAGCCATTTCTTAGAATTTTACATTTCATGGAATTCCACTAGATTGATTTTTCTTTGGGTGAATTATTTTGATCATTATAGTATCTCAGTGCCTAACACAGTGTCAGGTACAGTATTGGTGCCCAATAAGTATTTGTTAAAATGTAAGCACATAAATCTTAGTGCTAAAAAGGGACTTTAAAAGTCACCTATTCCAATCTAACCCATTAAAGGAATCCTAATCTGTACATTTAGGGAATTAGCTCTGGTTCTGCCCTCTGGAAGTACATGGAATAAAGCTTTTTTATTTTTGTTTTTCCTTTATTTGCCTGAGTCTTTCTTCACGTATTGCACTATAGCTCATAGATCCACTTGGTACCTTGGTTCCTTGGCATCTTGGCCTGGTTTATTCTAAGCCAGATATGCCCAGTAACTTCCATCATTCCTCATAAAAACAAGATGCCAATTCAGGTCAGTTTGTCCTTTGAGATTTAAATAAAATTGGCTAGAGCTTTCAATCCCACATCCTGTGAAAAATCCAAGGCCCAACCCAAGGTTTCTGTGAATTCCTGGGGATTTATGTTCTTAAAGTGACCTCTGGCTTTGAGTTCCTAATTCCACAGAGCTCTGTCTCACTGATATTTCTTTGCCTTATGCCTTCTAAAATCTTACCCAACCATGAGCTTGACATTAAACTCATCCTCTTGGGCCCTTAAACCTCACACATGTGGGTGCATGACAGGTTTTACTGATAGTGGTAATAGAGGCAATTTCCACTTCTAAACACACACAATTCAAAAATAAATATTTGATATTATAGTTCTTCAAATCTCTCATTCATTCTGCCACCAGAATGAGTTTATAATCTATCCCCTTTTTTCTTAGAGTATTATTCTAGCATATTGCTCTAGCTCCCTCTCTTCATTATTCTCCCTACTTCCTACTTTTTTTTCTAACAATATTCAAATTCCTGTTCATTACTTACTCAGAGCTCTCACCTTCCAAGCTATGTCCACAGAGTCTTAACTTCCACACCAAAGCTATTTATCAAAATAGTTTTCTAAACAACTGTCTTTCTAAAAAGACACCTGCTACATACTCATGATTCGATTTCAACCCTTCTTCTCTCTTCTAGATACCCTCATTAACAAGCTTTACTTGTTAATATCGGTCTTGGAATAGCCTCCCACAAGGAACATGGTGAGGTTGGAGAAAATAGCTTTAGTAATATAAACACTGTGAGTTCCAGAATGTTGCCTAGATAGGGCTGCATGTAATATAAATGCCAGACATGAATAACATGTGTCTGTTATTTCTTCTCCCTCAAGGAGTTGCTGCCAGCTAGAGATTTAATTTACATACGTATGCACCAGTAGAAGCCTTAGTTGTTAGATTCTGCACCAGGGATGGGATGAAGATGCCCTGGGCACATGGCTCTCTTTCTGATTATGAACATGTTTTCTTAATCTGTATGTATCTGGGGAAAGTTCCATTAATATCACTTGCATACTTTTAATCTACATTTGATTGATTATGGATGTCAAGATATGACTTGGACTTTTTAAAGCATAAAAAAGCTATCTGAGAGATCCAGAGTGATAATAGCAATTTGGGAAAACCCCAATTTTGGTCCACCAGTTATCATTTCTGTAGATAATTTTGGAGTTTCCTAGAATGCTAAGCTGAGGTTGTATTCAGTGAAGGCTTGAAGGACAGAAGAATGAGAGATTCTTTCCGTTATAATAGTATGTATTTTCTAGGTACTTACTTTTAGGCTAGGGACTGTGCTAAATGCATTATATCTATTATTTAATTTCCTTCTTCCTGAAACCCTAAATTATCGGTAACGTTCTTCTTCCCATTTTACCCATAGGAGACAGACATAGAGAGATGAAACAATGTGCTCAAGGAGACACAGATAAGGTGTAGAACAAGTTCAACTCAGACGGGCTTGAAAGCCAGTGTTCAGAACCACTGCACTGTTCTCCCACCCCTTCCACCCAGAGAGGCGGGAGAAAAGAGACCAGCTGGAACATTCCTCTTTTTAATTTTTTTTTTTTTTGCAGGGTGCCCGAACAGCCTCCTTTTGAGTCTGCAACATACCATTATTGGCAAATCTAAACCAGGTGGCTGGTCAATTTTTTTTAAAACCAGGAGGCTGTGAGAGGAATTGCTTCTTTGTCTTTCCCTTGTGGGAGCCAGAGCTGCATGAGAAGCAATGGGCAAGTGCACTGAATTTTAAAGAAAAGCAAGGCAGTGGGGGCATGAAGAGGTTACCAGGGAAATGCAGGGGTTGACAGCTATCAGAGATGAACTGGCCCCATCTAGGTCTCTGTGGAAATGTCAGTCCCTTTCATAGAGGATTATTTTGCATCTTGATTAAAGTGTCTCAGGAGATGAACCTCATTAAACAGAACCAATGCGTTGAAAGCATGTAATTAAACTAAACCATTTTTGTTCTTCTTAATGCCTTAAATACTTGTTTGTGTGGAGGCCTGAACATCAAATAGCTTCCTCAGGCAAAAGACAGTGGGAGCCATGGAGTTACAGTAGTGAAAATTCTCTGGATGATTAATAGTCCTCGTATTTCCTCAGGGGCTGAGTTTGCCCTCCAAAACTTTCTACTCCTACTTGACAGAAAACATCAGAGACACTTTTTAGGACATCACATACTTCGTTGATTTGCTGATTCATTCATTCATTTTTTCATTAATGCATTCAGCATTTTGTCTGTGCCTAGTGTGGGTCTGGCACTAGGAACCCAGGAGCGAATAAAGTATATATTCTTGGCCCCAAGGAATTTATACTCTAATATGAAACATAGCAGGTTTATTTTAGTGTTCTGTAGGGATCTATTCTGGATCCCTTTTATTTCCTTCTATTTTTACTTTATATTCTCACCTAGGTGAGCATAGCCATTCTCATAAATTCACACCATTTATATGAAGATGATTCTCAAATATATTTCACCTATTCAGTCCTTTCTTTGGAGCTTCGCACCCCTATACTAGCAAAAGTGGTCTCCTCAATGTATAAATTGGACTGTCCTTATTCTGCATAAATTAGCATAATGATCAAAATAATTACAGTGTTCTACAAGACTTCCCAGATACAGTCTCTGCCTACCCCCAGTCTCTCCTTAGAAATCTCAGCTCTCACAGACTTGGTTTGGCTTGATGTTAGGTTGCAGTGGGGGAGAATAAGCAAGAGACTCTAAAGTTCCTATAATAATAGCTACCATGTGGCCAGCTATTTTTACTTCTAGACTTTATAATCCCAAACCACATTCCCCTGCAAGATAAGCAGCAATATGCCCATTTTACAGATGAAGAATTATAGATGCAAGGTCACCCAGTTAGTGACTGGAAGAACCTGGACTCAACCCCAGGTTTCTTTCACTTCAAGGTAGACCTCATGTTTGATTTATCTCTGTTGTGCTGCTTGGCATTAAAAAACATATTGCCTTACATTGTACAGTGTTCATAACTATTTCAACCAGAATTTGAATCCAGAACTCCAAAGCCTGGGTTATTTTCATGCTATTGAAATGACCCTTCTCTTACTTTAGGAAGTCTTCTTTCAAGACCAGGAAGCCACAGGAATAGCCCTGGCTGTGGAGAAGAAAATGTAAACTTGTGTGTCAATGACAATCAACCCTGGTGCCGTCCCAGAATCACATGGAGAGCTTCCCTAAAGGAGTGATGCACCGGCCCCTCCTCTAGGAAGTCTGACGGAATTGGGCTGTGGTGGACCCTGGGCTCCAGGTATATTTTTAAAATGTGCCACTAGTGATTCTAACTTGCAGACAGAATTGAGAAGCTTTCCTGGTTTGGTTGGCAGGAAGCAGCCTGATTCAATTTGAGATGATCCTTGGGGGCTGTTTCTCCCTTTGTAAGCCTATCAGCCAGGCCAGGTGGGCAGGCAACTTCAGTGCCTGGTTGCCTGGAGCCTGGGTGGCATTCTTGGACAAGAGAGTACCTTGAGAGGCATATATGATAAAGAGGGTTTCTAGAGTTATTTCGTTTCACAGGATCATGTGAATAATAATCTCAGATCTCCAAAGATTCATTTAATGCCGAGCAGTCCCTGAGAAATGTAATTCGCATCTCTCTTCTTAGGATCCTCTGGCCATTTCTTTTCAAGTAGGAGGTAAAGGGTTCCTGAAGGTTGAGGCTCCATCCATCTCTGGGGGCGTCCATAGCAGCACCTTTGCAAGCCTGGTTCAGTTCTGTAGGAAGTTTGGGGAAGGATGAGAAGTGAAGGATAAAGGGTTGGATATGAAAGGAGCTATGAATAAGCTCTCTGGCTTTTCTCGCACTTTCCCATTCTACTGAGCTGCCCCTTGTGCAGACTTCAGAGGACCCTTCAGTAGGTTGGACTGGGAGTGAAAACACATTTCTTTTCATTTTAAAGAATAGGAATAGTAACCATATTGTTCCGTCTGCAGTCTTACCCTGCGGTGTACAGATTACCTTTGACAACAGCTCCTTGTTCTTCCTTATCATCATCACATCATCATTGACTCCTGTTATCTGTATCAAAATAATTGCAGCTCCATTTGCTCATTTTATAATGATAGGACTACAAGTCTGAACTCTGGAGCTTGATTCTCTGGGTCCTGTGAATCTGCCCCTTACTTGGCCACAGTTTCTCTATCTGTAAATAAGGCACCCTAATATATTCGTATTAAAAGAATTAATATGTGTGAAGAACTTACAATAGTTCCTGGCACTTAGTAAGTACTGTACGGATATTTGTTTCCAAATATAAAAATACAGCTCACAACCAAGTGGATTAACTGTCATCGTGTCTAACTCCCATGAGAAATACAGGTGAATATTTGTTTAGTCTTTGAGTTTGGTGGTACTTCTGACTTTGAACACAACCTATTTTGAGGTAGAGAGTAGAGAACACTTCTCTATGCTCTTCTCTCCATCTTTCAGTTCATCAAACAGACCTGGGGCAGCATGGTCTCCTGGGGTGCTCCATGCAGCATCCCCCAGGGACAGCAGAGCACGCCACATCCCTTTCGGGGTGCTGCTTTCTTCTGCTCCCACACACTCTTAATCCTTTCAATTCTTTTGTTTCTTACGCACTTCACTCCTTTTCCCCCACCAAGGTTCTGCCTAATCGTTTGCTCAAACCAGCACAATTTATCTTTTATACAGCTTTCTTGTTTCCAACACTGCTTAAAGGTGGGAAGTTAGGTCTAGAGAATGCAGGGAGGAAAGCAAGAGGAGGCCCTCACCATTCATTCTTTGCCATAGAATGAATCTCAAAGTGATAATCAAACCTTTTGTTTTATCAATATTAAATCTTTGCTGGTGTATTTTATTATTTGGTATTATGCAAAAAGTCCTTCTCTGTCATTTATTTTCTTCATTTATCATGTGCCAGCTTCCAAGAAAAGTATATCTAACTCACCACAAAATCATAGCTATTTGTTGAGCACCTAACATGGGAGACACACTAATTATATTGGTGCTGTATATACTAGTGCCCCTCAACATAGGCAGGTATTATTATCTCAATTTAGAGTCAAAGAAATCAAGGGCAGAGAAATGTCTTCCTCCACGTGATGCTGCTTTTCAAGACATTAAAAGGTGAGCCACTTCAAGAACCACAGGCACTGAAATAATGAAAGACTGCTTTAACCACATTTTTACATTTGTTCTTTGAAATATCACAGTGAAGCATTTATTATCTTCCTCATTTTGCAAACAGGGGAACCAAATTTCAGAGGATTTAAAGGGCATGCCCTAGGTGACACAGCTAGTACAAAACTGGGACCAAAAGCCAGGTTTTCTGACTTAAATCCCACATCCTGCCCACTGCACCAGTTGCTGTCATTACTCTGTGGCTTTTCTTGTGCAGAATTGGAGCCTGGCATGCACTAGGTGATCATCATATATTTGTTGAATGGATGAATGAAAAAGTGAAGGCTATCTTTAGTTCTTTTTTTGTCTCTTTTCTGTGTACCACCTAGATGGCTAATATTGGTGGATACTCTGGAAATTTGAACCCTGTGACCTCCAGAAAGCTTTCTATTCCTGAAACCTATAAAAACTTAGCTGTCTTTTATCCCATTCTTTCTAGGTTATAAGGACATAAATTGTAAAGCCAGTTAACATTTATTGAGAATGTACTATGCATTAGGCACTTAAATTAAATCCTCATAGAAAGTTTAAGGGTTTAGAATTATTATTTCCACTTACAGATTACAAAAACCCAAGACCTTAAAAGTTATATGACTTACAAAGCTAGAGAGTGTGGCATCTGGTATTCTATCCCAGATTTATATGATTTCTAGATTTGAGGGTCATATTTGCTGAACTCTCCAACCTCCACACAAAGCTGATGGTAACTGCCAAGAGTTTATATTTTACCCATTGCTCTCAGATGACATTTGCATTTTAATAAGATCTTTCAACACTTTAGCCCAACAGCCCTCCAAGTGCAATCTACAGGCCTCTGGGGGTCCCTAAGAACCTTTCAGGAGGTCTGCAAAGTCAAAACTATTTTCATAATAATACTCTGATGTTATTGGCCATTCGAACTGCGTTAACATTTGCACTGATGGTGCAAAAGCAATTGTGGACATAATTGCTAGTGCTTAGAACAAATCAAGGCAGTGATGCTCAACTGTCATTGCATTCTTCAGCACCACACACCCATGGGAAAAACTGAAAGACAGCTTTCTTAAGAATATTTCTGAAGACGCAGTATTGTTAATTTTCTTAAAAATCTCAACCCTTGAGTAGATCTATTTTAAACATTTTCTGTGATGAAATGGGAAATGCACATAAAACACTTGTGCTGCATACCAAATTCTCAAGCACAGCACATGGAAGCTTGTTTGAGCTGTGAACGGAACTAGCCACTTTTGCCTGGAACACGAACACCTTTTTTTCCTTGAAAAAAATGACTAACAAACAAACTGGTTTTTCAGACTTGAGTATTTGGCAGACATTTCCTCAAAAATGAACAAAGTGTGTCTGTCACTTCAAAGAAAACAACCGACAGTATGTGATGTCAATGATAAAATCTGAGCTTTCAAGTGAAAATTAGAATTTTGAAAAATTTGTATCTGCCACTGTGAGCTTGACAGGTTCGCAATACTTGAAGATTTTTCTGATAAGATCAGTGACACATGTGAGATTTTTTTATATTGTATAATGAAATGTACCAACACTTGGAAGATCTGCATAACTCAGTGAATCAATATTTTCCAAATGATGAACGTCTGATATTAGAAAGCCACATTAAGAGTAAAAGATCTACTCAAAGTGTAGGACAGATCAATAGATTTTAATGTAATAGAGTAAGAAAAGTTCATTGGTATGGGGTCAAGTTCCACACTAACTAACCTGTTTTGGTGAAGTAAGAAAGGAATCAACACAGTTTCTTTAAAGGGACTGTTGAAATACTTCTCCCTTTCCCAATTACATACTGTGTGAGGTGGAATTTTCTTCATAACCTTCAACCCAAACAACATCTCACAACAGATTGAAAGCAGAAGCAGATATTGGAATCCAGCTGCCTTCTATTAAGCCAGACATTAAAGAGATTTTCAGAAATGTAAAACAATGATAGTCTTCTCAGTAAATATTTTAAAAATATATTTTTAGGAAAAAAGTAACATATGATGGTATATTGTTATTTTAAAATGAATTAATCAATTATTGTTTTTAAATTTTAATTTCAAATGTGATAAATATTGTGAGGTATAATCCATAAAAGCTCTTTGGGATACTCCATAATTTTTTTTAAAGAACCCCACATAACATCAAATGCAATGACTGGTTCCTTTAAAAAAAATTTTTTTTAATTGATTTCAGAGAGGAAGGGAAAGGGAGAGAGAGATAGAAACATCAATGATGAGAGAGAATCATTGATGGCTGCCTTCTGCATGCCTCCTACTGGGGATCAAGCCCACAACTGGGGCATGTGCCCTTGACCAGAATCAAACCCGGGACTCTTCAGTCCAGAGGCAGACACTCTATCCACTGAGCCAAACCAGCTAGGGTGGGATCCTTCATTATTTTTAAGAAAATAAATGGGACCTGAAACCAAATAATTTGAGAACCCATTGCTTTAACCCAACAAAGTGATGATTTGAGTGTTTCTGATAAACCAGTCATGTGAACGTGGTTTTACCTCCCTTCCAAAGCCACATGGACAATCTGTGCATGTTCCTCTGAGAATATTTGCTCCCAGGGAACCCCCCAGTCAAGATTGGGGTTACATGCTATCTCTACATTTCCCATTTCAGAGCTCCTGTTAAATATGTGCTCAGGCAAAAGCTTAGTATGGCATGCATTGAATTCAGAGTTTTTCATGGATCATAACCTTAAAACTAGGCATGAGCGAGAGGAGGGGATTTTAATACAGTTCCACTAGGAGGGTATCTTTCACCCCCTAATATGAATCTTAGTCTGAAAACAGTTCTTGGCTGGGTCCGAAAGTCTGTATCCAATTAATCACCTCTCAGTCACACTAGTGGACAGCCCTTGGGGCAGGAAGGGAGAGGCCTGGGAGGCAGAGCAGAATAAACATCTTAATCCAAATCAAGACTGAGGCCAGCTGTCCAGGCTGTTCCTGTGACCACAGCTCTCAGGGCTGCTGCCCACGGCTGCCCCTACTTTTATTCTACTGCCCCTTAAAGGTGCCTCCTTCCCTATCCTTCCCACGCAAGCCGCCAATCCAGCGCATGAATTTGTGGGTTGGACTCTTAATTGCTAGCTGTGCTGAGAGGCCCGCCTCCCTCTAATTCAGCCTTGACACAAATAGCTAGAAAGTTCACTTGCAAAGCCACAACGCCCACAGCAATGCACTGAAGGGTCCCCTTGTAGAGAGCAGATTTCAATTCCATTCAAGTCAACAGCAACTTACTGAGCACCTATTTGGTATTAGCACATCCTGAGAAGAATGAATTGGAGGCCCTGGCCCAGTAGCTCAGTTGATTAGAGCATTGTCCCAATAGGCCAAGTTTTTGGGCACCTGGGTTGGAGCACATACAAGAATCAACCAATGACTGCATAAATAAGTGAAACAACAAGTCTCTCTCTCTCTCTCTCTCTCTCTTTCTCTCTCTCTCTCTCTTCCTCTCTCTCTAAAAAGCAATAAAAATAAATACATAAATCTCAAAAATTGAAAAAAAATTAAGTTTAAAAAAAGGAATTTGAAAGGAAAATGTTAAGCTTAAAAAAGGAATTTTAAAGGAAATTTGACAGAATCATAAAGGCTTGGAGTTTCCAGGTATCTCAGTCTATGGTTCTGCCTTCACAGGGACCACTTCAGAGATGAAGATCTGACTGTCTCTTCAAGGATTTTTTGAGAACTTTAGTTCCTAGAAAATTCTTTCTTTGGGAGAGAAGGCATAGCACAGTCATTAAGCCACATAGAATTGGCTTATAATCCTATCTCAGTTACTTATGATCTTGAGCAAGTTGCTGTATTTATCTCTGCCTCAGTTTCCTTATCTGCAAGGGGGGATAACAATACCCATCACAAGCCATTGTTGTATTAAAATGAACTGTGCTTGTAAATTAAGTGCTTTTTAAGCCAGTTCCTCCATGTAGTCATCATTGGCCTTAGCAAATTTGGTAACTCAGGTTCTTTTGTTACTAAAATAATACCTACAACATAGGGATGTAAAGATACATTACTGCTCAGGAACTTAATAGTTTTAGAAATTTGGGCTAGTTATTTTAATTCTTCTAAGTGTGATTTTTTAACTTATAATATGAAGGTAGTAGTTCTTGCTACTTAAAAGGCTTTTGCAAGTAATAAAGAATATAAGATACATGTTAGCTCTGTGCTTGGTAAATGGTAGACTTCATTATCATTCACTTCCATCCATTGGTCCTGACAGATAACTCCCTTGAAAGGTCTTTGGTCCACTTTTTGTATCTATACAGCCTAATTCATAACTTTCTTCCAGGTGGATTCTTCATTATAATGTCTGCCAGGGGTCATTTTGTTCTCTATTGTAGACTTCCCCAGTATCTCCAAGGCATTTCTTATTTTTTGCGTAAGTTTTTCAACAATATTCACCATCCTGGAAAGTTTCCCAGATGCCCTTCAGTTTGTCAAGGTTTTTTTCAAAATATGATGTTTAAATTTAAATGTGCAACTCCAGGTACAAATTGACCAGCCTAGAACACTTTGAGACTATCATCTTCATTGTGTATGATTCTCAGTTTCTTTGACTGCAACCAAGGTTAAGTGATAGATTGTCACATTATTAATTCATATTTTGCTTGTAATCACCTTAAGTCACCTTAAGTCGTGGTTTTACATTTGTTATGGTTGAGCCAAGTCTCTCCAATGTCATATTCATGAGGTTTAATTCTTTAGAACCATAAATATAGGATTTTATCTTGATCTCTGGGGTAATAGAATTGAGCCCATAATATAGCTCATGCTTTGTTCTCATCTTCTGGTTAACATGGGGCCTGCAGAAAACATTCCTTGGTCACTAGATTTCTTGAAACTTCAGTTTTCTGTGTGGACCTGGAGAAGTGTAAGTGGGCCCTACAGCTCCCGCCAGGTACTATCTCCAGCAGAGGAAAGCCCCAAAGTCATCTTCCTTGAGCTGTTGACAGGCAGCTGTTACACAGAAAAGATGTAGCTATGGGAGGAACCTCAAGGGTCATATGGTCATATTTCAGAGGACTGGACTAGGACTCAAAATGCCATGCTTGTTTATTAATTTCCTGAATATGTGCATGGCAGAACCAGTTGCAAACTCAGTTTCCTCATTTGATGTCTAGCACTATCCTACTCATTTATGGCCAGCTCAGTATTATACCAGGCACTATAAGGGAGTCAAAGGAAGTAAAATATTTCATCAAGTTAAAGATTCTCATTATTCACGTTTTTAAATCTTTGGGATAGATATGCTATTTTAATCAATGGCATATCTAGTTGTCAGCATTTTTTCCTTTTTAGTGTAATGCAGCAATAAACATGAGGTTGAAGAAGTAGCTCCAATTTTCAAGGTGTCTCCCCTCTAATTAGGAAGATGATATTTTGTCATTTGATGTCACAATAAGCAGTGTAAGACAATATAATTAAGAAGCTCACATTAACAGCTTTGGCTATAGAAGGCAAAAAATAATAATAATAACGAATTGATTGAAAATTCAAAACACATCACATCCCTATCACTCCTTTTTCAAGTCCTTCCAATGGTGTACTCTTGTTCTTAGGATGAAGGCAAAACTCCTTGCATGGGGAGAAGACTTGGCATTTCCTGGCCCTGCCTAAGTTTCCATCCTCATCTTGCATCATACTCCTCCACTCCCTCCACAGTAGTCCTCTGTTAGTCCATCCTATCATCATGCCCCTTCCCTCCACAGGAATTTTCCACATGCTGCTGCTTCTTCCTGGAGTGCCTGCTTCCATTCTTCAACCCGATAACTCTTAGTCCCTCTTCTGATTTCTTTACAAGGATTGCTTCTTTGGAGAATACTTCATTTATTTCCTGAATATGTCAAATAAGTTTCTTACATGCTCTCAAAACATATGTAAGAAATTTTTTCTTTATAGCCCTTACCGTGGACACATATTGTTCTATATTTGATCATTTGATCATTTGCATAATACCAGAATCCCCCATTAATTAGACTTGAAGGTCCTTGAGGGTATATTCCTATCTATTTTTCTTATCACTGTATCCCTATGACCTTGGCATAGAGCCTGGTACATAGAGGATGTCAATAAATATTTGTTGATGAATGTATGTATGAAGTAATGAATGAGTGAATGAATAAATGGTGAATAAGCACATGTTTATAGAAGATTTCATGGTGGCTGCATGAATTGATCTTCATCTTGAAAAATGGTAGGCAGTGAGCATAGAGAATAGCATACATAGTCATTGGATCACACAAACATAAAGTAAAATCCCAATTCTGCCTTTAATGGAATCTTTGAGATCATTAAAAACTCATAGCCTTTATTCTGCTCATCTCTAATGGGCTGTTTGGGGTAAGGGTCATGCCTGATTCAATATTTTTGTACATTCCTAGTGAAAAATTCTTTCTACCATGTGTCCATAAATGTCCATCAACTGAATGCATAGCATTAAGGTTAAAAAAATGTTTCAGAGGGCAAGTACAATGATGATAGAATTCTCTTTGTACCCAGATCCACATAAAAGTAATAACTGTAAAGAAATTGTTTATGAATGGGAGGGGATCATTCAGAATGATAGGGAACATTTGTCCCTTCCCTCTCTTAGTGTAGATATTTTTTCATATAGCATCTATGATTCAGCAGAATTTTCAGGTTTGTCCATTGTGAATGAACTACTTAAAATAAATTGTGGGGGGAGGGGTCCCTCAATGCCATCGGGCTGTGAGTTTCCACTATGACCACAGCTACTTCATCTGGCTGTTGCAAGTTCATGATAAAATTTGACACAGTATGTATAAGAATCTATTTCACAGTGTGTTTAAGAATCTATTTTTTTCTTTCATTATACCCAGATTTTGGTGAGTCTTTTAAATCCATTAATATTGGCATTTTTCATCATAGAAACCTTTTTTAAATATATTTTTATTGATTTCAGAGAAGAAAGGAGAGGGAGGTAGAAATAGAAGCATCAATGATGAGAGAGACTCATTGATCAGCTGCCTCCTGCACACCCCACACTGGGGATCCAGCCTGCAACCCAGCATATGCACTGACTGGTAATCAAACTGAAACCTCCTGATTCATAAGGAACGCTCCACCACAAGCCATGTTGGCCGGCTCAGCATAGAAACATTTTAATCTATTTTAACCTTTGATCATTGCTTTTAGTTCCATTTTATTTACAAACACTATTTGTCTGTATTGGATCTGTAATCTCTTGTCTCTAATTCTCCCTTAATGACTTTCTACCTTTGTTCTTTTTTATGTGTGAATTAACTATTTTGAGATCATTGTAGATTCATATGCAGTTGTAAGAAATAATACAAACAGAACCTTTGTTCCTTTTATTCAGTTTTTTCCCATGGTCATATCTTGCAAAACTATAGTATAGCATCATGCACAGGATGCTGACACATATACAATCAACCAGTCTTATTTAGATTTCCCCAGTTTTACTTGTACTCATTTGTGTGTGTGCATGTGTGTGTGTAAGTGTGTATATGTACTTAGTTATGTCAAATTTTATTACTTACATTGTTTCACTTTCCACCACCACAGTCAAGACACAGAACAGTTCCATCTCCACAAAGATCCCTTATGTTGCATTTTTATAATCACACCCAACTCCTTTTTGCCCCACTTCCCACTTTGTTCTTTATGTGTTAATTTTACCTTCATCTACCACATTACTGATTTGATTTTCTGAAATATCAATTCTACTTTTCACTGCTTCCAGTGTAAATAATAATTCTCTAGTCGTACTTCGTTTCCTCACAATCCTTCAAAAAACCTTATTAATATATCTGGCTTTGTTATTCTGGTTTCCCCTGGTAGCTATTTTTACATGAACATAAAATCGTGTAGGAGCCTGGAGAATCATCTAATCTAGGGAGGCCAATTCTTGGAGGCTGACTCACTCTTTTCTCCAGTGGTAGACAGGGTTGGTCAAGTATGA
The DNA here is from genome assembly GCF_951640355.1 of Cnephaeus nilssonii. Classification (NCBI taxonomy): domain Eukaryota; kingdom Metazoa; phylum Chordata; class Mammalia; order Chiroptera; family Vespertilionidae; genus Cnephaeus; species Cnephaeus nilssonii. Next base: position 101,923,613 of record NC_137076.1, on the reverse strand, counting down.
CTTGTGGCTTCAAGTTCTCCGGGAAAATACAACAAATTAACTGTATCTGGCCTGCAAAAGCAAATTTGCTGGCCATTCATGGTCTTTTCCAATCTTACATTTTATAGATGGAGAAACTAAGAACAAATATAAGAGAGTCTGTGCCAACTTGTGCAGGTAAATTAGTGTTAGATTTGGGACTATATCCTCATCTGAAAATGATGGAATGGAAAACCAACACCATGTACATCCTGATAGTTCCAAGTCTTCGCTTCACCTCAGGGATGTTTTGTATCTATGCTGGATATATGGTAATTTCTGGAAGGCAAAGAGCTCTCAGAAAGGATCTGATGATTAAGCTATTTTTCAAAAGTGTTCTCTGCCTAAAGACTCTCCTGCCCAAATAAGGGAAGGAAGGACAGAGGATCTCACTTCTAAAGTTTTATTTAAATTATTTAAGACTTCTCTTTCCACCTTTCTCTTCAGCTAGTCAGCTCAGGCTTTAAATGCAAGTAGGATTTAATATGGCTGCATGTGACTAAAAATATAAAATACCACTGGTAAAATGGATAATGGGGACAGTTTACAATCTTGAACACAAAGGTTACTCCCATATATTGTAGACTTCTCTTCAGAAGAGAGGCAACATTGCCAGTAGTTAAGGTCATACACTCTGGGTCCAACTACTGAGGTGTGAAGGCTATCCTCAGCAGTTATTAGCTGGGTGACTTTGAGCAAGTTGCTTACCCTCTCTGTGGCTCAGCTTCATTATACCATCAGAACCTACTTTATAGCAATGTCATGAAAATTAAATACATCAAAGTATACAAAGCACGTCAAAGGTTTCCTGGTATATAGTAAGTGATATAAGTGTTGGCAATGACTATTTTTTACCTTGTCCAGACATAACGTTCATAATGATCTTATGAAGTAGACATTATTTTTCCCATGAAGGAAACAAAAACGCAGGAAGTTATATAAGGAAAGCAAATAAGTACTAATTTTGAATAGAGATGAGAAAGCTAATATTTCCAGCTTGGGGAAGTCATAGAACACTGCTTGGAAACAGACAGATGAGTGCAAATAGAAGGAAGGAGAGCATTAAAACATGAATAGATGGAGGAAATTGCAAAACGTCCTGTCCTGGGTATCAGGTCTCCTGGGGGAGGATACCAGATGTATAAGACCTAGACAGCAACACCAATCCATTCCTTCCCAATTTATTAGGTATTAAATACACACCATGATGCAATTATGATGAGAAACATAAGACAATAAAGAAAATATAGAATCAGCCTCAGGTGTAAGTACCATGTATTCTGCCAGGAAAGAAATAGGGGGTCATTTTCATGTCCTTTTATTATATTATTTTCTAATAGATTTCTCAACATTGAGCAGGTGAAATTTTCCAAAGAGATAATATTTTAAGGCCCTTTCTTCTATTACTGAAAATGTTATCAGAGTTTATTCTCTCAATGACAGCATCAGAATAGGGGTTGCAAACTCAAATGCCCACTGTGGCCAAAACCAATAAAGCATTGCAAACCAGTGAAGCATTCTGGGTATAAGTACGGGGCGGGGGGGTGGGGGCGCTCACCAAAATGAAAAAGTTGGGACATGAACCATGGAAACCTGGGGAGCACATAGCCTTATAAAGGGCACCCGTTCTTCACTTGCAATGGGTATTTCAAATATTCACTTGCCAGGTATTTCAAATATTTGAGAGAATCCAAAATTCTATAATTCAATATGAAAGCTCTTTATTTTTAAATACTGCATTAAATAGTGTAAACAAAAGTAGGTGTGCAAAACAAAACATGTTTAAACGTCATAGCTTAGCTCTTGGTAACTAGCTAGAGTTCAAACAAGCAATGACATGTAGTGGATGCTGTTGTCTTTCCAGCTCCATGAGAAAACCCAAAATTCCTGCTCCAAATGCCTTCCCCGTCCCAATAACCCTAGTCTATCCTCTCCCACTGGCTCCCCAGACAACAAGCTAGACAATTTGAACCAAGAGTCTTCCTGCCAAGGTATTGCTGCTGAGGTTTTCAAGTTTCAAGTCCCTGGTTCAGAGTGAGTCATCTCAAATTCAATTAGTGGAGAGTTCCTCTGGGTTCTGCCATCATTGGCAGAGGGGGAAATGACTCAGACAGTGGAGTATGCAGTGCCTAATAGGTCCAGCATGTGGGGGCTTTGGAGGTTGCTGGGTATGGTGCTCACGGTGCCCAAGGGGAGCACAGAGGAGGGCTAGAGGTTGCAACATGCTCTCAACTAAACTCATTGCTGGCTCTTTTGGACTAAAAAGAATCCAAGATGTTTGCATCTGACCATAAAGTAGGCCCAACACCTCAAGGAGATGTATTATTATAAGTTCCCTGGCCTTGTTTTCTTCTGCTTGCCCAAACTGTGCACTTTGCATCTGGCATCACCAAACTATTTGCAGTTCCCCCAACCCCCTTTCTTGCTTCTGTACCTTTACACATGCCATTTTGTCTTTCTGGAATGCCTTTGCCTTTGTATTTATATTTTGACTTTATATTTCACTGTTTCTTATGCATGGGCACGTAGTCAATAAGAGGTAACAGAACTGCATTGAATTGAAATATTATGTGGTCTGAAGTGACCGCAGCATGAACTGTCTCAATCCTATGGGCCAGACCTAAAACATTGTTAATTTGGGCTCTGCCATCTAAACCCTTCTGAGATATCCATGAGTGGAGTAGAGTAGTTAGAGCAGGAAAAGCACGAATGCCCAGATAACTGAAAAGTCAGTCGTTTTACCCTAGTGATAGCATTCACTTGAATTCAGGAATACTTTACCAGGCATTGTTCTAGGCACTTGGAATGCAGCAGTCAGTAAGATAAACCTATTCTCTGCTCTTCTAAAGGTTATGTCATATGTGGTGGGGGAGGAGAAATAAATCAGTAAATGTAAACAAGAAAATAGCAGGTAACATCCAATGCAATGAAGAAAATCACTAATGTGATAGAAATGTTTGAGGTGAGTGGAATTTCAGGTAGGGTAGCAGTGTTCTGTCTTACTAGGAAAATAGTATTTGTGCTGAGTCATAAATGATGAGTCAGCAATGGTAAGATGTGAAAAAAGAAAAGATATCCTAAGAGGAAACAGTACTGTAAATGCTCAGAGCGGAGTATGAACTTGGTGTGTTCAGAGAAGTAAAACGCCAGAGTGGCTGGAGCAAAATGGGAGAAAGCAAGAAATAAATTCTAAGGTGTAGTCAGGTGCCACAGATCCAAGGGGCTTGTAAGACCACAATAAGCAATCTGAATGATTTTGAGTGTGATGGGAAACCAGTAGGGTTTTATGCAACTATTTTATGCCATGACTTGCCTCCTGTTGGGATGGGTTATATCATGAGAACAGGAGGAAAAACAATAGAACGGAGTAACTGAAGCTGAGATTGAGCACTGGATGGACCTGTGTTTATGGACCTAGCTTCAGACCAAAAGGCCTTTATTAGTAGCACTGAGGTCAAGGCCTTGGCAGTGCTGTTAGGAAGTTGTAGACTCCACAAAGTGCAGTATTATTTAAAATAATTAACCTCAATGGGCAATGTCCTTTCTGACGGACACAGACATCTTCATGGGCCAACATCCCTCCTTTGTCTATGAAATCTCTAGAACATTGTTCCTCAAGCCTAAACATGCACATGAAACACCTGCAGATCATGTTAAAATGCAGGTTCTGATTTGGGAGATTTGTGGTGCTTTATTTCTAGTAATCCCCCAGACTACACTGAGGCATGCAGTCAGATCATATAGTCTGAGGACTATATTTTAAGAAGCCAGAACTAAAGCCTCTTTGATCAGGATGCAGTCAAGTTCTTTGAATTGCCTTCAGTTTACCTGTTCAGATGAAAAGAGACCAGAAACATTTTTAAGTCATACCTAGGCCCATGGAACCCTGAATTAAGCAATGAAGCCAGATGGACCATGTCAAGTCAAAAGTCCCACATGTGTTACGTGGTCACTCCAGACATCCTCCTGAGACCACCAGAGACATTTGTTCCAGAATTTCTTTGATGAGAGAAGGCAATTCATAATCAAATCTGAGCCTGAGCACACAGGGCCGGCCAGTGGGGCCAGCTGACCCTGATTAAATGGCACCCCATTTCTGTCTCATAGAAACACCATGCTCCCCCAGCCTGCTCCTTCAAGAAATGTTCTCTCTTTGCATTGCTTCAAAGTATTGCACAGGATATTAGCCACTTCCTTCTCTATAATTCATCCTTCCACTTTGCCATCTGGAATATTTCTTTTTTATAAGTGCCTAAGTTGTTACAGTTTGAGGCAGCTGAATCCTAAATTTGCTATTTGGGGTAATTTATTGTTTTTAATGCTTTCCCAAATTCAAATACTGTATTTTGAAATAGACTCCAGCCAGGATTTCTGCTTCCTAGTTGGACATCTGGCAGTCTGCCCTTTCCAGGTCTTCTCCGGGAGTGTTTTTCAGCTTCCCACAAGTGACAGTCAGAGGGTTCTTCAGATCACTCCTGCCACGGCATCCATTCATTCCCCCCATCCCCTCACTGTCTTGAATGCCTTGGTCATACCCCTTATTGAGGGAACTAAGATAGAGTTAGTGGGGACCAATAGGCTGTCATTTCAATTGCAGCACAAATGTCTCACTGTCCCTAAAACATGAATTTTTACTAATACGCCAAATCCTATATTTAAAATCCTTTGGACTACTGCTCACATAAACAATAAGTGGAAGTAAGTACAAGGTAAATAGTGAGATTGGGGAGAAAGAGACCTCACAATTGTTGAGTATTTAGTGTGTCAAACCCTGAACTGATATAATAGGTAATATAATTTCTACTTTACAAATGAAAAAGCCAAGACTCAGAATAACTCTTCCAAGGTACATGAGTGGTGGAGTCAAGACTTGAACAAGCTCTAACTCAAACCCCATATGTTTCTCATTATTTGATACTATTAGGTTAGTAGTACTAGAAGGTTAGATGAGGAACAGGACACCAGGCGGAAGATGAAAACCAGTTTCTGGGGGTATTCAAGGGTGGGTAATTGAGCACAATCAAGCCAGCAGACAGATGGGCACAGAATTTCTGGAACAGGAAACCAGCTACTAGATAGAGGCTCCACACTGAACTAACCTTGGCATTATTACAAGATTTTATGAGCTTCTTATTTATGGCAAGAGCCACACTTCCAATTTGGCTACACTGAAGCTTGTAAGTAAAAGTGAATGGCAACAATCTGCTTTATGGAAATTTTGAGTAGGTGTGGAGCAAGATTAGTTCATCTCTGGAACATCTCCCATGATTCTCTCTGCTGAGGCGTTTTTAGGTAACAATACCCTAATGGTTCTCAACCGTGGGAACTTTGAAATAGTTAGTATATCTGGGCCCCATCCAAGACCAACTGAGTTGGGTTTCTAGCTGTGGGGCCCTGGCATCTATGCTCTCTTAAGTTACCCAGTGCTGATGAGCAGCCAGGGTTGAAACCACAGCCCCAGGATAAGCGAGCTTACTATTTTTCTTTGCCCTGAGAAGGAGGACAGAACTAAAACATGATACAATTCAAGGGGGCAGCGGCGAGTGAGGAAAGTTTTCTGGTAGTGAAAGTTAGAAAATGGATTTTTTTTTTTAATTTGGAAAGAGAAAGAGACAAGTATTAGCTACTTCCCAATGTTGCTATAGGACCAGCCACCCAGAGGTACCACCTTCATCCCATGTTCTGGTGAGTCTAACTTCCAATGTCTACCCTTCATGGAGTCAAGGTCAGGACTGACCTCCATAGTATCTGACACTCACTTTAGAAGCCATTTAAAAACTCATTGCATTAGTCTTCTATTTGTCTAAAAGACTGGGAGTCAGGGAAAATGGTGCTTTGTTTTTTGTGACTTTTAACAATTTTTTTATTTTTATTGATTTCAGAGAAAAAAGGAGAGGGAAAAAGAGATAGAAACATCTATGATGAGAGAGAATCATTGATCGGCTGCCTCTTGAATGCCCCACATGGGATTGAGCCCACAACCTGGGCATGTGTCCTGACCAGGAATCGAACCGTGACCTCCTGGTTCATAGGTTGACCAACCACTGAGCCATACCAGCTGGGTGGTGCTGAGGGACAGAGTTTTTACTCCTGCTTACTAAATCATTAGAGAGCCAAAGCTAGGTCTCTGCCCTCCCAGAGCTATCTTTTTAAATTGGGGCAGCACTCAAGATGCTCCTGGCATGTGATAAGACATACAATTATCCCTATAAAATTAACAACAGAGGATGCTGAGGGGTAACAGTCTCTGTGTACCCAGCTCAATTTAGTCTCATAATGACTGCCAGAGGATCCATGGGGCACCCTGGTTACTGTCCCAACTTCTTAACCACTCTTTTAATGAAATTGCTGCAAGACCCCAGGAAGATGAATCAGAAATAAACTGTAATAGATGATGGAAACTTCAGAGCAAGCAGATCCCAGCTAGCATTTACCCTTTCCTGATTTGTCATGGGTCTCTTTTTTTTCTTTTGGGTGTGTGTGTGTGTGTGTTATTACTACTCAGAAGAAAAGAAATGAACTAGAGCCACTATATATAAACTAGAGGCTCAGTGCATGGATTTGTGCACTGGTGGGATCCCATGGCCTGGCCTGTGCCATCTCACAATCTGGGACCCCACGGGGGATGTCAGATAGCCGGTTTCGGCCCAATCCCCACAGGCCTGATCCAGACAGGAGGGAGCCCGATCCTGTGTGTTGAGTGTCTGTCCCCTAGTGGTCAGTGCACATCATAGCACTGGTCAACTGGTCGTGCAGTCATTCGGTCACTTAGGCTTTTATATATAGAGATACTCTATTTGCCTAAGAGAAGGTATGGCCAGGAGAGAAAACATACAGGTCCCATAGAGTTGAACTAGGCTTTTAGAGATCTTTTAGATCATTGTACCCATGAAAATGTCTCCCCCATCTCACATGAGTACACCTAACTGGTAGAATAGAAACAAAATACAGAACCCTAGCTGCAAGGAAGCTGAAAAATATAGTTTTTGTACCCAACCTCTCTAAATAGAAGGATGGTAAGAAGACAGTATAGAAAACCAACCCAAGTATTGGCCTCAACCAGCATTTTTTAACCTGTATACCACAGAATAGCAAGATTTAGCTAGATGTTATTTTTTTAAGATTTTTTTTTTCTCAAATGAGTTTGAGCTATGCTTGGCAAGACAAAGTTAAACATGATATTTTACTGAAATATATCTCAGTGTCGTTAATATTCACACAAGCATTCCAGTCTTTATATTTGGGGAATACAAATTGGGTAAATACTTATCTGAACCCATTTTACAGATGAGGATACTGAGGACCACAGAGATTAAATAAGGTGCCTAATGAATATCCGAACTAGAATCTATGCTTCTTGACTAGTTGGGAGTGTTCTTTCTGCTAAGAGGGAATGAAAAGAAGGTAAGGGAGTCAAGCAAGCAAAAAAGAAGAAAGATGAAACTGATAGGGTGGTGAGAAGGGCTAGAAATATAGAGGAAGGCTATGCTTCTCTGTCTGCCCTAGTTACTGAGAGTAGCAAATACAAAAACACTCTGCATGTGTCCTGACCCAGAGCCAGAATGAATTCATTAAAGAGGTCGGAGCCCTGAACCCACATCCCAATCCCCTTCCACATGTGCCTGGAATATGTTGGTGCCTTGGCCTCTAGAACAGGGAAAACTAGTTCTGTGGAATATGTCATCTTTATAAATAGAACCAGTCCACTGGTTTCTAAACAGTCAGGAGACACTCTTCTCTTCTGGTGTCAACTATTTACTTGTATTTCTCCTTCATAAAATGCATCTTCTCTCGGTCTATGCTTTGCCCCAAAAGACATCTGCTCTCCTGCCCCAAAATGTGTTGCACAGATTCCTCAGCCCCTGGCCTCAAACCCCCGGAGGCGGGGCCAGTGGGCACTTTCTCCTCTGGTCCCTGCCAAGGTTGGCACTGTGGTGAAGATGTTAGTGTTTGTTGAGAAGCTGGAAGGACTTTGGACTTTGGTGGTATTCCTCCCTTATATGTGCATTTAGGGAAAAGAGGAAGTGGAAAAATACCCTCTTGCGCAGCCATGTATCAGGCCACGTCTCTTTCTCTCAATCAACCTGCACACTTGTTAATTCATTTTAACAAAATGTTTGGTGTGTCAGGTTTTTTTTTTTCTGGTTTGAGTCAATCTTGTCACTCACCAAAAATGCAGAAGATAGTTATTCTGAAATGATACTTTAGGGCAAACAAATCAAGCCTTTATTGAAAGCTTGCTGGGCAATCTGGTTGATATTATGGTTCAGCTTCTCTTCCTCCACTGCTGTCTTCCTTTCTTCCACATGCACTCTCTGCTTCAGGTAAGAGACACAAACGCTAGCCTCAATCAGCAAGGCTGGAAAGGACTTAGGGCTCCCCCGTATTAACTTTTCTAATAGACTTACCCTGATTTTGCAGGAATCATTCTGCAAATGGGGAACTTAGTACTTTGGGAAGCAACTCATACTCCAGGTAGCTATTTATCTTTATTAATCAACACATGGTTGGTTGCAAGTGACAGGAAAGCTAATTAAAACTGGCTTAAATCCCACCTCACCCTCCCAAAAAATAATTTAATGATCACTCCCCCCCCCCCCCCCCAAAAAAAAAGAGAAAGGAATAGACCCACTTCTTATGTTGTTGGAATCAGGAGCTAAAATAATGTCACCAGGACCCAATTTCTCTCTCTCCATCTCTTACTAGTAGTCCTGATCCCTCTATGTAACTTCACCCTCAGGCAGATTTCTTTCAAAATGTCCCCAGATGCCCTAGGCTGACATCCTCATGGCTCCAGGTCAACAGAAAGATTCTATCCTTGCACTGTTCAACCAAGTCCTGAGATGAGTCTTGTGGAAGTTCAACCACCTCCACACTTCTGAACTAATCACTGGTCAGGATCTGTTCCTTATTTGGTTACCACCACCTGCATCACAGCTCCAATTCTGGAGCCAGGGGTGAGGTTCTGTTCCAGAAACAAGGGCAATAGATGCTGAACAGGAAAAAATACTCTCAGTTACACTATGTTTGTTTCTTTATTTATTCATTAATTTTGCTGAGATGAATTGAGGACTCATTTTATACTAGAAACTGGGTATAAAATCCTGGATAACTTCTATTTGTCCTTCCTGATGCAGCTCAAGAGTTATCAATTCTATGATAAATTCCTTCACTGTCACCCCCTCAGCAGAGTTAGGTATTCCCCCCGGTGCTCCTGTTTCTTAGTAAATACCTCAATAATGCATTCAGGAATGTACTGCTCCTCATCTTTCTCCCTAATTTATTGTGAGCTCCTAGAGAACAGGTATTGTGTCTTATTTATCTTGGCCTCCCCAGATGCCAATAGCAGCCACAGACAAAGTACTCAAAGCAACTGTTGTTGAATAAATATGTGAGCAGTGAATTAATATACGTGTTCCCACTCCTTTGGGGATTTCATGAACTACCAGGGGGAAATACATTCATAAATAACTAACTGGAATAAAGTGTGATCCCTGGGGCAACAGCCATATGAGCAAAGGGCTGAGAAGCATATTGGAAGGTGATGTGCAACAGAATAATTGAACAATTTTAAGATGCATTTTGTTATTACAAAACTAAATCTATCTCCCTATGACTTCTACCCACATATTCTTAAACAACTCCAAATATGTCTACCTGTTGTTCTAGCACCTGGAATAATTCCTGACAACACATAGGCACTCAATTAATATTTCTGAAAATAATTGATTACATTTTCTCAGCTACATAGCAGTATCAGTTGTGAAATGGTGGATATCTTATGCTTTTTAGATATTCTGAAGGTTACTTTGAAGATTCATGTTGATCTGATTTTACATGGAAATAAATAGGAGTAAAAAGGAAAGGTTTAGAGGGCAATTTCTCTGGGTTCTGCCCCTTCACTTCCCATCAACCCTATTCATGTACCTGGACCAGACTGAGATATTGACATGTCAGGTGAATAATTCGAGGCTTATCTACACTATTATTCTTTACATGTCTGTTTGATACATAGTAGGAATAGACAAAATAATAAAGGTAATTTTCTATGCTCAAAATAAAGATTTAGCCAGAGCCAGTTTGAGCTTCAGCCCTGCACCACAGGGTCCCAGGTTCGATTCTGGCCAATGGCACGTACTTTGGTTGCGGGATCCTCCCCAGCCTGGGTCCTGGTCAGGGCATGTGCAGGAGACAACCAATCGATATGTTTCTCTCACATCAATGTTTCTCTCTGTCTTTTCCTCTCTCTTCCACTCTCTCTAAAAGATTAATGGAAAAACATCCTCAGGCGTGGATTAACAAAAATAAATAAATAATATTTATTTTTCATGTAGATATTACATATGATTTTATGAGCTACACAATTTCTGGAAAGGCATATTAAACTCTTTAAGTACGGACATTCTAATAAATCACCCCCAGGAAAGAGCACATACAGCATTGTGAATTTTTCAGTTTCAGAATTTCAGCAGGCTGGGCTGTTGCAGAGAACTCTCAGAGGACCAGTCTCAAAGTTAGTGGTGAGGCCTTATACACATGTACTTGCCACACACACAAAAAAAATTCACTAGAGATAAGCTGGCAGGAGTTGTGAGTGTTTAATTGCAGCTAAGCCAATTTATGTCTTACCAGTTTTGTCAGCAGTCATGTGTGGAGACCTGAGTTAACTGGCTTCTACCCTAGATTTTACTCCAGTGGCATTTCATTGGCCCCTATTGATTGGTGCTGTGGATAGGTGCCTACTGGCTCACCCATTAATCTGGCCTGTATCATCCATAGCCTGGGATATAGAACAGACTCATCCTGAAACACCACAGCATGTCTATGAAATGCCCTCTGGAAAGCTTGAGTGCCGTCTGTCTGGGAGAAGACTGGGGAGAAGGAAGGCTGGTGGAAATGCATGAAGTAATGCTGTGCTGGTCATGCAACTGGAAGGGTGAAGGATGGGTTTTGCTCAGCATCCCAGAGGAAAGTCTTTAGAGCAGAGAAAGAAGGAAGCAGGTAGTGGTATTAAACCAGGGGTAATTCTGACTCTCCCCGACACCCCCAGAACATTTGGCAATGTTGGGGACATTTTTGGTTGTCACAAGTCAGGGGTGAGTGCTACTGGCATCTAGTGTCTAGAGGTCAAAGATGCTGCTAAACATCCTATAAGGCACAGAACAATCCCCACAAGGAAGAATTATCTGGTCCAAAATGCCATTAGTGCTGATGTTGAAAAACCCTGCTATCCCCAGGCTTTAATCTAGGCCTAGACTAGGATAATGTATGGGTAGCTTCTTTCCTTTCTGGGATGAAAGCTTTCCTGCAAGGCCCACATTGTCCTCTGCTTCGTTCCTGGTTGTCTACTTCTCATCTTGAGTCCTGCAACTCCTAGAATCGGTTGCACATCCTCCTTCCATACTGGTGGAGAGTATGTGTGGCCAGAGCTGGGAATAAGTGGAAGCGCAGAGCTGTAATTGAAGATGCTCCCATCTTCCCTGCTCTCATTTGTACACTGAGGCATTCACAGGAAAGGAAACCCCTGCAGACTAGGGAGGCTGGGCTCCAAACTAGTGAGGTCCAGATCTGTCGAGAGGAGGGAAAGCCTCCAGGAAAAGGGCTCCTTGTTAATAATTGCATGGGAGAGGGAATGTGTAGAATGCTTAAGTTCCATTTGTCTAAATATTGTTTCCATGGGGTCAGTGACCTTACCTTATTAAATTAAAACAATTTAATATCTCTCACAATTCTTAAGTTGGCTGGGCTCATCTAGGTGGTTCTCAATTGGACTTCTTACATATAGTTGTAGTCAGATAGTGACTGGGGCTATAGTCATCTGAAGGCTCGATTGGCCTGGATATCCAAGACAGCTCACTTAGATGGGTTGCATTTATTTTTGGTTCTTGGCTTAGCGCTCAGCTGAGGCTGCACCTGGAATATCTACATGTGACCTTCCCATGTGTCTTGGGCTACTTACAGCATGGCAGCTGGCTTCTAAGAGGGAGTGTTTTTGTGACCTAGCCTCATCAATCCCATATTTCTGTCGATTGAAACAAAAAGTCACTGAGACAAGCTCAGATTCAAGAGAAGGGAAATTAGACAACTGTTCTTGATACAAAGAGGAACATGTACACACAGGAAGGAAGGGATTGATGGTCACCATCCTTGACTTTTTACCACTACCTTCTCTTTGATGCCTGGAATGCTCCCTCCCAATCCCAATGCCCCAAACAAGAGAGCCTACACATTGCTATGTCAAATAGGTGAGAGGCAGTATGGAGTTATGGTTAAGACCATAGATGTTTAGAGGCAGAGAGACCTGGGTTTGAGTCTCAGCTTTTCCATTTACCAGCATTGGATCTTGATCAAGTTGTTTAATCTGTCTGAGCCTCAGTTGACTCAATTTAAAAGGGTGGTAATATAGATACTACCCTTTTGATTTTGGGATTTAAATATTGTCCGACATAGAATAAACATTCAAAAATTGTTCACCATTAGAAATGTAAAAAGTGATTATTAGAAATGTAAAAAGTGATCATGCTTTGCTTTTCCAGAACCCCTTGTTTATCCTGATCCAGACATTGAGTGAGCTCAAGGTATACAACTCTACAAGGCTGCTAATGTTCAGGTCTCCCCACCAAGGAGGTCATGGAGTTGAAAAAACTACAGTCAAGAAGACAGAGTCAAGTATTGCTAAGTGTAAGTATTGCTAGATTACCCTTAGGGGCCTTAAGAAGGAAGGGATTTGTCCTGGGGAGTAAAATGAAGGAGCAGGGTCTACTTCAGGCACAGCATGTGGACAGAGTCAGTGTGGTAGAGAGGGTGGAGGGGGTGGGAGAAAACTCTACCTTTGGCTCAAATCCTTTTTCTTTTATGAGCCTTAATTATCTCACATCAATGAAAGGGTGTGATTTGAAGCCTGTGGAGTTTCTTCCCATCTTGGCCAAGCTCTGCTATGTTAGAAATCCCTAAATTAGTTCACTTCTCCCTCATCAACTCAGTCACCCCTCTGGCTTAAGTTGCCACTTATTAATGCTCCTTTATTTAGTATAGATGCCTCATTAAGGCCCTCCCACACTTAATCTTGACCATTGGTGTTCTTCAGAGGAATTAGAATAATCTATTTTGTAATACAAATCTGATCATGTTGCTTACAGGCTAAAAAGCCTTCTGTGCTGGTTATTCTCCGTTTCTCTCTCTCCTCTCCTCTCCTCTCCTCTCCTCTCCTCTCCTCTCCTCTCCTCTCCTCTCCTCTCCTCTCCAATCCTCTTCTCTCCTCTCCAATCCTCTTCTCTCCTCTCCTCTCCTCTCTCTCCTTTATTCCTGGTGGTGGGGGGATGCTGATCTTAATGGATTCTTTGGGCTTTCTGGCTTCTGTTTGGCTTCAGCCAATGAAAGATCCAGCAGGAGACTGGAGGGCAAGAGGCAAGAGGGTTTGAAGTATTTATTCCCATTGGAATGCTGCAGTTCTGTTGTTGCCTGTGATTTTCCATGACTACAGCTCCTGCATGGTAGCTCTCCAAACTCCAAAATCCTGTTGCTGGAGGTTAGAAAAAATGGGTTAGTGCTTCCAAAGTCATTTTAAGAAAGTAGAGTTTGTGATGAGGGCTTCAGTCACCAGATTTCGTATAACTTAAATCACCCCTCTGCACCTTCAATTCCTTTTGGATATTTATAGAAACCCTTGTCCAAACAAAGCTCTGCCAGGAAAATTTATACCCCCCACCACCATGTGTGTGGTATGCAGTGGAGCAGAAACACAATCAGAAATGCACTTGATGAAGGAGAAAACAGCAGAATGTGAGTCCCTGGGCAAAGCATCTTGGAGAAGCCAGCCCAACAGCTGCCTGCATTAAAAATAATTGCTTTATATTTATGGTGGACAGGCAACAATAAGCAGTTTATAGCCTATAATCTAACACAAATGACTTGGGAAAATATTCTTAATAGATAGTTCAGATGAGTGTCCCAGGACATTAGGAAGCCCTGTGGGGAACTCAGAATTGGCCCTCATTGATCTGACAAATCCTCACCAACTGGCTGCATGTTGAACCATTTCTCTGCAGGATTTTATATTCTCCCACGTAAGGAGACTGCAAAAGACTCATCAAACTCCAAGGCACAACCTCAGCAGATACTCAGCTCCTAGAGTCCCCACTGCTTCTTAGAAACCAAACCCTTTTCCTTAGACTGCATCACGCTGGGGGAAATGAAGCGTGACCTCGAAAAATATCAGTTTCTAGCTCCTCCCCCCCTAATTGTGGGGATGTTATCATGACAGAAGAAAAATATCATTTTCCGAACTCCATTCTGGAAAATGATATCCATCTGCAGGAATGCTGAGCAGGCATGACTGCTGTGGCCAGGGATGGTATCAGACTGAGTAATAGTAAGAGTTTGGGTTCTGTGAAGGATCAGCGGGAAGAAAGGAAGTAGGTTCTGGGGGAATGGACATTCTCAGTGCCATTTCTTCTGTCCCTCTCCCCCAGTGTCTGGGGCCATCAGTGGTGCCCATTTGAGCCTGGAGCAGCATCTGATATTGTCGGTTCCTATATTACACTCAAGTATCCTTAACTGGACATAGTGAGAATGAGGTTTCAAGAGAAGGCAGCCCTTGCTGGGAGTGTACAGCTAAGGCTCTTCAGTGCTCTTTAAATAACAATCAAGATATAGTGTACATGTATGGTGGCTCTAATATAAATTGTAGTCCTATTTCTATGATGCTTTCTCAAAATTAAACCATACAAGTTATGGTAGAAACCTTGTGCAATGTTTTTGATAACTTATAGATCTTCCATGTTAAAAAAACACAACAAAACAAAACAAAACAAAAAAACAACTTCCAATCCAGTGGTCCTGCATCTAAGCACCATTTTCAGTTTGTGAACAGCTCATAGGCAGGTTTCCCATGACTACTAATGAGTTCTTGCTAAAATGGTGACTTTTTTAGGCCTCCAGTCTTTTTAGTTTACACTCTTACAGCATCAAGTGAAGGGGCTCCAGAAGGTCTGCAGTGACCAGAGAACCCTGCATCCTCCTGGCAGTCAGGAGCCTCAGAAACACAGCTCAGTGAGGAATTCAGCCCACCTTTAAGAGCAAGATCTGCATGGGTTTCAGAGGAACATGGAAATGTCACCTACTCTTGGGGTGTCCATGCTACACTAGAGCAAGGTGCAAAAGCATGAACAATACATTTTAGCAACAGACTCCATAAACATCAACCAGGTAAGGATTTCTTAGGACTCCAGGAAAGGCCTTCAAGCCACAAACTGGAAGGAAATACTATTCACAGAGCTGACAAAGGATTACATCCAGAAACATAAAAGTTTCTCATAAATCAATAAAGGACACATTAACTTATAATAGACAAATGGAAAATTCACAGAAGAAACATGAAAAGTCAATAATCATGAAAAAACTCAATCTTATAATTGCAAATTAAAACCACAATGAGATAACATTTATATCGATTATATGGAAAACTGTTAAAGATCTAACAAAACCAAGTTTGAGTTGGATATTGAAAAGCCAACATTATGTTGTCCATCAAAATGCTTATAAATATAAATTGGCACAACCACTTAGGATAGTAATTTGTTAATTTTCAATACAGTTAAAGATATCCAAATCCTATGACCCAGTATCTCCACAACAGTTATACAGCCCAAATACTCTTCCACAAATGTGTACAACGAATATTCACACAGCATAATTTGTAATAGTGAAGAATTGGAAACAACCTAAATTTCTATTCATAGAAAGATGAAAAAATGTTGAATTTTTGAGTTCTTTTAATAGTAAAATACTATAGAGCAATTAAAATAAATGAGCTTGATATCTCTATCAGCATATTTACATATGAATATATGCTTACTGGGAGGGGGGACAAGTTGCAGTGAATGACCACAAATATGATGGCACTCATATAAATTTTAAATGTATGTATTAAACATATATTTAAATAGTATATATATATATATATATATATATATATATATATATATATATATATATCAATAATATATACTATTTTAGATACACAATTAAAGTGAAAATACACAAATGGGAAGGATGCAGACCATCTTTAGGATACCCATTATCTCTGGGAGGCAATGAGATTGAAAAAAGGACAAGAAAGTCTTTAACTGAATGCCCTGTGGCTCAGAGAAGTCAGAAATTTCCCATGAGAAATCAAATCCCCAACCTTGTGCTTGGATGAATGTGAGTTTAAATTTACCCTACTTATGACATAAAAATCTCCAACTGAGAAACTGATATTTGAAAAAAAGCAGCCCTGGACTGGTGAATTTCCTGAAGCAGTTTCCAGAAATACTTTCATATGACTGACTACAGTACTCATGCACACATAAATCTCTGGCTGATGATCAATTCACAAACAAAAATTACAAAATACACAAGAAGGTAGAAGTAGCCAACCATGAGGGAGAATTAGTGACACTGCTAACTGAAAAATAAGCCTTCCAAGAATCTGATATTATATAACGTTCCTGAAGAAACTAAATAATAACCAAGAAATGTCTATGCCCGTTGAAGCGGGCCCTCATAACATCATTGCTGCCAACTAGTGAATGCTGTGCATCTCCCTTGTCCCCCTTCCTGAGTGGCTGGATGTGTTCACTGAAATCCTGCTGGTGTTCTACCACTGTGTTGGGGAGAGGGGCAGATATTTGTCTTTCTGGTTCATAGTCCTCAAGGCAAAGGGAACCATGTCCAGATCTGATGGAGCTTGAACTGGATGAAATGACTGATTCTACATTTGTGTTGCTTCCCTGGGAGGGAAGGGAGGGCTTGAATGTTTTCTACAACTGGGAAGAAAGGGGCAAAAGGATATGTATGATTAAACAGCAGAAAGGTTTACTGCTCACCAAATATTCATGTGCTCCCCCACAATTTCCAGGCCAGTTATAGCTAGGGCCATGTGACTTATTTCTAAACAATGGACTGTAAGTGGAAGTTGACATAGGTCACTTCTAGACTGAAGCAGAGAAAAGAAGGCATGAGATCTCCTACTCTTCCTTTTCATTCCTCAGTGTCAGTGGCAGCTGCATTTTGAGGCAGTTTAGCCACTGGATAGAAACAGCTGGATTGCTGGAGCACTGCTTTGAAGGCAGCTTCAGACTCTGCATGAGAGAAAAATAAACTCTTATGTGTTAAGCCCAAAGTCATCTTGCATATTTTTCGCATATGCGCGTGTGCGTGCGCGCGCATACACACACACACACACACACACACACACACACACACACACACACACACTGCTCACTGAAAAGAAGGTTGCATACAAAAAAATAAAGCTACATAGAGAAGCAATCCACTATGAGATCAGCTGACATAACAAAATGGGAACTACTGCTCCACAAGTCTGAAATAATGGAACTCTATGATAGAGACTATATTAAAAAGTACTTTTTGAATATTTGAAGTAATATTTACAGAAATATAGAGTACTATTTTGGAAATTTGGGGAAAATACTTGTAAAAGAAATTGGCAGATCTTTTAAAAATTAAAAGCATTGCATTTTAAATTTAAAAATCAATAGAAGACACACACATATAGGTTTACTTATTTTATGACAGAAGTGAAACTGAAATGCAATAGGAGGTGAAGTGTTTGTGCAACAAATTAATTTTTATCAATTGGATAGCAATATGAGAAAATTGAATTTTGATTTATACCTCACATTACATAAAAATCCCAGATGTAGTGTACATCTAAATATTAAAAAATATGGTTTCTAAATGAAAACATGGAAAATATCTTTAAGCAATATTTTTTAAATGGAATAACCATAAAATAGTAACACTGAAAGACAGTTGGGATATTTTAGAATTAAGTGCCTCTATTTGTCAAAAGGCACCACCATGAAAGTGAAAAGGCAAACCATAGAGTGGGAGAAAATATTTACAGTACATATATTTGACAAGGATTGCTACCCATAATATCCAAGGAACTTCAATAGATTAATGATAAAGAGAAAAACCCAATAGAAAAATGGGCAAAACATTCAAGTCAGTACTTCAAAAAAGAAACTTTCTAAAATCCAGTTAACACTGAAAAAGATGCTAAACATTATTTAGTCATTGGGGAAATAGAAATTAAAATTTCAGTGAGATTACCAGTATAACACCGACAAAATAAAGTGGGGAAAAAAAGCCTTGGTAACGATCAAGCAATTGGAATTCTACTCCACTGTTCTAGAGTCTAAATTAGTAGAGACACTTTGGAAAAGTGTTACACAGTAAAATAAAGCTGAACATATGCACATCCTTTGTGGTACGCAGAGTAGTGGCTCCCCAAAGATGTCCATTTCCTAATCTTCAGAATCTGTGAATGTGTTGGTTACATGGCGAAGAAAATTAAGTTTGCAGATAAAATTAAGATTGCAAATCACCTGACCTTAAAATAAGATTGACCTGGGTGTGCCCAATGTAATCACAGGGGTCCTTTAATGTGGAAGAAGGAGTCAGAAGTGAGAACCAGGAGAGTAAGGATTCGGATAAAAGTTACTGAAAGAAGGCAGGCATGAGCCAAGGGAAGTGGGTGGGCTCTGGAAGCTGGAGAGGGATTATCTTCTAGAACCTCCAGAAAGAAATACAGCCCTGCCAACACCTTGATCTTAGCCCAGTGAGATTCATGTTGGACTTCTGATCTGTAAGTGAAGAAATTTTTGTTGTCGCAAACTGCTAACTTTATGAGTTTGTCACTTATCTTTTTATTTTCTTTAAAATATTTTTAAATGACAGATTTTTTTTCCAAATTTTGATTAAGTTCAACTTTTCAGTTTTCTTCTGTATTGGCCTATGCTTTATAGACCTTATCTAAGTAGTCTTTGTCTAACCCAAGTTCGAAATAATTTTCTTCTAGTCTTCTCCAAGATTTTATGGGCCAATTCAGGCTAATTTTGTATAGAGTGCAGGAAAAGGGTTAATGTTATTTACTTACTTAGCATATAGATAGCCGATTGTTCCAGCACCCATTGATGAAAACATCACCTTTCATTTATTGAAATACCTTGGCACTGTGGTAGAAAATCAATTACCTTATATATGTGGATCTATTTCTGAATTCTTGATTCTATTCCCTTGATCTATGTGTCTTTCTTTTTGCAAATACTACACTGTTTTGATTGCTGTGTCTTTATAGTAAGTATTTTTTTTTAATCCTCACCCGAGAATATTTTTCCATTGATAATTTATTTTTTAATTTATTGATTAAGGTATTATATATATGCCCTTATCCTCTTATTGCCCCCCCCCCCCGCTCTCACGCTCCTAGTGTCTGTGTCCATTGATTATGCTTATATTCATGCATACAAGTCCTTTGGTTGATCTTTTCCCCTTCCCCCACCCTCCCCTGCCTTCCCTCTGAGGTTTGATGGTCTGATCCATGCTAAATGTCACATGATCTCATGCATTTGTGGAATATAATGAACATCATAAACTGATGAACAAAAACAGATCCAGATCCAGAGACAGAGAAGCATCAATCAGTCCATTGATTTTTGGAGAGAGTGGAAGCGAGAGGGAAAGACAGAGAGAAATATCAATGTGAGAGAAACACATTGATTGGTTGCCTCCTGCACAGGCCCCAAACAGAGCCAGGGCTAAAGAGGACCCTGCAACCTAGCTATGTGCCCTTGACCAGAATCGAATATATAATCCTTTTCTATATAATCCTTTGAATTCCCCTGTCAATTTCTATAAAAAAATAAAACCTTATGTTGGGAATTTGATTGGGATTGCACTGAATGTATAGATCAATTTGAGGAGAATTGACATTTTAACAATAATGAGTTTTCCAATCCATGAGCACAATTACATCTATCTATTTATGAGGTCCTCTTGGTTTCATCTCATCAACATTTTGTCCTTAATTTTCTTATATTTTGTAAAAGATTTTTAAAATTTAGGAAGGATGTAGATATATAATTTTTATTTTTAAATAATGTCTTTGTCCCATTTGACCCAGTAATCCCACTTCTAGGACTATATCCCAAGAAACCAGAAACACCAATCAGAAAGGATATATGCACCCTATGTTCATAGCAGCACAATTTACAATAGCTAAGATTTGGAAACAGCCTAAGTGCCCATCAGCAGATGAGTGGATTAAAAAACTGTGGTACATCTACACAATGGAATACTATGCCACTATAAAAAAGAAGGAACTTTTACTATTTGAAACAACATGGATGGAACTGGAGAGCATTATGCTAAGTGAAATAAGCCAGTCGGCGAAAGATAAATATCACATGATCTCACTCATATGTGGGATATAATGATCAATATAATTTGATGAACAAGAGTAGATTGATTTAGAGACAAATGGTAGGGGAGGAGAAGGGAGCGGGTTAGAGAGCAACCAAAGGACTTGTATGCATGCATATTAGCATAACCAATGGACACAGACGCTGGGGCAGTGGGGGCTTGCCCGGGGTGGGAATGGCTTGGGTGGGGGCGGGGGGGAGTCAACTGGGGAAAAAGGAAACATATGTAAAACTTTAGACAATAAAAAAAGGGAAAAAAATAATAATGTGTTTGGTTTTGGTATCAGAGTAATTCTGACCTAATTGGTGAGTTAGAAAGTGTTCTCTCTTTTTCTATTTTATGGCTGTGTAAAATTGGTCATATTTGCCAGGGAAACCATTTAACCTGGGTTCTCTTCATAGGAAGGTTTTTAAAGTATGAATTCAGTTTTTAATAGGGCTAATTTGACTATTTATTTACTCTTGAGTGAGCTTTTGTAATTGTTGTCTTACAAGGAATTTGTCTATGCCATCTATATCCTATCTAATAAAATAGTAATATGCAAATTGACTGTCACTCCAACACACAAGATGGCTTCTCCTATGTGGTCAAAGATGGCTGCCCCTATGTGGGCACAAGATGGCTGCCACAAGATGGCCAGCAGGGGAGGGCAGTTGGGGGGGACCAGGCCTGCAGGGGAGGGCAGTTGGGGGGGACCAGACCTGCAGGGGAGGGCAGTTAGGGGCAATCAGGCTGGCAGGGGAGCAGTTAGGCATCAATCAGGCTGGCAGGGGAGTGGTTAGGGGGTTATCAGGCTGGCAGGCAGAAGCGGTTAGGGGCAATCAGGAAGGCAGGCAGGCGAGCAGTTGTGAGCCAGCAGTCCTGGATTGTGAGAGGGATGTCCGACTGCTCGTTTAGGCCCGATCCTAAATGGGCAGTCGGACATCCCTCAAGGGGTCCCAGATTGAAGAGGGTGCAGGCTGGGCTGAGGGACACACACTCCCGTGCACGAATTTCGTGCACTGGGCCTCTAGTTATGAAATGTTTGGCATAAAGCTTTTAATAATAGTCTATTATTATTCTTTTAATATTAGTTGGCTATATAGAAATATCCCCTATTTCATACCTAATATTGATAATTTATATCTTCTCTCTTTTTATTTTTTAATATATTTTATTGATTTCAGAGAGAAAGGGAAAAAGAAAGAGAGATTGAAACATCAATGATGAGAGAGAATCATTAATGGGCTGCCTCCTGCATGCCCCCACACTGGGGATCAAGCCCACAACCCAGGCATGCGCCCTTGACTGGAATTGAACCTGGGACCCTTCAGTCCACAGGCTGACACTCTATCCACTGAGGCAAACCAGCTAGGGCTGTCTTCTCTCTTTTTAAATAAATATTATTTTAAAAGTATTTTTTCTATTTTGTTTATCTTTTCAAAGAAACAATTTTTATTTCATTGGTTTTCTCCATTGCATTCCTGTTTCAATTTTAGTGATTTCTTCTCTTTATTTAATAATTTCCTTCCTTTTATTTACTTTGAGTTTGACATGTTCTTCTTTATCTAGTTTTTAAAAGTGGAATCTTAGGTTATTGATTTTCAACCTCCATTCTTTGGTAATATAAGCATTTAGTGACAAAATGTTCCCTCTAAACACTGCTTCATTCCATTAATGTTCATAATTTGTGTTTTCAGATGAATTTATTTCAAAATATTTTCTAATTTCTCTTGTGATTTCTTCTTTCACCATGGTTTATTTATAAGAATGGTGTTTGATTTTCAACATTTTAAATGATTTTCCACATATCCCTGTGTCTGTGATTCCTAGTTTAATTCTATTATGGTCAAATAAATATTTTCATATAATTGGAATCCTTTTAAAATTATTATACCTTGCTTTATAGCCCAAACTAGAGTTTATCTTGTTGAATATTTCAAGAAGACTTGAAAATAATGTGTATTCTGCCACTGTTGGCTGGAGAGTTCTCTCAATGTCAATTAGGCTTATTTGATTGTTAGTGTTGTTCAAGTGTCTAATATATCCTTAGTGATTTGTTGTCTGCCTGTTCTAGCAATTACTGAGATAAGAATGTGGATACCTCAAACTATAACTGTGAGTGGTATATTTCTTCATTTAGTTCTACTAGGTTTTGTTTTCATGTATTTTGAAGCTCTGTTGTTGGATGCATTCATATTTAGGATTTTTCTGTCTTCTTGGTGAATTGACCCCTTTATAATTATGAAATGTCCCTTTTTTATCCAGAGAAATAATGCGTATTTTTAATCTACTCTGTTTAATGTTATTATAGCCACTCTTTCTTTGACTAGTGTTTTCTTGCTGTATTCTTTTTTCATCCTTTTACTTTTATCCTCTTTGTGTCTTTTTATTTAAAGTGGAATTCCTATAGCTATCTTCCAGTTGGGTCTTACTATTTTAAATATGATCTGACAAATTTCTGGCTTTAATTTGAAAAATTTAAAAGCTGTGAAAAAATGTGATGCTGCCTATACAGATAGCTTTAATACAAATCTCCTAATTAGTTTACCAGCCCCCTTGTATGCAAAAACCCCTGGAACTGCAATAGAATTGATGTTAGGTCAGATTAATCCAAGAGTTTAGGTTTCTCTTCATACACAAATCAAAGAAGTAATATCACTCGTTGTAACATTTCACATAGACTGGGGTCAATAAAACAGTGAAGGAGAAATAATTCTCACCTTCCCAGAACAGGTATCCCTTATGTTCTAGGATTCATCCATAGTGCCCTCCCTTCTTTATGTTCCTCCAACTAGCCCACTTATACTGTAGGATCTGTGCATATGCTGCTTTGTCTCTTGGATTGGTGACCTACTGATTCCATCCCTTATTACATCACTGCTAGCATATCTTTTAAGTTTTTTCCCCTGACCACTTTTTTGAAACTTTGCCAGACACAATTAGTCTTTATCCCATCACCCTGTTAATTCCCATCCCAAAACTTTATAATTAGTAATCATATATTTACTTTCTTGTTTAATTGATTATTATATATCAGCTGCCCATACTCAACTCCATGAGAGTGCAATCGTTTACTTTGTCTCATTGTGTCATGTATAACATTACCTGTACCTAGGAAGTAAATATATGTTGAATGAATAAATAAGAAATAAATTAAGGGAAAATAATGAGGGTTACTGATTAAAAGCATTTTCTCAACCAATAGGAAGAGATATTATTTGGGGGAGGGGAGAATTTCCTATTGTTTCTGAAATCATACCACATAGAATAGTAGCTTTCCACAAGGTTGGTCCTTTGTGATTTGGGAAAACACAATTGCCAAGATTACACTGATATATCAGCCTGGGTAATTTATGCCAATGGCTATAATAAACAACCCCCAAATCTCAATGGGGAGTTTAAGTTTGGCCACTGCCTTCTATGTGTTGATTCAGGAATGCTAGTGTCTTCCTGTCTGCATTACCGTTATCTCAGGGCACTTTCTGATCCTTCACTGGATACCCTATATTTGTCCAGCCAAAAAAAGAAAGGCTTGCCTGATTATGTAAGACCAAGTCTGAAAGTGGCATGCACCACTTCTGCACATACTTTATTGGTCAAAATGAGGCACATGGCCCCAACCTAATTGCAAGGGACGCTGGGAAATGTAGTCTTCCTGTGTATCCAGGAAGAAGAAATTGGATCTGTGAGCATTCAGCCAACTTTGGCCACAGTAGGGGACTTCTTCATTTGGTTGTTGTGAGGATTAGAGAATTACTGTATGTAAAACACTCAGAACATGCCCAAGCACATCAGGGGCATCCATGGAGTTGCAAGAGGAATTTTCTGAGTTTGCACTAATCATTGCTTGCTAAACAAGTCTGGCATTCTGAAGTTTCTGTCAAGCCTAACAGCTGGCTAGAGAGTTTTGTGAACCCCAGTGCCAAAAAGGCCAGCCAAGAATGCAGATGCCACCACCAAGTCTGTGTGGCACATCCTCACACTTTGTTTAATTTAGTTCCCTGGGTGGAGTGAGTTTTATGAACAGGTGTTCTGGTTAATTAGGTGATTAATATTCCTCAAATTAGAGAGCCATTTCCCCAGTGATAGTTCTTGCTTTGCTCAAATATGAGACAAATCTTCATTGCATAATTTGGAGAAGCCCATGACTTCACTTACCTGTCTGCCAGGCCTCTCAGGTCAGCAACTCTGGCACTGAGGACCAGGAGCCTGACCCCACATCTGGCAAGATCATATAAAAATAAGAAAGTTCTGAACCACAGTTACACGGTTGGAGTGAAGACCAAGTAATGCTTGTCCACGATAGGTGGATCTGGATTTTGGAAAGTTCTGTGGCTCTATCTTCTTCTCCAGGATCGGTTATATTTTTTAAAATTGTGTATTAATTCCTCAAATATTTATCTAGTCAGAGTAGATCCTGCCCCTTGGGGGAGCTCAATAGTTTAACTGGAGTAAACCTTTATTATTTCCTTCATTCTCAAGGGAGAAAGAAAGAAGCAATTTGCATTTAAAAAAATTGCCTCCCAGGTACAACTAATGGTACCTTTCCCTTAATCCTGATCTCCAGAAATGACCTAAAAATTCATGTACATGAGTTATTCTCTCTCCCAGGAGGATTTAATAGAGATCACAGTTTTAATCCCAAATTGGAGTTTTCATGGATTCTCCCTCCACTCCCTCCCTGTTCACCTGCTCCTCCAAGATCTGCCTCAGTGGCTCCATGAAGTAATGTACCAGTTTCAGGGTCCCTAATAGGAAACAGATGACATAACTGAAAGGAGTAAATGAAGAAAGTTAGTAAAGGGACTATTTAGAAAAGTGAGTCAGGATTAAGGAACAATAAGGGATGGGGGACTACCCCAGGTTTAGCAACAGTGGGAAGCTGTGCCTTCTCCTACCTTCTATAGAGATAAGGGGGTGGGAATGGTAGCTAGAGGACATGAACTATGACCTTCAGTAGAGGAAGTAAACCACTGTCAAAATGCTGTCCTTGTGGGTGAAGTTCTGCCCTCTTCTCCAGCTCTCTGAGCTAGTTCCCCACATGGCCAGACCCAAGGGAGGGCAGGTGATGCAGCCCGTAGAGGTCAGCCTCCTAGGGAATAAATAGGGTGATAGTGGGCAGAGAGTGACCTGGACAATCTACCAGAGAATGACCAGCACAAATGGAAAGTGTCAATGGGGTGGGAGCAAACAATCAGAAAGGAGTGGGGGGGGTATAATTTTCAACCCCCATCATAGAAATTCTGGAAGAACGTAATCTCCTCTTCCTCCTCCAATGATCAAATAGCACTCATCAAAATAAGTAAAACTGCAACAAGAGAATGTCAAATAAGCTAGTTGACTAGGAAGATTATTCATTCACATATTTGTTCATTTATTCATTCATCAATCATCAAAGATTTATTTGTACCTCTAGGTATCAGGCATGCAAAAATGGATTAGACATCTCTGTATGCTTGAAGTGTTTATAATAAAATGGTGGAGTGAATGGAATGGTTGGAGCCACTGTCCTTGAGGATTCGGGAGTCTGGAGATTTCCTGGAGAAATGGCCAGCTAAACTGAGCCTGGGCTCGCCAGATAGGAAAGAGCAGAGAAGGATGATCCAGGAGAGGTGCTGAGTGGTGTCAGAGACTGATGGGAGATGAGGTGGTACAGGCAGAAATCTACTTCCAAGTTCAGGATTACATTGTCCAGGTTTGCATTTTAGAAAAAAAAAACAACACCTTTGATCATTAGAGTAAGGATGGATTGGTGGAACAAACAAAGTTAGAGAATGGATGTGGGTGCCATATGAGCAAAGGCTAGGCATGCAGAATCTGACCAATGGCAGGAGGCCCCAAAATGAAGAGGGACAAACTCAAGACACAGTGATGGGGAGAACTGACAGGGCTCGGGAACTGCATGGCTGTGGTGTGAGACAGAGGAAAGGTGCTTTGGTGCTGTTTTGCGTTCTCACCCCCCTGCTTTTTAAGCTGACAGCTCCCCAGTTTTCCTTTGAGAGCACTGCTCCTACCTGCCAGCTGAGTGTAGTTTCCGTGGGACTGTCACCCATAGGTTCTCGTCTTCTCTGGCCAAGACAGTGATCATGTGGCCTAAGTCAGGCCAATTAGTCTTTCCCTCCTGGGAATTTGGAAATCTTGGGCTTGACACCTAGATCCTACCCTGGTTCTTATCTTTTCTAAAGTGTCCTTCATTTTTCCCCTTATAAATGTTGTATGCCACCCAAAGGCCTTTTTAACTTCAAGTAGTTATTCTCTGGCCTATGAATGATGGTGCCTTTTACCAAGGCACAGAAAACAGGTAGAGGAGTTTGAAGGGGGTTATCTAGAGGGAATGGGTGGGCAGTTTGCTTTGAGAAACCTATGGGGGGGAAAAAGAGAAAAATCTGAAAGTTGGTTCTGGAGGCTTCTGTGGAACTCTGGGGGGAAAAAAATCACATCACAGAGTGTAAAGACATCTTTGACACTTAAACATTAAAAAAAAAAAATCCGACCCAACAGCCTGACTTCCCAAGGATTTACCCAGACTTCTCCCCTCTTTGAGACTCGGTTTCCCTGTTAGTTCATACAGATTTGAATGATATTGAGGGTTCTCTAAATAGTCCAAAGAATTTTAAGTTTACATGTAAAGGGGTCAGCTATCCTGGAAAACAGGGTTAGATACATCTTAATCCAATCTCCTTACCACAGTACTTCTTGGGGTCTTAAATTCACTCATCTGTGATGCAAATCTCTGAGACAGGTGAAAGTGAGCAGCATTTCTCATTCTATTTTTTGCCCTAGGAAACGACCCCCACCCCATGATGAACCCATGAAGAAACACACAGAACTAGTAGTTGTCAGAATGCACTTGCAGAAACGCTGGGTTAGGTGATTTCTGAGGTTGTTCCAGCCCAAACAGTCCCTGATCCTGTGGAGCCAGTGTCCTGTATACGTCCTGTTTCTTACACTTGCCTCTTCCTTGGGGATGATTGACCCCTGTACTCTGTTCTCCCAGGGAAAAGCATGTTTCAATGCCTATGAAGTCACCTAAAGGTATAGTGGCTCATGAAACCCCAGCAGTTTAAATGGAAACACAGCTTCCCCCTCCCCACTGTGCTCAGAGCACAGACCCAGGCCCAGCCTGAAGGGATTCACAACATGCTCTAGTGTGCATTTGGGAAAACAAAGAAAAACCCTACTCTTTTCTGCTCCAGACTGTCTGAGATGCTTGTGTGCCCTTGGGCCTTTGCCCAGCTCTCTCATCTGCCTCAGACCTGGTACTAAATTGGTTCAAGGTTTGGAGGAAAGCTTCAGAGGAAAAGATGGTTAGAGTTCTTAAATGCTGAAGTCACCCCAAGGACCAGAGACCCAAAGACCTCTATGGCCACCAGAGGGCGATCACAACAGCATCTGTAAGGAAAGCTGTTCCCAAGAATAACAGCTGTAAATTGCACCTAATGTGTTTATGAATGATGGAGGCTGAAGTGTGCATGTGTGTATATGTGTGTGCACATACGTACAATTAGGTGCCTGGAACTAAGACTTTGAAAATCTGCTAAGTACAATAAAATAAAATCTGCACCTCTGCTATATATTCACAAGATGTGGTCAAATAATTGAAAGTTTCCTCAAGGAAAATGAGGTAGAAGGAATCAGAATAGCATTTCTATGAAAGAAAAGGAAAGAGTGCCCAGTGGCGTAGTTTTCGTCGTTGGTACATGTGATACTGTGTTTGTGTTCTGAGAATGCATGTGCATGTGTGTGTGTGATTGAGTATGAGTGTGAGCCTGAGTGTGTGTAAGCATGTGTGTGTATGTGTGAATGTGTGGATGAGCAGGGCTCATTCAGACTTTTCCAGTGTGAGCAGACCCCAAGGAAGTCTGGGCAATACTTCCTCCAGTTCCTGCTCTCTGCCTGCAAACAAACAAACAAAATCATTCCTACGGGTATTTATGGAGCCTCTAACACATGAGCTCCTCCCCACAGGCATCTGGAAAAGCTCAGACCTGGCCAATTCAGAGCAGGCACTGAAGTGGGAAGGCGCTGGGGGCAGAGGCGCTGCCTCCTCTGTGAATGGCTGTTTTGCAAAAACACTTTCTCTTCTTTGATGCCCCACACTACCCAGTGAGGTGGGCACAGGGCTGTGGCCCCCTTTCTTTGAGGAAAGGAAGCCCCAGATGTGGCATGGTTGGCCCAGCGTCACCTTGCAGACGTACAAGGACTATGGAGGCAGCATCACTACTCTTCGGAGCACAGCAGGCACTGGGTCTGGGCAAAGCAGGCCAGGCACAGGGGTAGGGCTTGTCATCAGCGACCTGAACAACACGGACAGCCATATTCTGTGACATGTGTGGCTGCGGGGTGCATTCGTGTCAATACAGTAGGTCCTTTAGGAATAAGTTGTGGATCTTTGTCAAGATTAGTGGGATCTTAGAGGATCTTTGCTGATGTGGTGGCGATGCAGCTTTGATGGACTGTGATGTAAAAACGTGGGTGAATTAGAGAGTGCAGCCATTTGGGGTTCCAAGTAGCTGTGTGACCTCTGGCAAGTCACGTCACTTCTCTGAGCTTTTTTTTTTTTTTTACATCTATAAAATGGGGTACTTACATGCCCCCTTGCCGGGACGGCGTTGGGGCCGAAAGAAAAAATATGAGCAGAGTGCCTAGCTCAGTGCCGGATTAAAGAAAAAGCGCCACCAGCCCGGTTTGTCCTTGGTGAATGAGTCCCAGTTCTGGGGCCAGGCCGCCTAGACCCTTTCCTTTCCTCCCTTCTCCCTCCTCTGCTGCCCCCTCCCTCTGGGCTTCGGTTGCTCTAGCAAAGTTCTCAACTTAGTCAACATGACGCGCAGCGCAGCCAATGGGAGGCGGAGCTGGCGTTTTTTGTGGGGGGCGGGAGGGGTGGGCCCGCGTCTCTGGTGTCTGCCCTGCTCAGTGAATGGAGAGAGCAAGCGCCGGCCAGCTCACCCGGCTGCCCTGTGCCCAGGCCGCCACTGCCGGGTTCTCGAGCCCAGCTCCAAGGCGGACCTCCTCGGGCACTGTGCCCCACTGCGCTGCCGCCCCAGGTCCCCGACCCGGTCCGCACCCCGGGCAGCGGGCCAGCGGGGCCAGGGGGCGCTCGGCACCTGGGCACTCCGAGCGATGCGCAGCGGGGCAGCATCGGCCCCGCCGATGGAGCTGCTGCCTTCTCTCTCGCCCGGCGCGCCCCGCTCCTCCTGCGCCCCGTGCGCCTGAGCGCCGAGCTCGCTCCTCCTCCGCGCCAACTCTACCGCCTGCTCCCCAGGCCGTCCGTGCTCCCCCGCGTCTCCCGGGGCTCTACGCATCTTGCCCCACGGAGGCAGCTTCCTCCGGGCGCGGGCCCCTGCACACCATGGCCCCCGGGCGGACAGGGGCCGGCGCCACCGTGCGCGCCCGCCTGGCGCTGGCCTTGGCGCTGGCGAGTGTCCTGAGCGGGGGCCCCACCGCCGCCTGCCCTACCAAGTGTACCTGCTCTGCCGCCAGCGTGGACTGCCACGGGCTGGGCCTCCGGGCGGTTCCTCGCGGCATCCCCCGCAACGCCGAGCGCCTGTGAGTACCCCTGCCCCGCCCCACTCGGGCCACCCACCTGGGTTCCACGGAGAGGCCCCCAGGCGCCAGATTCTGCCTTTTCCTTTGGCCAAGCTGTAGGCAGTCTCTGCTCTCACCCTCCTCTGGCTGGGATCCTTCACTCTCTGACAGGGGTCTGTGGCTTTGGGCAGGTCTGGGGAGAGCGGTCTGCGATAGGCAAAGAGCAGTGCCTCTCCGGGGCTGAGGGCTGCAGACACGGCCCGCTGACAGCTTCCAAGGAGAATGCTGGCAGGAGAGGGAGAAGAGAACATTGCAGCCCAGGAGGTCTTGGAGTGAGGATAAGGGATCCGAGCTTCTTAAAGATGGGCAGAGGAGAAAGGGTGATGGGGCGTCAGGCGCAGGGAGAGGAAGAGAGGGCCCGAGACTGTGACCCGCTTGGAGAGCGGAATGGGCCAGCCGCTCTCTGGCTGCCCTTGCGAGGAAAGTTGAGAGCGTGTGTGTGAAGGTCTAACTTCTGAGGAACCAAACGAATTCAGAGAGGGTGCTCGCAAAACGCGCCCTGCCTGGAGCGCAGCCTCGGAGATGCCAAGCTGCAGTCAGGGTGAATTTTTTATGGCTCGCTTATAAATGTCTACCCGGAAGGGCCAGAGAAGGAGAATGGAAATGCTGACAACCCTTTAAGTGAGACCAAGCGCTATAATCTTATAAACCGCACTCAGCCTCCTCAGCCTCAGGTCCTGGGCTTGGCAGCGGGAGGAGAGGCACTTGGAGAGTGGGGTGGATTGACCCTCGTTTTAACCCCAATTGTGCAACCAAATATTTACATTTCATATGTCAACGTTTTGGAAACATTTATCATTTTGATCCTCAGACCAGATTCAAAACTTGGACTCAGGGTGGGCTCTTCCTAGCCTGCAGTTTGGGGAGTAGGGAAGGGGGGAGAAAGGGTGGAACCGGCCTGGGAACACAGCCCAGAAGTGGGTGAGAGTTTGCTCTGGTGTGGCAGACTTCCTCTGTGTCTTGCTCTCTGTCCATCCTCTTTCCCCACATGTCTTAGGGGTAGATGCATTCTGCCTTCTTGACTTTAGGCTGGAAGAGAAGGGTGCTGAGTCTGAGATGAATTGTCCTAGAGCATGTTATTCCTGGTCATCACCCCCTGCCACCTCATTTCTAATCTTCCTCTTTATGTATCCTTGGGTGGAGACACAATAGAACTGCCTTCCTTTTTCCTGGAGCTTTCCTGAAAGCTCCAAATGAGTTAGTGAAAAAATAACTGTAGCTAATGTTTGATGAATGCTTTTCCTGCCTCAGTTTGTTTGCATGTACCATCTCATTGTCTCCCTACAACAGTCTTATTAGTTACTAGAGGCCCGGTGCATGAGATTCGTGCACTGGGTGTGGGCGGGTGGGGATCCCTCAGCCAGGTCTGGGAGCCCTCGAGGGATGTCTGACTGCCAGCTTAGACCTGCTCCCCGTGGAGCGGGCCTAAGCTGGCAGTCGGACATCCTTAGCGCTGCTGCAGAGGTGGGAGAGGCTCAGGGCTTCTGGCTGTACCGTACGCCCCCTGTGGGAGCACACTGACCATCAGGGGGCAGCTCCTGCCTTGAGCGTCTGCCCCCTATTGGTCAAAGCGCGCCATAGTGTCGTTCCTCCGTTCGGTCCATTTGCATATTAGCCTTTTATTATATAGAATACTGGTAATGCTCATTATTTCACTTTAATAATGTCACTTAATTTCAGTTAAGCCATCTTGTCATTTGCTCAAAGTCATGTAGCTAGTTAAGTGTTCAAATTCAAGCATATCTGGTTCCTAAGTCCACACCTCTACTACTTTGCCGGACCTCCTAGGAACAAGAGTCAGTTTCGGTCAAGATCTATAATCAAAGGGTCCTGGGAGGGTTCTGACTGGGCTTGGGGCTTAGAATAGGCAACTGTTGCTGTTGCTTCAGATATGCGTTACAACAGCTAGCTTACGTTGACTTGAGCTCTCCTGTGGGAGTCTTGAGACTACTTCTCCCCTATTTTCAAAATCGTGTTGCATTTTGGGAAACAGAGGAGAGTGGGCCGTCTCCTCCTGACACACAGGATGTCTTCACGAGCTTCATGGGTGCAGGACTGCAGTGAGCACCCTACCCCAGAGGACGCAGGTGGCTTGGGGGCTCCCATCTGCTCTACAACTGAGAAGAGTTGGGCGGAGACTGGAGTCCTTGGCATTTCCATGGGCCCCTGCTGGAGCCATGGTCACTGGCAGGCATTGGCAGAGTAGGAGGTGCTTTGGAATACGTGAGTCTTGGCTGCCTTGATTCTGGACACTGGTGCCACTTTGGGGTGCAATGGGGTGATGCGGCAAGGCTGGCCTCATTCTAGGCTCTGCCTTCCTGGGGAGAAGGGGTAGGCTTTAGGAGCAAGCTAGGTCAGGATGAATGTAAGGGTTAGGAGCAGCCCGCCCACAGTCCTTCACCACCCTTCACTCTCGGTCAACTCAGATATAACATTTTAAGTCTGCAAACTTTTGGGGAGATATTTGGCATGTCTACGCAAAGGATTTCTTTAGAGAAAAGTTTCTCCTTTCCTTCCTTCCTTCCTTCCTTCCTTCCTTCCTTCCTTCCTTCCTTCCTTCCTTCCTTCAACAAACGTTACTTGAGTATCTACTGCATTCCAGTAACTGTGTATAAAAACATTGCATACACAGAAAAAAGCCTGCAATTCAACTTAAAGAATGTAAGCAAAGGAGGGGGAAAGGAAACGTCCTTTAGTGAGCCCTCTGAACTTCTCAGGGCTCAGTTTGTCATGGGGTATATGTTTTGTCAGCATTGCTGTCAGATGCTTGGGATCTTCCTAAAATTCATTTTCTGATCTCACATGTTTACACTGTGCTTTATAACAAAGAAGAAACATTTCTCCCTTCTTCATTCCTGCTGCTCTACCTCCCAAAGAGGCTTTTCTGAAGGGTGTGTGTGTGTGTGTGTGTGTGTGTGTGTGTGTATGTGTATGTGTATGTGTGTGTGTATGTGTGTGCGCGCGCATGCGAGCACGCTTTGTTCTCTGGGCATTTTTTAATTCTGAGGCCGTGTCTGCTTGTGGTGCACCATTAAAGAAAACCTGTGTGAGGATAATGTGGTCACCATTTGGACTTTGCTTCAGGCCTGGAATGGGGCCTGTTGAATTGTTTGTAATGAAGCTGCTATCAGAGTTGGGTGTCTATGTTCCAGCTTCTTCTCCCTAATGTCAGTACATCTCACAGAAAGAGAAACTCTTTGTCGTTTAAAAACTACTGACAATTTTTCCCCCTCAACGAGGAGGTGACACCCACAAGAAAGTTAAATAAACGCAGAGGAGAATTCAGTGTAATTTATTATCCGTGTAGCAAAGATAGAGGACAGGAGGAGAGGAAGTGAATGGTTGTGCCTGAAACAAAACATTTACCATGGAGCACAGAGTAAACAGATGTTGCATTTACCCTTCTGAGCACAAAAGGATCCCACAGATGTAATTCTTCTCCAACCACAATCTCGGCCTGGAAAAGAGGAGACAGATGAAAATGAACTCTCACTTGGGGCCCCCTCTCCCCGTCCCGCCTAAAGGCAGGCAGAGGCCCTCTTCGCACCCACAGCGAGGTGGTGGCCTGAACAGTTGAGCGGGGCAAGAGTGGACATCTTTGGTTTTTCACTTGGCTCCGGAACATGCTGGAGACTGCTGTATTTAAATAAACATTTCCTGTTTGCGAAGGAAAACGGGCGAGAGGCTGAAACGTGAGAATGTGGTAACTTAATTTTCTCCATCACTCCAGATGACGGCAAGCTTCGCCAGTGGTTGGGTCCAATAAAAACCCACACTGTGTCATAGGCTTTCCCTCACTTGACCACAGAGGTCCCAAGGTCAAGTGGGAGACTTTCCAAGATGCTCAACAGCCAAGCCCTGTGTCCTGGCATTCCCAGCCCTCAGAGGGCCAGGGGCAAGCTGGTGAATCACGGGGCTTCTCTGAGCCAAACACGGCCAGGTGGCCTTTCAGGGAAGCACAGTGCTTTGCAACTCTGAACAGATTGCTCTACCTCTCTGAGCCTCATTTTCCTGATAGAATTCTAGAATAGCATTAATGGTTTTCCATTTATGGTTCTGTAATGTCTGTTCTAGTGTCTAGAACAGTCCCTGGCACATAGTAGGTTTTAAACAAATATGTGTCGACTAAGTGAATGATTTCTCAAAAAAATGTCTCTTTTTTAGTTGTTACAATGAAAAATGGGCAATTATAGATTTGTATTTTTATGCATGGCTAAAGGCAACTTACTAGTTATTGTAACTCATGAGTTATTAAGGGTTTCTAAAATTTGACTCTCGTGAACTAAAATTATTCCCTTACTAGAGTTATCAAAGATTCCTAATGAGTGATTCACCCCAGAGTCTGGTTGCCAGGCATTGCTTAGCAACCTTACAAAACTCCTACTGTGCACATTCCCGTGGAAAGAGCTAGAAATCCTGAACACTTAAATCGTATCACCTTCTAATCAGGAACTCGTCAGCATCATCCTGCACTCTCTGTAGTTTTTGATGGCTGCTCTTCTTCTACTAATTGATGTATTTGTTAGGGTCATTATTAAGTGTTGCTTTTGCTGATCATCTGGGTCTTATATTATTTCTGCACTTTTGCCATTTTGATTATTAGATTGTTTCTCCCCAGTTCTGTTTGTTGTCACAGAGTTTTTTCTCCCCTGGAAAGTGTGAGTGATGGCTCTGAGAGTTGTGGGATCTTTTTGGTCAACTAAAAGGGCCGAGGTAGCCCTAGTCGGTTTGGCTCAGTGGATGGAGTGTCAGCCTAGAGACCGAAGGATTCCTGGTTCGATTCTGGTAAAGGGCAGCTTCCCTGGTTGCAGGCTCCTCCCAGCCCCAGCCCTGGTCGGGTGGGTGCAGGAGGCAACCAATTGATGTGTTTCTCTCACATCGATATTTCTCTCTGTCTTTCCCTCTCTCTTCCACTCTCTCTAAAAATCAATAAAAAATAGCCTCAGGCGAGGATAAAAAAATTAAAAAATAAAATAAAATAAAAAGGCCAAGGCAAGAAGATTTCCGAGCCCAGTGCCTAGGGTTTCGGGAGTGGGCTCTTGGGAGATTGTCCGAATTCTGGTTTGAATTCTGGCTCTGGTATGTCTTTGCTGTTGTACCCTGGGTAGTTACTCCGCTCTTGGCTGCAGGCTATTTAATGCCCTTGTTCCACATGTGCACACGTGCGATACAAGGATGATAATTGCACTGGCCCCGTGGCATGTAGTGCACGTGGCCCAGGTGATGGAGTCATGCGCTCAGCACCGCGCGGAGTGCAGCGCCTCCTCAGCTCCGGTTCCTGTTTCTTTCTGTACAGTGTGCATGGCGAGCGCTCCTCTTGGGGAGGATTAACTGAAACAATGTACAGGAAGTGCTTCACACAGTGCCTGGCACATAGTTCCCCACAAGCTCTTAATGATGGTGGCCATGGCTGGGGCCCCACCCAGCTGGAAGGTTTGCGATGCCCACTCTGAATGTGTCCCGCGGAGGTGATTGCCTCGCCCGCACGTGGGCGGTGCCCAACACCCTCCAGCTGCCTTCCTCCCGCTCCTCTCTCGCTAAGCCCAGGTTGGCCTCCCTTCCACAAAGAGGGGATTAAGGCTGAAGTGGTTTCTATCTTTGCCATGGGCATGCTGCTTTGTGGTATATTTAAATAAGGAATGCAGTTTATTTATTTATTTTGGGGGGTTGGATTTTCACAGGGAATTTTTGGCCCTGACTTTTTTGTTTTCCAATGTTCATTCCTCCTGTCTTTCCCTAAATACCCTCTTGTACTGACTTCCCGGGTCTGCCTCCACGGCTGCTTTTACTTGAAACAGCTGCATTTACTAGCATGCTCCACCCTCATTATGCAAGGTGGTCTTAACCCTTTTTGGAACCGCTGGAAAGCAACAACAAAAACAACAACAAAAAAGGCATGGAAGCTTTTCTGAACCA
Organism: Cnephaeus nilssonii; assembly: GCF_951640355.1. Taxonomy (NCBI): domain Eukaryota; kingdom Metazoa; phylum Chordata; class Mammalia; order Chiroptera; family Vespertilionidae; genus Cnephaeus; species Cnephaeus nilssonii. Next base: position 101,887,841 of record NC_137076.1, on the reverse strand, counting down.
CCACTCATTCTGGAGGGGGGAGAGGCAGAGGGTGCCGTGCCTGGTACCTGGTGTTGACTTCTCAAGACTCTCCATTGTGCGGGACTCTCCAGCCTGAAATTTAAATCAGCCTCGCCCAGGTGGAAGGAGCTCCTGCTTAATAGGAAACTCTGATTCTCTGTTGGGAAGACCTGGTTTGTGTTTAGTAACAACTGCTGTCGCAGCTCTGCCACAGGAAGTACTTTCTTCCCCACTACTGTGGTCTTCCTAGCTCTGTTGCCAGCATCGTATCCATTCAGCTCTTTCCTGTATCATTTGTGGAGAGGTGAGTGACTAAAGGTCCTCAATATGGGGAAATAGGGAGGGGGGAAAGGATATTTGTGGGTAACTGTGTGGACGCCAGACCCAGACAGGGCTCCAGTTCTGGTTTACCGCTTACTAGCTGGGTGACCTCAGTTTCCTCATTTGTAAAATGGGAAAAATAATACCCCCTTCATAGGGTGCTGGGAGTATTGAATGAACTTACACTGACGGCTTCAATCACAGTACATAAGTGTTCCTATCATAATTTTATTGACTGTAGTCTTCCCTCCGGGGAATGCTCAGGATAAAGCCTGTTTTGGAAAAAAAAAGGAGATTGACAGGGTTGAAAGGGATTCTCCTGTCCAAGTTCCAACCACGTGGGTGTTGCTCTTCCACCAACATAATTTTGGAGAAGATGGCCATTCTCCTTTGATTACATCCAGTGGTGAGGAACTCAGTTCTTCCTAAAGCAATTTATTCCATTTTTAAAAACAGTTCTAAGAATATTTTTTTCTTTGTCTGGGGGTTGAACTTATCTGCCACTGCTTGTTGTTACACAGAGCAAGTATAATTCTTCTTCCAAATCATAGGATTTCAAAAATCATATTGCTGTTGTGTTTCTCACCACCCACCTATCCAAGTCTTCTCTTTTCTCCCATACATTTTTAGTATTACCTCAACTATTCTGTTAGACTTGAGATAGGTTCTCTCCCCATTCCTAGTTACCTTCCTCTAAATAGGTTCCCATCTACTTTGCCTATATTATAATGAGACTGTCCGCTCTCTCGCTATCTTGACTTTCATCAATGTGTTTTCAAGGGACGTGTTCACTTTGGACAGCCATCCCCTGGCTTGGCTCATTTTAACCAGGCTGTTCACTGCACCCCCACTGGCTCCCAGCCCTCCCTGCTGTGGACCCTATCTTCCCCACCCCAGACTTGTGCAGTTGACTTTGTGGAGTCTAAGTGCAACACTTTGCATTTCTCCTAATTAAATTTTGGCAAATAGTTTCATTTCATCAGCTTTTCAGGAACACTTCCTATTTTGAGTTTCTCATCCAGCATATTAACTACTCCTCTTCCCATTTCCTCTGCAATTTCAGTGAGCTTGCTCTATGGATCTTTATCCAGGTTCTCATAATCAACAGAGTCCTGTCTGCTTTTTTTTCCAATCTCTCCATGGTCTGGGGTGTGGATTCCATAAGTATGTTGTCCTGTTCTTTCTGGCTGGGATGGACAAAAATCTCCAGGTCTTATTGGCCCATAGCATCTTCTTTCCCTGGGGTTCTGTTCCTGTTTTCTCTGGAATCAATTCCTATTAATGCTTAATTCCTCTGTTTGCTGAATTTTCTATCAACTCTTTGTTTCTCATGATACTTTTTCCATCATAACTTTAGCTTCATCCTTGACCTATTAGGCTGGTGCCAGAAGCCCTACCAGTATAAGGTGTGTGTGTGTGTGTGTGTGTGTGTGTGTGCATGTAGGTGTGTATGTGTGCTATTCTCTCTTGAAAAATATTTCAGCTTGAGAAATTGGGCCCTTCGGTCAACAGCAGAGCTCATCTGAGAAGCCTCAGTTTCTCTCAGGAATTTCCTTTACCATCTTGGGTGCCCATTGGCACTGGGCTTATTTGCTTGAGTAGTGCTGGGACTGAATGAGAGGGGGGATGAAGCATAAAAGACTGAGGCCTAGAGGCTCTCCCCAAATCTCTGTAAAGAACCACCGCCATCACCATAGCTACCACCTAGTGAGCCCCTCTGGGTGCCTGGCACTGTGCTCACACTTTACATGCATGGGCTCACTTAATCTGGCAGTCATGCAAGGCAGGAACTCATGCTGTCCTCATTGTACTAAGAGAGGTGAAGGAACTTCCCTAGGTAGGAGCAGGTGAATCAGCATTCATCCAGTCAGGCTGGGCCCAGGTCTGCTCCAACCACTGGTCATGTCATTCCTCTCAGGTCTTTTAAGTCAGCCCCTTCTCTGACACTTAAACTCCATTTCAGAGGACAACCAGAGGAGAAAAATGAGTCCCGGTTGAATCAGTAAGCACCTGTCTGACGCAAGGCATCTAGAGAGGAATGGCAATGCGAAGTTGTGGACATCTGGCGAAAGAGCCATCATGGGGAAGTAGGTGGTATTTGACTTGGAGCTTGGCTAGGGTTTGCATAGGTAGAAATGAGAACATGATACAGATGCACAAATGTTCATGGTTACATGGAACCTATTGGGCATGAGCCCAATTTTAAATGATGGGAGCCGCACTTTAGGAAGTTTTATCTAACAAAGGCATTTGGAACAGAATCCAGAATAGTAGTTCAACATCACTGTGGTTATGTGGCTAATTACTATTACTATTTTTTTAATTTTGGAATTTGAGGGGATAGATCCTCCAAGAACAGTTCTGATGAACCTGCTTGACCAGTATTTCCCTCCACAAGTGCCTGCTTACTTTGGGCAGGAGTTGTCTTCCTTCAGTGAGATGGAGCACTCACTCTCTCTCAGCTGTGACCTGCAGGCTCCCCCAGGCTGAGATCAGGTCCTACCGAAACAGAACGGAAGTGAGGTGCATCCTGGTGGGAGTTCATGTGGCTTCACTCTTCATGGCTTATCACTGCTTGTGTGGGCTCAGACTCCTCTTCTCGTGTCCGAAATGCCAGTCTGGGTTCCTGACCCCTGGTTCATTCTGCAGTTTGGCAGCAGTGTGGGTTGTGGTTCCTGAAAGTCTGCCAGCGCATTTAACCACCCACCTTGACTCCCTCTTGAGTTTTTCAGCCTCCCTAGTTCCTGTCTGCCCCGTAGTTCCTCCTTGCTCCCCTGTCCTCTACAATTAGTGTATGCCCTGACTCAGGCTGGTCTGCCTGGTGTAGAGTCCATGAATTGCTTCTCATCTGAGGTTTGTGGGCTTGACCATGGACTTCTGCATTTTGCACATCTCTCCTTGAGCCTAGGTGGCCCCTGACCCCTGCCTTGACCCTTTCAGCTTGGCTTCTTGCTCTCTCCTGACCTTCATGTAGCTCCATAGCCTCAGTAACTGAATTTGGACTTTCACCACCTAAGCCTCAGGTCCTGAGATTGGATTGCAGGAAGGTTTTTGTGGCAGAGCCCTTCACTGGAAATTGGATACTCCCGGCCTATTGGCTGAGTCCTGAAAACAACTTCAGACTTCGTCTTCACGGGCATCTGAAGCCTCGTGTGAGGCCCAGGGTGGTGTGTAGAGGTACTCCAGGGTTGGACTCTGTGCATGAGGAGGTACAGCATGCTCCTGAGCTCCCTGCAGCCCGTGCAGAGAAATGAAAAGGTTGTTCTGTGGTTGAAAGCTCAGTGATGATGATTTTGTTGGAGAGCTGTCCTGCTCCGAAATGTGTTGCAGAAGTTTCCGGACGGTCTAGCACTTTCCTGACATCTTCCCCCCCCCGCCCCCCGCCCCCATCTCTGCTCAACTCTAGAATGTAGGTTGAAAACTATTTTAGATGTGGGGGTTGCTAAGTAGTATTAATGGGGACCAGTGGGGAATACACTTTGATGTAGCCTTAAATGAGTAAGAAGACCTAGGCAGAATCCTGATTTTCACCATTTCTTTAAAAACTGTGGGACATTGCAGGAGTATCTTTCTGAGTCCCAGTTGTCTCATTTGTAGCCTTTAGAATAGTAGGAATGACACTTCTCTTATGGAACTAATGCAGTATTTAAATGAGATCAGATATCTACAAATACCTCCTAAATTTAGTGCTATGCAAATACCTTAATGAGTCCACCTATAATATCTGATTTTAACCACTAAATCCTGTATCTGAAAGATGATCAGGGTTCATTTTAGAATCTTGCATTTACAGATAAGAAACTCGATGCTCAAAAGCCTTGCTCAGAGTCACCAGGTCTTCGAACTCTTACCAAGTTGAATCTTTCCCAACTGCAAACATAGCCTCACACCAGCCATGTCGTCAACCCAACCAGGTGGAGTTTAGTGGACTTTTTGCCTAAATGAGTTAATAATTATTTATTAATTAATAAGCATCAATTGCTGAGAAGACAGAACCAAATAAGGGGTTCCATGAAGGATGGAGTCATTTAAAGGAGCTATTTGGTCCTACTATGTCCCAGGAACAATGATGAATAACAAGAGAAATGTCCTCGTAATTAGAACAGCTCAGAATAACAGGAAATCGGTCTGGGCTGTACCTTCCCACCAAAATGACTGACAAGCTGAAGGCCACCGTGCTAGGTTCAGAGCGGAGATTTATGGGATGGCGGGGGAAATGCTAGAACAATGACGGATGTAACACCAAGCCCTCAGGAACCACAGATGAAAGCAAGCCCCACTCAGCCCATTCAGTGGGTACAAATATGTAGAAAAATTCACACCTCATTTTAAAAAATAGTACAAATAGAATTTAAAAAACTCATGGGGAAAATATTATTCTGAGAACAGTTGTCTCTGAGAAAGCATTCAAGTATGTCTCCGAAGCAAGCTGGCAAACAGCACAGTTCTGTGTTTTATTAGGATCCTAACTCTGTAGAGCAGCGACCTTTTGTGAGAAGCATTTCGTAAACACAGACACACAGCACTGCAGCTTTAGAGGCCATCACAAGATACAAGGCCTCCTTTGGGAGGCTGCCTTGCCCTCTTGGGTTGTACTAGCTGTAACTAGACTACTGGACGCTATTCCCCTATGGTGTTAATTCCTGTATTCTTCTCGCTTAGCTTTAAGAAGGCAGGGATATCCACAGGGGAAAATGAAGGAAGGGGCTTTGGACTAAAATTGGCTGTGTGGACAGGTTTGCCTAGGAGTGGGGAAGGCTGTGGGGGAGCTCAGCGTGGAGGGGAAGGGTCTGAGAATGGTCACTTGGCCCAGTTTCTTTTTGGAGATCTTCCCTTGTGCCTGGAGACCTGTGATGGATGCATGCAGGAGGGTGTGATTCAGGCAGCATTCACCTGGTCTTGCGGAATGGAAGACGTGCGGCTTGCAGTAGCCCTAAGGAGCACATGCACTACATCTCCTGTTAGACGTTGGCACATTTCTTTCCATCGCTGCCAGCTTGCAAGTCCTGAATTTCTGGCACACAACTCAGTTCTGCCCCCGCCCCTCATCTTTTTCCCCCAGTAAAGATGTTTTCGGGCTTCTGAGGTCTCTCTGGAGATCATCTGGTCTACCCCTCCCCTCTGATCTCAGCACACCTGGACAGATGAATGTCTCAGACCATAAGAGGAGGGGTCCTCACCTTTGTGGTGTGAGCTGCTCTCGTGAGAAGTGTCCCCTGCTTTCCTCTCAGCCTCTTTCACAGCGTTTGGTCCTAAATAAAGATCTCTCAGAGACATAGGAAACGTCTGCCAATCCGGAAGGTCAGGAAACAAGAAGAGGGTACAAATGTAGTATATATAATAAAAAAGACTAATGTGGAGCCAGAGAGAGTGATTTCTAATTGCAGATCATATCCTGAGCACCCTCAGCACCAAGGTAGCTCGTTTAGTGTCTAGAATGGGAAGATCTCTATTAGGGAAACTCTAAGGGAAGGAATACTGGGAACCAGGATTGGAGCAGGAATCGAAAATGGAGAGGCCACTTTCTTCACGGAAGTTTTTAGTGACCCTAGTGCTCCCCCCGCCCCAACTCCTTCATAAACCCTGATGATAATAACCAGTGTGCTGCTCACTGTGGTTAGGCATACATGTTAATACTTTCTGAAATGTTTCCCATAAGCTTCCTCCTGCGATGGGTCCTCCTTATATGTTCTAGAAATTTTGCAAAGACTTAAATCTCCTCCGGGTTCTCTCCGACTGGAGCTGCATGCTGATTTGAGCCCTAGTCAGTCAGGGAGCTCTCTTCTGCCTCTAAAACAGGAAACATCTCCTTCCGAGAAGACTGCACTCCAGTTTTCTTTGTCTGTGTTGCTAACGAACAAAGAGGCCCCATTGCAAAACAGCATTTCATGAGCAGAGTGGGGCCGATAGCACCTCCTGCCAAATGTGACTGTGTATAGTTGTGTGTGGGGGAAACAGCTTTGTGGAGAGGAGGGCTGGAGGAGGCAGCTTGGGGAATTTTTAGCAACGGCAGCATGGTGTAGTGGAGAGAACACTTGCCTGGGAATGTGGAGACCTGGCTGTACCTCTGACATACTGAGTGACCTTGGACGAGTCCCTTGACCTCTCTGGGCCTCAGTTTCCTCATCTTTAAAGAGGATGAGGGGAGTAGACTGGAATATCTCCAAGGATCCTTTCAAGCCCTATGCATCCTCACTTCTGGGGGCTGGGATTTGGGGTTTAGACCTGAGCCAACATTCAGCCAACCCAAGAGACTTGCTAGAGGCAATAGAGAGGCCAGGACAGCTGCTTCAGGGAGGGGCTGGTCCTTGATTAAGGCTTAAATAATTAGCTCAGCTCCACAGTAAGCCTTCTGAAATTAGGAAAGAAAAAGATGTTTAGTTTCAAAAATAGCAGTTGGTGTATCTTAAAACTGACTGGCTTTGGGCTTTGTAGACTTTCTGAACAGACAGAATTCCCCTTCCTCTGTAGCAGAGCAGGTTAGAGAATCAATACTGGAGTTGGTGTGACCTGGGCTTGAATGCATCACAAGCTAAGCAATCTTGGGCATGTTCTTTAACAATAGCCTGCTTCATTGGGCTGCTGGGAGGGTCCAATGAGGTAATAGATGTCAAGCTCAGAGGACAGTGCCTGGCATTAAATAACCACTCTAAAAACCATTATTCTGATTAGCTATCCCTGCTTAGCAAATCACCCCGAAACTTAGTGCTGTAAAGCAATGATGATTTTATTATGCTCCGTGATTCTTTGGGTCAGGATTTTGGATATGGCTCCGTAGGGATGACTTCCTTCTGCTCCCTGATGTCTGAGGCTTCAGCTGAAGATCGTGGGAATGACTGGGGGAGACTTGAATGGCTGGGTGTTCAAATCACCTGCATGCTGTTCATTCACGTATCTGGCACCCAGGCTGGGTTGACCTGAAGGCTGAGCTCAACTGTGACTGTTGACTGGAGTGCCTCCCTGTGACCTCGCTCTGTGGCTTGAGCTTGCCTGCAGCATGGTGGCCTTAGAGGTGTCTGACTTCTTGAGGGGAGGCTCACAGCTCTGAGAATAGTTGTGCCATCACGTTTTGAAACCTGCGCAGCCATCTAACTATCATCTGTATTTCCTGGGATGTGTAACACATCTTTTAACTAGAGGAGAAGCGTCTTAATGGCAGGAGCTGTGCCTTTCTCTGTGGCTTAGTGCAATGCCTGTGAAAATAACACTAAGTCAACACATTTTTCAAAAAGTGAGTTGAATTGGATAGGTGGATAGACCCTCAGCTTCAAAGCCAAAAGATTCAAAAAATTTTGTGTTTAAAATGTGCCCTTTGACAAATCACTTGGTCTTTCTAGACTCGGTTTTCTTATTGAAAAAAATAGAGACAATAAAACCCGTTTCAAGGATTGTTCGAAGAATTAGGGATCATACACACAAAATGCCCAGTACACACTTGATGCTAATGAACATGGTGAGGCATCATGGCACTGTGGTCAGCACAAAGATGCTCAGTGTTGATCCATCTAGTTCGAATCCCATTGTTATTGTTCTGTGACTGCTAAGTCCTTTCATCTCTTTGAGTCTTAGGGTCTTCATCTGTAAAATGGGTATAGTAGTAAGTGCTTTTAGGATTATTGTGAGGATGGGAAGCCCATTATGTAAAGCGTCTTGCTCAGTCCCTTACACACAGTAGGGACTTTACCTATAAACTGAGTAGCTTCAGCTAACAATTGTAATTTTTTTATATTGATTCAGCCATGAATTTATGTATTGAGCAGTTATTTACTTAATGTTGATATCTCACAGTCGCCTAATTTCTCAATTTACTACATGCTAAGGTATGTTGATGCCTAGATCTAGGAAGACACTCTCCTGGGATAAAGAGCCTCGCATGAAAATGTGCTCACAGGCCCAGACCAGCAGCTTCGGACAGGACTCCATTTGAACACATGAGAAGTGGGTGTTAATTACCCCAGTTGGCTTTGGACCCCAGAGTAACCATTTTGCTCAGATATCCACATGGCTCTTCTCCTCTTTGAGTCTCTCCTCTTTTTTTCTGCTGTGTAACTATAGGCAAGCATGCTAACTCAGACCTTGTGTCTTGTTTTCCTTGTTGCCTTTTTTTAAAGCATTATTTTCCTGGCTCAAATTTGGCAAACTATCCTAGCCTTGTCTGTGTGGGGCCAAGCCAGGACACCGGGGTTAGATTCTCTAGGTAGTTTGTGGGACCTGAGGCTGTTAGGAAACATTGACTAGAGCTCCTCCTTTTCTCCCCCCTAAGATCTCCCAAAAGCCTCTGAGGCTGTCATGTCTTCTTGCTTTTATAAGTCCGTCCATCCCCTCCATTATCTTAGGCATGTGTTATGTTTTGGTTGCCCAGAATTCAGTCTCCTTCCTAGAAGAATATTATCTTCTACATCCAAGGGCTACATTCAGGTGGATTTGATCAGGGACCTTACCCTCTCCAAATCCAGGGTTGGTTGGATGCTTTCTTCCTGGACTTGGAAATCTTGACCAGAGGGACAAAGAGGTTGGACTTGATGGCTTACCATTTCATCTAAGCACTTGTGAAATGACCAAACATGCCCACTTTCCATTTCCCCAGACCTGTTCTTAAGATTCCCATTTGAATCCAGAGGTCCCTGTTAACTTTCCTGGGACTAAACATCTCTGAGAGAGCCACAGACAACAAACTTCTGGGGAGAACGTGGCATAATGAGAAAGATTATGCCTGGCATTTGGAGAAAGGCAGACCCGGATTTGAATCACAGTTTTTCTATTCACCAGCTGAGTGCCCTTAGGCAAGTTTATTTTTCTCTTAGGATGTCAGCTTCATTGTAGAATAGGGATAATGAGTTCCGAAACCCCGTTTCTCAAACTGGGCTGCACATTGGAATCTCCTGGGGAGATTTCATCTGCAGTCATTCTGATGTAATGATGTGGGGTACTTCCTGGGTATTGTGATTCTGTAAGGCTCCCAGGTATTTCTGCTGCGCAGCAGTGTTTGAGAAAGCTGACCTAAAGACATTCTTCAAATTATAGAGAACATTAAATAAGTATGTAAAATGTTGGCATGATGTAGAACTGATAAAGGCTACTCTGTTGTCATTTCCTTTCTTTTTTTTTTAATTTTTCTTTTCTTCTTCTTTTTTTTTTTTTCATTTCCTCTCTTAAGGTGAACCAGAATCACTTGCTTTCGCTTCTAGCACAATTTTCTTTGTTTGGGGTAGTCATAGTGATGCAGGACAAATCGCGGTATAATATAACCTCCTTACTTATACCATTTGAGGTGAAGGCCAATCATAAATGTAGCCAGAATTATGGAATACACAAAAATGCGGTTACTTTCACATCCATGGAGTAACTACTTTAATGGATAGACAACATTGATTTATAATTACCATGGCAACAACAAATTTGAATGATGTCTTTCTGAAGGACGTGGACCAGGACCCATAAGGATTCTCTCCCAGATCTGCCCTGCAGCTCGCTGAGTGACCTTGGCTCAAGCAGTTCACCTCTTGAGTCCTCAGTTTCCCCAGAGCCCATTTTCCAATTGGTACAGGTTCAAAATAAATTTTTAAGGAAATGTGTTGATGTGACAGTGTTAAGACAATAATGCGAAGATTATATAGGAAGCAGAGTAAAAGTGGGGCCTTGAGCCTCTTAGAGGAGATAATTATAGATGACGGTTCTCTCATCTGTCGACCCCCTTCTCTCCTTGCCCATCTCCTCTTACTCCTCTTCCCTACCCCTCTCCTACATCTTACTCTGCAGGAACCTATCCAACCTCTATTTTTATAAAGTTTTCTTCTATAAAGGGGATGCAAAGGGAAACTTCCCCCTAGCCCCATGGTTGGCAAACTGCGTCTCGCGAGCCACATGCGGATCTTTGGCCCCTTGAGTGTGGCTCTTCCACAAAATACCACGGCCTGGGCGAGTCTATTTTGAAGAAGTGGCGTTAGAAGAAGTTTAAGTTTTAAAAATTTGGCTCTCAAAAGAAATTTCAATCGTTGTACTGTTGATATGTGGCTCTGTTAACTAATGAGTTTGCCGACCACTGCCCTAGACCAGTGTTTTTCTACTTTACTACTATTGACATTTGAGGCTGGATTTTTGTTGTTGTTGTAGGGGGCCACCTGTTCATTTAAAAATATTTAGCAGCATCCCAGACCTCTACACACTAGATTGCATCCCCACTCCTCTCAGTCTGACAAGCAAAAAATGTCTCAGACATTGCCAGATGTCTGTCAGGGGACAAAGATCACCTCTGGTTGAGAGCCATTGCTCTAGCCCAATGTCAATGAAGTGTGTTTAAATTAATAAAGAGCATTAATGTTGTGTATCCACTGTGGTTAATCTCAGTAGTGCCCTCAGAGATTTTCTTATATGCCTGAGAGCTAAACAGCTACTGTGAATCCTTACATCCATTGTTACAGTTGAGGGTTCTGAGTTGCAGTGAAGTTAATGGTAATAATAATAACCAGGGCTATCCTTTATTGAGTGTTTATTATGTGTCATGTGCATGGCTAAGTGCTTTATGCATTACATTGTCTCAATTAATACTTACATTGACAGAGTTTGCAAACCAGTGGCTAGGAGGCCAGACCCAGCCCTCCAACATGTTTTATTTGGCCCATGTGGTATTGGCTCACATAATTAGTTTTGTGTGTTTTTTTTAAATGTCAATTTCTTGCCAACATTTTAAGATTGGGTGAATTCATACAAAAATCTATTTCTAGCATCCTTTTCAAAAATTGGAACATTTGGCAACAGGGGTCAGCTTGACTCCATGGCAGAAATGTACTGGCTTTTAGAGGAGGTATGTCTCCATTTCACCACAGTCCCCACCACTCCCTTAGTGACTCCAACACTGACATGTGTGTCAGCTGCCATTTGGTGTCCTGCTATTTTTGCTCAGCCCAGCTCCCCTCATTGATATCACTTCCTGGCTCCTCTAGGCTGTTGTCTTTGTGGCTCTTTCCTCACATCCACACTGTGTTGCATATATTACTGTTCTCATCTTAAAGATAGGAGAACTGAGGCTCAACCAAAAGGAAAGGCTTGGCCAAATTGCCACAGAAAATAAGCAGCAAAGCTGGGAGAAAACCTGGGCCTTCTGGCCCCGCCAGCATAGCCCTGCCTGTATCACAGAGGACCTGCTGGTGAAGACTCCCTACTTCCTGGGATGCTCGGCTCAGATCTTCTGCCTCTTAGGGTTTCCTCCAAGAACCAAATTTGAGTCCCTTTTTGCTCACCAGGAAACCCACATTCACCAGGATGGGAAAAGTGTCCTCTGAGTGTAGCTCCCGAGCTGCATTTTCCTACGTCTGTGCCACTCGTTGGTCTGTGGCCAAGGGCTGCTCACACACTCCCACGTCGCCGAGGGGCCAGCTGGTGTGTATGCTTCTGCCTGAGACAGGCCGCTTGCCTGCGGGGAAGATGTGATTGCTTTAGGAAATTAAGTGGGAGTGATTAATTGGGAAATGTACTGAGAACTCTGGAAAGAAATAGCAGAAAAGAAAAAGAAGATTGGAATCCTAAATACAGAAATGCTTCTGGCCACATGGCTAAGGAACTGCGTTTGGCGGAACCGAAAGCTTTGGATCCTGTTTTTCTGCTGCTGAAGCTTTGATTCTGCCCCCTTGCGTGGTGATGTTGGAAGGAACCGTAAAGTCAGCCCGCCCAACCTTTCCTCCCACCAGGAGGTAAAGGAAGGTGCCGAGAGACCACCAGGAGAAGCTGGCAGCTCTGAAGGAGCAGCAGGCGTTGAGACTCGGAAAGACCTGAGTTGGAATTGTCGGTGCGTTCTCGCTTAGATGTATAATCCTGGGCCAGTCTCTGACTCTGTGCACAGGCTTCTCGCTGTGAAGTCCAGGTAGCACTGGCTATTGCCAAAGGCTGTTGCAAGGAATGAGTGAACAGGATCAGGCACAATGACTGCTGGGAGGTAGCATGTGCCAGGCGCTGTTGTAGCACACTGCTTGCGCGCTCTCAATTTTTACAACATTCCTATGAGGTTGGTGCTTTTGTTACCTCATTTTGTAGAAGGAAAACAAAGGCGCTGAGAGTATACATGATTTACTCCATGTCCCACAGCTACTGGGAGGCAGAGCCAAGTTTCCCGTGCAGTCAGATTCAAGCATCCACATTCTCGACCAAGCATTGTGCCTCTTAGGCAGTATATAACTTATAGATAGCATGTACAATCAGTCAGGAAAATAACATTTATGTGCGACATAATTTACATGGACTTCAAGTATATGTATATTTTAATGTATGATATAGTTTATATAAATTTAAAATAAATTTTTACTATATCTAAGGTGTTATAGTAAATTAAATGGAATCTAATGGAAATGTCACTTTTGTTGGTAGAAAAGATTGAATAATAGTAATTTTTAGAGTTCATCCTAATATGTGATACTTAAGTCACAGATTTTTTTTCTTTCTCTTACCTTCTCTATTTCTCTCTCTCTCTCTCTCTCTCTCGCTCTCCTCAGACAGTATCAGACAGTACGTATACAAATTCATGCACAAGCTCACATTTTTCTCCATAAAATGGAGCTAACACCCTAACACATGGTGCTGCTGTACCATGTCAGTCCGACAACAGGTGTGGGAAGCACCTAACACGGTGCTCAGTAAATAGGATCCATTGTTACTTTCCGGTCACAGCCATGGCTCCCACACCCCTGCAGGGCCCTGCTGTGTAATACTCCTCCTTTCATCCCTAGTGGCTTGGCTTTTGGTTTGAGGGTCTCCATGTACAAGAAAACTTTTAAGTAACAGGTGAAGTATAGAGCCCAGGAGCTATTTTTCATTCCATGGGACTTTGCTATTCTCAATATGCTTCAGCCTAATACAAAGCCTCCTGTCAGGCCACGCTGAATGCTGTTGCCTTCCACACACATAAGAATTACGGAGCTGCCAGCATGAAATACCACCCTGCCCGGCCTCGCAGCTCATTCCTGCCGTGTTTTCTCCCGGGTCCTCATGGTACAGTCCCCTGCTGTTCTTACTGAATTTTTGGCTTGTCAGTCAACCTTCTCTTTGGAAACTCTACCCAACTCCAGGCCCACCTGTAGGTTTTGATACATTGAAGGATCTTTTTGAACTCTTGGGTGTGGGTTCTGAGTCTCGGCAGGGGAGCTGTATGGTGGTGGCCCTGCTCTCTCCCCAAACCCCTTGCCAAAATGAGCTTGGAGAGATTGGTGGACCAGGTCAAGAAGAAACCAGGCCTACTTCCTGGTCCTAGCTCTGGCTGTGTCTGGATAGGCACCCTCAGTCCTTCCGGTCAGCCTGAAGGGTCACAAGGAGAGAATATGACGGGTGTGCCCTTCTCACGGAGCCCCCTCTGCTTTCCCAGGGGCGGGTTGTTGGGGTTGTTGGGGTTTGTGCACTAATACTGCGGCTCCATAGTAACAATAAGAGCTGACTGTTATTGAGACTCGTGTTGTTTCAGGCACTATGCTAAGTGTTTCTTATTGTTTCATTTAATCCTCACAAGAATAGGATTAAGTCCAAGTTGAGGCAGGGAGGATAATTAGTTTGCTGTGGTTACACGTGTGACAAAAGGTAGAGCTATGATTCAGGCCAGTCCATTTGACCCACAGCTTTGCCTTCTTTTGAGGTGCTACCAGCTAGGCTTCCTTGACTCTAAAGCATCAGGTTTTACTCATTCCTACGTGTAGAAACAAATGCAGAAATGATACAGACGGTCCCTCTGCTAAAGTCCGGATATACTTGTGAACTCAGTTGCTCCCTGGGTTTCTTTCGTGGAGTGGGGCCTCCTTGTGTGAGTTCCAGATCCTATCAGCATGAGAGCCAGGGAAGACTTGGGCAGGACATCAAGTCCAAGGGAGTGATCATTGCTGTAAACAGGAGGCCCATTCATTCAGTCAGTCACTCAGCAAGGCCACACTTCGTCCACCCATGTGCACCTGTGAGGCTCTGGTGAACAAGCCATGTCTTACCTCACTGATCTGCTCTTACAAAAAACAACCTAGCACACCTACTACAATGGCTACTTTTTTCAAAATCCAGAAAAATCACAAGTGTTGGTGAGGATGTGGAGAAATTTAAATGCAATATGAAATGGTGCAGCCTCTGTTGGAAGCAATATGTTGGTTCCTCAAAAAGTTAAACATAAAATTACCATATGATCAAGCAATTTTACTTCTAAGTTTATCCAAAGAATTGAAAGCAGGGACTCACTTACGTGTATGCCAATATTCATAGCAGCATTAGTCACAATAGCCAAAAGTTAGAAGCCACCCAAATAAGCAAAATGTGGTATATATCTGTAATGGAGTGTTATTCAGCCTTAAAAAGGAGTGGAGTCCTGATCAATGCTATATTATAGATGAACTTTGAAAAATTGTTAGGCAAAATAAGGCAGACACAAAGGGTAAATATTGTATGATTCCACTTACATAAAATATTCAGAATTGGCAAACTCATAGACAGGAGATAAATTAGGGGCTAGAGGAGTGGGCACTGGGGAGTTAGGACTTATTGGGTACCGAGTTCCTGTTTGGGGTGATAAAAAGTTTTGGAAATAGACAGTAGAGATGGTTGCACAACATTGTGGATGTACCGAATGCCATTGAACTATGCACTTAAAATGGTCAGAATGGTCAATTTTATTATATACCAGTGGCCCTGCGCACAAATCATTCGTGCGCGAGTAGCTCGCTGACGCTTGCCTCAGCTGGCAACCCCACCCACCCCTGCTCTTAGCTCTCTGCAGCACTGTAGCTCGCTGCCCCACCCTCCTGCTGATCGGTCATTACTGTCTCAGCATAATGACCATTTGCATATTACCTCTTTATTATATAGGATATTTCACCACGATTTAATTTAACAAACCTCATCATGAGAAAAACAAAAAGGTTGCTTTTTAAAGGAGCAAAATCTTATCGAAATCCCTTTCTTATTCATCTCAGCACCCAGGCCTTATGCCTAGCACAGGGCCTGGCATATAGTAGATGCACATTTCTTTTTTTGCTGAACCAAACTGGGAACAGCTAGTTTCATTTGTAGTTGAAAATGGCAGTGAGACTGTTGAGTGTAGATTTTACTACCATGGCAACTGTGGAACACAAAGATGATAAATTTTGAAAATGCAGTAATGTTTTTGTCAGGTGGGGTTAGCTGGAGGTAACATGGCCCATTGCAGGTAAAGATAAGATTTGAGGGAGAGTGAATTGTTAGTAATTGTTCTTCAAACTCAGAGTCCCAACCAAGCTGTGTCCTCTTTGTTCCGGTTGAGAGCATCCAGGCGGCTCTTTGGACCAACTGAACCCAAGGAGGTGAGAGGATGAAGTCCAAGTTTGTATTTGGACTCCAGGAATCTTTGTTAGAATCTCTCAAGGGAAGACAGGTAGCCAGCCACATCACTCTCCATTTAGAGACAACACAGTTCAAATCTTCAGGAAGAGGCATTGTGCGTCTACAGATCTCCTTAGACATTAACAGAATCACAGCTGGTATCTGGGAGGAAAAGAGAGAAGACAATTTGGCATTTAAGGAAATAGACCTAGGAGGAGATAAAAGGGGCTCGTCTTGCTGTATCATTTCACAGGCCAGAATGCTTCTTTTAGAGGAAGAAAATGATTTCTAAAAGTGGATGTGAATTTTTTGTTTTATTCAATTGTTCTCCCTCTGTTTTAGGTTTGATAACTATTTTAGGATTGGGAAGGAAAGTCTTTGCCTGCCCTCATTTCCACAATCCTCCCTCGATCAACACCTATGCAATATGCATACTTAATCATTACTAGCAGCGGGGGAGCAGTCTTAGAATCCAGGAGCCTGATCTCCTGCGGGTCCACCATCCTGTCCATCCTGTCCCCAGGCCACCTGTGACTTGCCTCTTCCTGACTCAGAGTGCTGAGTTATATCCCTCTGGGGGGATCTGGGGGTGGGTTTATGGTAGTAGAATGATCATGGGTTTGGAATTAGGGCTAAATCTGAACCCAGGCTTTGACACTTAAGAATTGTATAACTTTGATGAGTCACTAAACTCCAGTTTCCTCATCTGTTAAATGGGCACAGTGATACCTGTGTCCAGGGTTCATGTGTACAGCACCTATAAATGTGTAACACCTGCACATAACCTGCACCTAGGCAGCTGCCCAGTACTTGGCAGCTATTGCTGTTATGAGAAAACCAAATAGTCACTTTGTTCTTTGGACCTGGTACCAGAGTGTACTAATGCTGGTGTGCTTGAAAAATCCCTGCCACCCACAATTTAGCAGAGTTCAGGATAGCAACCAGCTGTGTGCCGTGATAAAAAGAGCTAATGATTAGAGATGACTCATTATATTTAAAGATATATATATATATATATATATATATATATATATATATATATACTAGAGGCCCGGTGCACGAAATTCGTGCACGGGGGGGGGGGCAGCGGGGAGTGTGTCCCTCAGCCTGGCCTGCACCCTCTCCAATCTGGGACCCCTCATGGGATAACCAGCAGTTGGACATCCCTCTCACAATTCAGAACTGCTGGCTCCTAACCACTCACCTGCCTGCCTGATTGCCCCTAACTGCTTCTGCCTACCAGCCTGATTGTCCCTAACTGCTCCCCTGCTGGCTTGATTGCCCCTAACTACCTCTGCCTCGGCCCACACCTGGTACCCAGGATTCCCTCCTCCAGCTGACCACAGGCACCCAGGATCTAGGCTTCTCTCCCTCTGGTCAGCCATAGGCGCCCAGGCTGGCTGCAGCCTTAGGGGATGGTGGACAGGGGGCTTCGCCTGTGCTGCAGCTGCAAGTGCTGGCGCCCAGGACTGCAGGGTGGGCGGCTTCTTTGTCTCCCAGGCCACAGCCAGCCACAGGTGCTGGTGCCTGGGACTGCAGGGTGGGCGGATTCTCCATCTACGATGCTGTAGCCAGCTGCAGGTGCTGGCACCTGGACCACAGGGTGAGCGGCTTCTCTGTCTCCCAGGCCACAGCCAGCCGCAGGTGCTGGTGCCCAGGACCGCAGGGTGGGTGGCTTCTCTGTCTCCCAGGCCACAGCCAGCCACAGGTACTGGTGCCCAGGACCGCAGGGTGGGCGGCTTCTCCATATCCCGGGCTGCAGCCAGCCACAGGTACTGGTGCCCAGGACCGCAGGGTGGGCGGCTTCTCCATATCCCGGGCTGCAGCCAGCCTCAGGTACTGGTGCCCGGTTTCTCCATCTCTCCCAGGACGTGGGGCGGGTGGACATGGGGTGGGCAGCTTCTCCAGCTGGCTGTAGCCTGGGATCATAGGGCAAGTGGCTTCTTCATCTCCCAGATCGCATCCACCCTCAGGTACTGGCACCCGGTTACTTGTCTCCCCCAGGACGTGGGGAGGGCGGCTTCTCCAGCTGGCTGCGGCTTGGGATCACGGGGCAGGTGGCTTCTTCATCTCCCAGGTCGCAGCCAGCCTCAGGCGCTGAGGCCAGGTTTCTCAGTCTCCCCCAGGAGGTGGGGCAGGCGGACCTGAGGTTTCTGCTGCTGGCTGCAGCCTGGGATCACAGGGCAGGCGGCTTCTTCATCTCCCGGGCTGCAGCCAGCCTCAGGCACTGGCACCTGGTTTCTTGTCTCCCCCAGGACGTGGGGTGAACCGCTTCTCCAGCTGGCTGAGGCCTGAGATCACGGGGCAGGCAGCTTCTTGGTCTCCGTGGCTGCAGCCAGCCTCAGGTGCTGGAGCCCAGTTTCTCCGTCTCCCCAGGACGTTGGGCAGGCGGACCTGAGGCTTCTGAGGCTGGCTGCAGCCTGGGATCATGGGACGGGCAGCTTCTTGGTCTCCCGGCTGCACCCAGCCTCAGGCGCAGGGCCCGGTTTCTCCGTCTTCCCAGGACGTGGGGCAGGTGGATGTGAGGCAGGCGGACCTAAGGCTTCTGAGGCTGGCTGAGGCCTGGGATCACGGGGCAGGTGGCTGCTTGGTCTCCGTGGCTGCAGCCAGTCTCAGGCGCTGGAGCCCAGTTTCTCCGTCTCCCCAGGATGTTGGGCAGGCAGACCTGAGGCTTCTGAGGCTGGCTGCAGCCTGGGATCATGGGGCAGGCGGCTTCTTGGTCTCTGTGGCTGCAGCCAGCCTCAGGCGCTGGAGCCCAGTTTCTCCGTCTCCCCAGGACGTTGGGCAGGCGGACCTGAGGCTTCTGAGGCTGGCTGCAGCCTGGGATCATGGGACCGGCAGCTTCTTGGTCTCCGTGGCTGCCGCCAGCCTCAGGCGCTGGAGCCCAGTTTCTCCGTCTCCCCAGGACGTTGGGCAGGCGGACCTGAGGCTTCTGAGGCTGGCTGCAGCCTGGGATCATGGGGCAGGCGGCTTCTTGGTCTCTGTGGCTGCAGCCAGCCTCAGGCGCTGGCGCCTGACTTCTCCAACTCCCAGAGACCTGGAGAGGCTGGGGGGCGGGGCTGCCGCCATGTTTTCAGTTTAACTGCATACTTACTCAGATTGAATGGTGGGCGTGGCTGGGGCGTGGCTGGTGGGCGTGGCTTGTGAGTGTAGCGGAGTGATGATTTGCATACTACTCTATTATTAGATAGATATATATATATATATATATCCATTTTTCAGAAGAGAAAGCTAAGGCTTAATGAGGTTAAATCACTCACCCAAGATCACTCAACTAGCAAATACTTGAACCCAGACAGTCTTACTCCAGAGCCCAGGTGCATGACCAACACACTGGCTGCTGTGGCAGGAAAGCCTTCCATGAGGAGGCTGTGGAGGCAGAGCCAGGAAGATGTCAGTCTCAAGATCTGCCAGGTGTTCCGAACCCTCGTCTGAGAAACCCTTTTCCTGTCTTGAACATCCCCCCACTTGCCCATTGAATGAAGTTCTCATTCTTCGTTGCTCTTCCAGGTTTGCCAAATCCAGTCCCCATCCATCATGCATTAATTAGTTCACTCATTCATGCAGTCAACATTCATTTGCTGAACAGCTCCCCTGTATTATGACTGAGTTTACTCACCAGGCCCCAGGCACTGCCCTGGTGACTGGTACACATTATCCTACGTACTCATCATACGACTTTACATGGTAGACCTCATTACCTCATTCTGCTTATTACTACTTTACAGTTGACCAAATAGAGGCTATAAGGAGGTTAAAATAGTTATCTAAGGTTCCCCAAATTATGTCAGAACCAGGATTCAAATCCTACAAGGCTTTCATCAACCCTAGACCCAAGGAAATGTGTCTTCCCTTTTCTAACTCCTGTGATATTAATTAGTCTTCCAGACCAGTGGTTTCCAAACCTGAGCAGGTATCAGAATCACCTAGAGAGCTTGTAAAACACAGATTGATGGGCCCTGTCTCCACATGCTTTGATTCAGTAGGTTGGGATGAGGCACAAGAATGCACGTTTTTATCAAGTTTTCATATAGTGCTGATGATGCTGGCTGGGGGAACCCACTCTGGGAACCACTGCTCTAGCCCAAATTCTTTGAGCACAGGGATCCTCTCTTTATTTTCCTCTATTATACAATGTCTGGCACAACATTGTTGTTTGATATGTATTTGTTATTTTGAATTTTTTAATTGCACATTTATTTCTCCTTTATATATTATGTTGTGTTTTTATTTCTCAGTGTGCAGATTCTTAGGCTTTTCCATTTAGGGTTTAAATGCCTGGGGGGCGGGGGGGGGGTGGTCAGGAATTTCATCTAATATTTCTTAGCTCTTTTGCAGAGCTTTGCACCTACTGGGTGATAGGTAAGTGTAAGTGTCCACTGTTTGGTTGCTTGATTCAGAGGCCAACCTTGCTAAAACCTAAATTGCAAGCCAATTGATCGCTGGAAGAACAGCTCTTGAAACAATCTCTAGAAACCTAGGAGAGGGCCTAGTATATAGTTGGTGTTCAGTAGTGTTTGTAGAATGAATATCACTTTGTGGCTTTGTGGTCAACAGTTTCCAGATCTGCCTGATATCTTGAGCCCAGTTCCAGCTTAGGAGCTCAGCCTCAGTTTTCCAGGGCTTTCAGTTCACCTGCAGCAATGATTCTCAATCCTAGCTGCACATTGGAATCACCTGGGGAGCTTTAAAATCATATTGATGTCTGATATTTTACACCTAGAGCTTCTGATATTGCTGCTCTGGAGTGTGGTCTGAGCAGCAAGACATTACAGGCCCCTGGTGATTCTGGAGAGCAGCTGAGGATGAAAACCCTAATCTAGAGCATTTGGCTGCATGATTTTCTCTCGCACATTTACAGAGGCACATATGTACGTGCATAGGGGTGCACGTGTGTGTGTGGAGAAGTGCAGAGCTATGTGCTCCTTCTTGAGTGGTGCAGAGTGAGCATCTCTGCCTCTAGGATGAGGGTGCAGGGATTGGAAGTCAAGCCTTGGTTAAAAACTTGGCAAAGCCAGAGGGCGGGTGAGAGCATTGAGCATGCCTACCTTCCTCCCCTACGCCTGCCTTTGGCCGACCGCTGGTTGCCACATTGCATAGCCAAGGGGGCTCAGTTTCATGGCAGAAGGCAGGATGTGGTAGGCTGAATGCAGGTGGTGTGGCTGCTGCAAGGCTCTTTTGTTCACCCTCAGTTTAGAAGGGGCCGTCCTCCCAGAGACTGAGGTGTGGGGTTTAGCGTTTGGCATCATGTGCATTGGCACTGCGTATTCTTGGGTTTCTTGGTGGAAATGCACACGGCTATTTGAGACCCATGAGCTGGCTGAGAGCAATGGGAAAGGTCATGCCTGGGCCCCTACCCCAGCAGGTTGCTTGACTCAGCACAATCCTGGTGTAATTAAGCATGACAAGAAGCAAAAGGGAAAAGGGCTGGTACTTACCCGTGTGCATTGAGCCCGGGCCCCCAGGGATCAGG
Organism: Cnephaeus nilssonii; assembly: GCF_951640355.1. NCBI lineage: Eukaryota > Metazoa > Chordata > Mammalia > Chiroptera > Vespertilionidae > Cnephaeus > Cnephaeus nilssonii. The sequence goes on along the minus strand of NC_137076.1, from coordinate 101,866,732 downwards.
GTATTCAGAGGTGCCAGCTGTTCTCAATTTTATTGGAGCCAAGGTTTGGCTCACCTACAGCCATCTCCATCAATTTGTCTCTGGGCAGTTGGGGTGTGCTTCAGTAGACTTGCAGGATCAAGTCACCTAGAGAGATGGTTGGGTGAGTAATTCTCATTCCCTTTCCTTCTCTTCTCTCTTCTCATGTGGTCTCAGAAGCTGTGTGTAAGAGGTATGATCACATTCGTACATTCAAATTGTTCACTGTTCTTTGAGAAGTAGTTTTGGGTAAGGCACTGTTCTGGGCACTGGAGCCAGGACTGGTACATAAGACTCGGTTTCTTTCCTAACACATCTTTTTACTAGGTGGGAAAGCATTTGGTCATTATAAAGTGGGGAGTCAAATTCAGTCACCTACTTAGGCCAGACTGGTAATATAAATAGGTGAATTGGGCTGCCTATGAAGCTATAGGGAGTGGTGGGGCTAATAGGATCCCTAGTGAACTGGGACCACATGCTGAGCCCAAAGTAGTTTTTAAAATCCCTCTTTGATAAGCCAAAAAAGCAGGGTCTGTACAATGGGTCTCAACGGTGGGAAGCCTACTTTTAGCCACTTAGGGTGGTAAACATTTAGCTAAAGGGCTCCAGGGTCCCTCATGGCTATGTGAGGGTCTGAAGAATCAAAGCCCAGAATGGACTCATGATCCTGGAGGTGTGCTCTTCCCGAACCAGCCTCATCTGTGATGCTGATTAAGAAGCCCACCTTGAGCATCTAGGGGGCTTCCAGAATGAAGCTAGCCAAATTGGGAATTCACCTGGGCTGGGGGGTCAGTGTGGGCATCTGACAAGCTGCAGATGCTATATGAAGAAAGTGTAGTGACTCTGCCCTCCAAGTATGACTTGAAGCTCATCTCTCCCTTTCTGTCCCTTTAGAAACGTGAGAAGTGAGGAACAGAGAGAAAGAACAGGATGGGAACCTGAGCACTCTTGTCCAGTCTTCCTCCAGCTTAGACAGAGAATGTCGACATGGAGAGCTTGGTGGGCTTCTGCCCTGCTAACACCTGTTTCTTTCTGGTTTCCATCTGCCCTTGCCTACTTTATTTAGTCCAGTGATGCTCATTTGCCCATCACTGGACTATGGGTCCAGATTTCCCAGGGGCAGGCCCTGGAGGCTTTGCCTATGGTCTCAACTCTCGAGCTCAACCCTGCAATGCTAGGGTGTATGGCAAGGTTTCTGTAGATATAGAGGCCTGTTTCAGCCTCAAAGGCTCTTTCTTCCGGAAGCTGATCAAGAAACGCAGACTTAGCCTCATGGAATTAAAGTGGCAAGTCTCTTTCTCCGGAATTTGAAGCACAGCATAGCTTCTAATTCTTCCTTCTGACGTGGTGTCATCCTTCTCCAGATGTATGGGACTCTCTCATTGTTGTCTTCTTTTCATTTGTCCATCCATGTGCTTGTGTTTCCCACAGTGTGTTGCAGTGAAATGGTTTCTGCAAAGCCCCTTGCCTCCTTCCTAAAACAATTTTCCCCTTTGCAGTGCCCCACACACCAGAGCCAAGGCCCCAAGCCACGTCAGAGTGAACAAACCACAGACTGAAATTGCAGCCATTCAGGAGAGAGGAGTCTTTAATTTGGGCTTAAAATAGCCCACAGCCTGAGATTTTGAGGGATCAGGAGCAAGGTGTAATCGCAGGAAAGGGTATTGGAGACCCACCCCAGGATGACTGAGCAGGGGCTGTGGGCAGGGAGAAAGACAGGCACAGAGATTGGGGGTCTGGGCTGGAGTCCCCACGGCTCATTTGACATTGTATTCTTGAGTCTCTTTCATAATGATAGAGTAAATGATGTGGCAATAAAAATACCTGGGACCTGCCTGCTCCATCTGGAATGGTGCGTCTGCTCCCCCACTTTGCTGAAAACTCTGTGCAGACATCATTGTCATATTAGCAAGAACCAGGTCCACCATGTTGCTGAACTTCTGAGCCACTATGCACTGCACATGATATGTTCTCTTTGTACTTTATCTCTTGAAAAATGTCTCCTGGAGTTGTACAAGCAGCAGGGCTAGTAATAAGAAGAGCAAAGAGTAGTGAGCACCTGTGGGCTCAGCGTTGTTCTATCATGTTGGCATGTATAAACTTGATTAATTCTCAGCCCAACTCAGGGAGGAGGACATTGTGATTATCTCTTTTTCCAATAGGGAAGTAGAGGGCCAGGGAATTGAAATAACTTCCCAAATCATGACACTAGGTCAGGCTACCAAGTGCACAGTAAGCTTTAGTGTGACGCTGGTACCCACACTTAACCATTATGCATGCATCACCTTCCATGTTAATGTTGTGGTTTTTATTCTTATTTCTGTGATTACTGCCTGTCTTAGTTAGCTCAGTCTATTATAACAAAACTAGAGGCCTGGTGCACGAAATTTGTGCAGGGGGGGGGGGGCTCAGCCAGGCCTGCACCTTCTCGCAATCCGGGACCCCTCAGGGGATGTCCCACTGCCAGTTTAGGTCTAATCTGGCAGGAATCTGGCCTAAACCAGCAATTGGACATCCCTCTTGAAATCCGGCACCGCTGACTCCTAACTGCTCGTCTGCCTGCCTGCCTGATCACCCCTAACCACTCTGTGTGACTGCATGATCACCCCTAACTGCTTGCCTTCCTGCCTGATCACCCCTAACCGCCTCTGCCTCGGCCTCTGCCCACCATGGCAGCCGCCTCTGCCTCACCCCCACCGCCACAGCTTCATCTAGAAGGTCGTCTGGAAGGACGGCCAGAAGGATGGCCAGAAGGTCATTCGGCTGTCCAGTCTAATTAGCATATTATGCTTTTATTATTATAGATACTGCTGACTGGGTGGGCTAACCAACAGACACCTATTTCTCAGAGTTCTGGAGGCTGGACATCCGTGATCGAGGTGCCAGCACAGTTGAGCTCTGGTGAGAGCTCTTTTCCTGGCTTACAGACAGCCGCCTTCTCTCCGTGTCCTCATATGATGGAGAGAGTGCTCTGGTATCTCTCCTTCTTATAAGGACACATCGCATCCTGAGGCTCCAATCTCATGACCTCATCTAAACCGAATTACCTCCCCAAGGCCATTCCTCCAAACACCATCACGTTGGGGCTTCAACATCTGAATTGAGGGGGAAGACAAACAGTTATAACACTGTCATTTCTTGTGGGGTTTTTTTTACCCTAGTGGACTATATAAGCTCCTAGATCAGAGGTCAGCAAATCACACAATAAATATTTAGGCTCTGGGGATCATACGGTCTCAGCCGCAGCTATTCAACTCTGCCCAGATAGCACGAAAGCAGCCATAGTCAGTCTATAAACAGATGAACATGGCTGTGTTCCATGAAAACTATTTATGGGGACTTAAATTTGAATTTCATATACTTTTTGTGTCATGAAATATTAGTCTTCTGAGTTTCTTCTACCATTTAAAAACATAAAAACCATTCTTAGCTTGTAGTCTCTACAAAATCAGGCAGTGGGCTTGATTTGTCCATAGTTTACTGACCCTGGTCCTAGAGCCCAGGGATTTGGAGGGTCGTGTGTTTACTTTAATCCATGTCTTCCCAGGACCTCGGTCCTGGCAGTCAGTCTCCATCCCTATATGCTGATTTAATGAGAACTCTGTGGCAGCTCTCACAGGTATGCTGGATGACCTGGGGATACTGCTGATTTTCAGAAGAGCCAAAAGTCGCCCTTGCTCCGAGCAAGGGACAGAAATTCAATCTTTGTCACAATGGCTGCGAAGAGAGCAGGAGCCTCCCGCTTGTGGGTCTTCACAAATGTTTGTGGGAGAGGGAAGAGAGAATTTCTTTTTCCACAGAAAGTGTAGAGATTTATTCTTTGCAAATAGACCTACAGACGTGATTTGTAATGGGAAACAGATTTCCCCCCTGAAGATAAATGGAATGTCCCCACCTCCCAAACTGAGAAGAGAATTGTTTCCTCTTTACAAAGGAAACAAATTGGATTCTCAAAGGAATAATCAGAGAAGTTTTTAAAATTGTCATAATAAGCAAGATATGGTTGCACGAATGATGAAAGGGAGGGCTGCCTTTCTCTGGTCTGGACATGCAGAACTGGTCCAAGAATCACACAGTCAGCGTGTCTCCTCTCTCTCTCTCTCTCTCTCTCTCTCTCTCTCTCTCTCTCTCTCTCTCTCCATGATCCCTGTCCCTTGGCCTATTATCAGTGTCAGATGAAGACAGTGGCTCCCGCGTGAATGGGGTTGGGGTCCATCCTGGTCCAGTGTCTCACTATAGATAGTGAGACACTGGACCAGGATATAGATATAGGTATTGTCTTCCTTTCCAGCCCTCCTTCTTCAGCACGTTACTGAGGTGGGACCCACTCCCCAGGCAAGCTTCCTGGCAGCTGCAGATCATTTTACTCAGTGGGAGAGGGCATTACAAGTGGGAGCCTTGCCCAAGCAAAGGGATGGTGCTTGGAATGAGCTTAGTGGGCACAGGGCCCTGCCTGGATGGACGAGCCACTTGGGATACACTCCCAGGCGGCCAGGGATCAAGGCTGAAGCTTCTCACCTTGGTGCAGGTGCAGAACCATGATGGGTTGAGGGACCAGTTCCATACACCTGGACACAAGTCAGCATCAGCTGTGTCCTTGGCCAGATGCGGCTGGGCATGGATGCTAAGAGCTGGTATAGAGAAGAGTGGCTGGGAGAGGAAGAAACTACAGCCCTTTACTTTGAAGAGCCTTAACTCCGCACTCCTTTGCTGCGTATGTGGAGGGGGCTTCCACACTGTGCTTGCCCTCCAGGTGCTCATAAGAAAGTAGACAATTGGTTCAATTCCCTGGGAGCTATAGGAGCAAAAAGCATGGAGCCATGCCAATCCAGCCCTGCTCTCTAGAATCATTTCCCTGTGGATCATAGAAGATGTGTAAATAGGGAAAGTTACTTAATCTCTCAGGACCTCAGTTTCTGTCAAGTGGAGATAATAATAGTATACACCTCATAGGAATGTTAAGAACTCAAAGGAGATGAGAAGTGCCTGATAAATCATGAGACCTCAATACATGGCAAAACTGTTTTACTGTTATTGTTCATCATTATGATTCTTTCCCGGCAGCAATAACTTGCTATAGTTGTATAACTCTTACTTAATTTCTAAAGCCTTTTATCTTATAGTACTCCATTTGATCACCTCAGAAACTCTCCGAGGTTCAGCAAGTGCTATTACCCCGTTTTGCAGAGGAGAAGAGTGGCTCACCCAAACCACAATATTAGTGAGTCATGGAACTGGCCCTGAGCCTTGGTTGGTGCTGCAGCCTTTGGTCTGGTTGTCATCAACTGTGCCATTCTGCCTTCTCACAGGTGCATGAGGCTGTGTCAGCCAGTGCATAAGACGTTCGATGTGTAAGAAGTTTTATCTGCTCTCAAGGAGCTTCTAGTCTAGTTGAAATTCAAAGCATCTGGTCTAGGAAACGGAGAGTCCACATGCAAGTGAAGGCACATTTGCTGTTTCCAACAGAGGCAGGCCAGAAACGGACTCGCCAGGAGTCCTATACGGCGCCATCAGATGACATCCAGAATTTTCTTATGCTTAACCTGCAAAGACCTGTCTCTGATTTCCTGCATGTCACTCCTGCAAATTCCCTCCATGTGTGAAATGTGCAAAGAAGCCAACTCTGTGGCGGATGGTGAAGCTCCAAGTTGCATCACATCCCCTCTACCACTCCTCCTTCGCAGCAGACCTTAACATTATTCTGTGATTGCTTCGCATCATCCTTCCCAAATGTGCATCAAATTAAGGAGTTATTAGGGCATGGCAGGACATGTTTATGGGGAAGAATTTCCTTTAAAGTCACAGCTCAGCCTGAACTTACTTTATTAGTGTTTATACAAAGTATGTAGTCTGTTCCAACGCAATCCATATTTATGTTCCTGCAACCATTGCATTCCTTGGGATGCCCCTTCCTGTTTTCTTAAAGTGATTGCTGCACCTAGATTAACAGTTAATGGTGTGTGCGCTGTGTGGCTGGTCAGGCTTAGAGACCTGCACCTTTCAGAGAATGACAACCATGATGTGTCCTACAAGAAGAATAGATTTTATTTTATTTTTAAAACTCTTACCTGAGGATATGTTTTCATTGATTTTTAGAGCGGAAGGGGGAGAGAGAGTATGCACCTCACCCAGGGATTGAACCCACAATGTAGGTATGTGCCCTGACAACCTAGCTATGTACCCTGGCCGGAAATCGAAACTGCAACCTTTTGGTGCACAGGACAGTGCTCCAACCAAACGAACCGCCCATTCAGGGCCAAATAGCATGGATTTGAAAGTGGTCTGATCAAAGTGGACATAAAGGGGGGATGGCACTCCATAAGAATAAGGACATGGGGAACAGGCCCCCTTGTTTGTCCACTCACCTCTAATCATGGGAATTTTGTGGCTCTAACGAGGAACACTATTTGCCCAGGACAGTTCTAACTTTCCCTGTTTTCCTGATATAATTATTAAAGGCAGTCTTTGATGTGCAAAGCATTGCAGTTTGGATGTTAAATTACATGGTCACTCTAGTTCGAACTGATGCCCAGATTTACTGGTGTAAATGAAATATGGACATCGACTTTGGATCTGAAGCCATGGTCAATGAGGAACAAATGTAACTCAGTTAAAACCATCAATAAAAAGCTCAGGTTCAGCTCAGCCGGCATGGCTCAGTGGTTGAGTATTGACCTATGAACCAGGAGGTCACGGTTTGAATCCCGGTCAGGACACATGCCTGGGTTGCAGGCTCGATCCCCAGTGTGGGTCATGTAGGAGGCAGCCAATTGATGATTCTCTCTCATCATTAATGTTTCTATCTCTCCTTCTCCCTTCCATTCTGAAATCAATAAAAACATATATTTAAAAAGAAAAGAGCTCAGGTCCAGATCATTCAGTCATTCAACAGATATTTATTATGTCTTTTATGTGCTAAGCATTGTGCTGAACCCCGAGGATTCAAATATAAATAAGATATGGCCCTAATGCCTGAGAAATTGAAGTTTATTAGTTTAGCTAAAATTTTTAGTATGTTACAAAAATTGTGTGATTAGGTCATGTCAATTGGTCTCTCGCCCTTCAGGACTCTATATTTATTTCTTGAAGTTGATCGCTTCATGAAATGGGAATAATAATAGTACCTATCTCACAGGCTGGTGGTGAGGATTGTAAGAGGCACTGAATGTGAAGTGCTTAGCATAGTTTTTAGCACAAGGTAAATACCCCGTGCACGTTGGCTCTCGCATAATAATTACTCATTCTGCAGGAGGAGTAATTTAGACCCTAATGTGGGCAGGATGCAGGTTCTGTACCTCTGTTGATGAGAACTTAGATGGCATTCTTTTTTTTTTTTTTTAAGCATAGTTTAATGTTTGTTAATGGGCCTCAAAGCCTATGAGAATTATCCTGGGGAATAATCCAGGGTCAGTGAGATTCTGACCCTGGTGAATCAGTCACTACATTTTCCACCTTTTAAAATTGGGGCCAGTAGTTTTCCCAAGGTCATGCTATGAGATAGAAATGGCACAGAGAAAGATCACGATTGCTTAACTTCTAGGCCTTTCTTTCCTACTCTGCTGTATAGCCATGTGCCATCAGTCAGCACAAACCAGGCTATGCTTCAGGAACAAAGAAACCCTGATATATGTGTGGCAAAGCACAGTAAGCAGTGCTGTTGGTGTGGGTAGTGGTTGTGGTCTGTACTCCACACTGTCACTCCGGAACCCAGGCTTCTTCCATATTAGGATACCACCATTTTTACACGTGGCCCCTTATCAAGGAAGACAAGGAAGGGGAAGAAAGGATTATGCTGTGTGAGATGTTCAATGGTCTTGCTTGGAAAGAAATCAGTCTCCTGGTCTTACCTAAATACAAGGGGCACCAGGAAATTTAATCTCGCTGTTTACCAAGGAGGAAAATGAAATAGTGTGGTGAACACATAGCGGTGTCCTGTCGTGCCATGCGCCTGACATTTCTTGTCACATTTCCAAAGGCTGACCCCAGTCTCCTCTGAGGTTTCTGTTTCCTGACTTCCAGGGTTTGCAGAACCATATTTTCATGTGCTCTACATGCAGTGTAGGGAAGGTTTTGAGAACAGGCCTTCTGAGAATTGTTTGGAAGAGCTTGGTAAAGTGGGACAAAAAATGATGAACTTTTTGATTGATAGGCATTACCTAGCGGTCTTTGCTCAGAAAGGAGTAAGATGCCATTCTAGAGTCACTTTGTTGTATCCTTTAATCCTTACAGCATCCTAGGAGGAAGCTACTATTATACCCATTTTATAGATGAAGAAAGAGAAGCCTGGGGATGGGTTAAGAACCTGCCCCAAATCACACCACGCTAAGATCTGAGTCCAAGCTCTCTGATTCAGGCCTGCTTTCCTAAACATTGGGCTCTGGAGCAGGGAGCTCAAACTGACATGCCTGTAAGGACCAAGCAGGTACGTCAGTTAGGGAAGCAGACCAGGTTGACTGATGGACTACAGAGCACCTGCCTTGTCCAAAATGGGCAGTTGCTTCTTAGTTCCAGTTCACAGTAGCCCCGATTTTTTTGGGGAGACAATCCAGGATTCCAGACTTATAAGTTACATTCTCCCAAATTGGCAATTAAGTTACAAATCTTAAACCCATACTGAGAACCAGACTAAACACATCTGCAGGCCAGAATTGGCCTGTGGGCCACCAGTTTGCAAGTTCTACTCTGCTGCCTCCAGCAAAGAGCTAGATATGCCTCAGGCATGCCCTTTCCTGCTAGAGCATGGATTGAATGAGCAAGGCAGGCCAGCAGGGAGCCCTCCTGCAAGAAAGAGCACTCAAAACAGAGACCCAACCCACCCCTCCTCCTTGCGGGGCCCTCACCACCACCACATCCAGCCCTCCAGGTTGCCCCTCGCTCTGGACCGTTCTCCTCCCTACAGGTAGCAGTCTGCACAGCGCTGGCTGCAGACTTTTGCAGGTGTAAAATTATATATGCGAGCGTGTTGCCAAGCCAGAAATTTAGCCCAGGGAGGCTTAGTTCCCAAACAACTGAGGTAGTCTGAAGCCAGTTTTTTAAATCAAACTCAGTCATTTCTCTCCCGAATGCGTGTGTTTTTGAACTTGTATGTGGTTATGTAACGGATGAGAATGAAGTGCAGAAGTCAGAGAACAGTCAAATGATGCCTCCTGTTGTGCCAGTCGGGAGAGGTAAAACATGAGACGGGAGCTCTGTGAGGGTGATCCGCAGGGACACGCGGCTGCCTGACCTGGCGGATGGCAATTTGACGGTTCTTGAACACATGCTGTTCCCTCTGCGCCATCATGGAAGATGGATGGCATCAAGTCCTTTGGGCTGGGAGAGGACGCAAGGGCAGGAAGACACCCATAGGGCAGGACAGTCTGAGCAGCTTCAGAGAACTGCCCTTGGACTTACAAGGAACATCTCACTTTGGCCAGATTTCCAGAGCCTTGAGTGGCCGCAGCTCGGCTGGTTACTAGCTATGGGGAGAGTCCTATTTCAACTGGATCACACATTTTCAACATTTTTTGGTGGGGAGGGAAGGGTGCATGAGTAATACATATTTACTGTGGAAAATACCAACCGTCCCAATAAGCAAAATGTAACATGTTTTTAAAAACAATAAAACTCTCCGCCCAGCATCCAGAGAAAACTAATGCATGTTTCTCTGAGTGTCTTCAAGGGGCCTCACTTCATCCGCGGTGTCTGGGAGGACAGGAGGGGAGGATAGTCTGTGGTCTTGGCTCCCACAGAGCTGCACACTCCTTTGGGAGATGAGGCGCACACACAGGAAGCAGGTAGCAGCACGCACGGTGGAAGGGAATGTGATGAAAGCCCGAATGGAGTTGTGAGGGGGCCAAATGATGCAGGAGTTTAGAGGGTCAGGGAAGAGAGAGATCGGCGGAGTTTGGAGAGGCTGGGAAAGCTGCAGAGGGGAGGCTGGGAGGCTCACAAGGTCTGAAAAGAGGGTGTATCAGTTTCCTGGGGCTGCCATAACCAATAACCACAAACTGGGTGGCTTCAAACACAGAAGTGTATATTGTCGTAGTTCTAGGGGCTAACAGTCTGAAATTGAAGAGCAGTAGTGCCATGTTTGCTCTGAAGTATGCAGGGGAGGGTGTTTCCTTGTGTGCTACCAGCTTCTGGTGGTGGCTGTCAGTCCTCAGCAGTCCCTGGCTTGCCGCTGTATCACTCCAGTCTCTACCTCTGCTATCGCATGGTTCTCCCAGTGTGTCTCTGTTTTTTTCATCTTATGAGGACTTCACTCATGCTGGATTAGCACCCACCCTAATGGCCTTATTTTAACCTGATTACATCTACAAAGGTCCTATTTCCAAACAGGGTTACATTCACAGGTACTGGGAGTTCGGACTTCACCTTATGGGGGAACACAATTCAACCCATGATGTAGTGGTAGGGTTTGGATGGAGAAAGGATGTTGGTAGCTTTCAAAGCCAGCCAATAACAGGAATATATTTGTTGATGGAGTGTCTAACTCAGTTCCCCGATCTGGTAGGTGCTCAGTAAATGTCTGTGGACCAAAAGAAGAAAGAATTAAGTGAAGCAGGCTAAGAACAGCAGTGAGACCCACCTGCCTATTGTTGCACTGTGAAAGAAATTGGCAATTGGGGGAAATGAACCTGGTTGTAGGGGGCAGGTCTGATGTCAGGGGAAAGAGGCTGAGGTCTGTTAAATCAGGCATTTCCTGCTTGACCCCTTTTTCCCTTCTGTCCTTTCATTGCTGAAAGCTTGAAGTCTGCCTCAAGGATGCTCCACAGTCTGGGTGCCACCTGCCTCTGTGATCCTATTTAATGACATTCTGCTCCAGTACCTGACTTCCTTTCTGTTGCTCAGATCCTCCAAATGCTTTCTCTACTCAGGACCTTTACGATTCTGTCCTCCACTTGGAAAGTTCTCCCTTCAGCCTTTGCCCTTAGCTAGCTCCTTCAGGGTCTTACAAAGCTGCAATTGAGTGTTGGTTGTGACTGAGGTCTCATATGAAGGCTCAACCGGGGACAGATCCATGTCCAAGCTCTTGAGATTGTTGGCAGAATTTAGTCCTTTGCAGCCTGTTAGACTGAGGGATTTGGGCTCTTGCTGGTCATTCTTAGGTCTTTGTTGGTTGTCTGTGGAGGCTTCCCTCAGTTCTTGCCTATGTGCTTCCCTAATGTAGCCACTTACTTCATCACAGGTAGCAAGGGAGAGTCCCCTAGCAAGACAGGCATTACAGTCATGTGTGATGTAATCACAGAAGTGACATCCTACCACCTTTGCTGTATTATATTGATGAGAAGCAAGTCCTACCCACACTCAAGGAGTGGGGATTACATAGGGTGGTAATACTAGGAGGGAGGGCACCCTAGAATCTGTCTGCCATTCTTACCAGGAGAATAAAAGTTCCCTGAAAGGAACCCTTTATTTGTTCAACACTCTATTCCTAGCTGCCATCACAGTGCCAGGACCAGAGTAGTATTTAATAAAGGTGCATGGTCGGAAAAAAGAAAGGATAGAAGTGAGGAGGAGAAAGGGAGAGGAAGGAAGGAAAAACAGACAGAAGGAAAGAAGGAATGTCTTGCTTTCCTCTGCAACATCTTCTGGGTTTACAATTGAAACCCTTTTTTCCGTGCTCTGCTAACAGCTTCACTAGGAGATGTTTTTGCTGCTCCCCCTTCCCACATGTGCCACAGCAAAAAAAAAAAAAAAAAAAAAAAAAAAAAAAAAAAAAAAAAAAAAAAAATTTGCTGGAATGCCACAGAATGAATCAAAAGAAGGGTATGGATACACATGTGCCAAGATAGGGACAGTGGCCTACCCTAGAACATTTTTGTTTCATTTTTTCCAATGTTGTTCTAAATTTTTCTTTCTCTTCCACCCCACCCAAGGTGTCAAACAGATGTGAAAATACCACAAAGCTGCAAGTCACAGTGTTGGTTTATGATTTATGATCGGGATGGGGGGAAATAATGCAGGAGATTACCATGGTGATGCCTGTTTATGGAGGCAACATGGCAGATGATGAGGAACATGGCAGAAACCAGACACTGGCAAACAGAGCAAGAAAGCACTTCTCCCTGGAGCTTACAAAGGGGCTCAGCACTCCCACAGGCCCAGAACTCCCTGGGCAACAGACTAGGAAGTGTAACATCTTGGCCATAGTGGGAGTAGCAAAGCCACTGGGAGTGCCCCTTTGCTTTCTTCATGACATAGGGACGGGGAATTCTGTTCTGTTCTTTTTTTTTTTTGTCAGCTGTTAAACTGACACAATGGAAAATGCTTAGACTCTAGTTGCAGATGGGCAGCATGATGTGATATAAAGCATGGCCTCTGCATCCAGAGAGCCCGAGTTCACATCCCAGCCATTGCTGCTTATTGGTTGTGTGGCCTCATGGCAACTTGTTTTATTGGTAAAATCTTCTAAGTTGGGGTGTAGGTGGGGGAGACTAAGCTTCAGTTTCCTCATGTGAAAAATGGGATAATTATAGTACCTATCTCATAGGATTGCTGTCTGGATAAGAGAGAATGAACATAAACTATTTAGAACAATGCCTGGTGCATAGTTTGGGCCCAGCAAATATCAACTCTTATTAAGGCTGATCTTCAGTATTTTTATCTGTTGAAGGATGACTAATACCTACCTTTCAGAGCAGTTGCAAAGAGAAGAAAGAAAAAAAGGATGAGGAGCACCTGACTTAAAAATGTTGCTCTTGTCAATGTAGACTGCTATAACCAATAGTCACAAAATTTCAGTGTCTTAAGAGTTATGTCTTAAACATGTCTAAGTCTAATGTGGGTAAATGGGGAGGCAGGGAAGGGAAGGTCTCTGTTCCATGCAGTCATTCAGGGACCCAGGCTCTTTCTATCTGCTCACCTTGGGCTGGAATCAGCAGATTCGTCGAATCCTCCACTGGATCTACTGACTCCAGCCCAAGGTGAGCAGGATGTTTTTTGGACCAAGGCTTGAAAGCAGCATATATTGCTTCTACCCATGTAATTGTGAGAACTCAGTTACATAGTTTCCCCTACCTGCAAGGGAAGCTGAGAAACGTAGTCTCTCTGTGTTCACCAGACAGAGGGACCTGGTTTGGTGGACAACTTGCCAGTCTGGCACAATGTTGAATGAATGGCACCTGCTCATTGTGATTACTATATAACACCAGGGTGATTCCCATGGCACTGTAAGCCCCACTTGGAGAGATGGGCAGCCTAATTATGCAGTCTTACGCCTCAGAGGCTGAGAGCAGCACCAATTCTCACCTCATTCCTAGAATGACACAGGAGCCTTCAGCCCCTGTGAGTTATCCCTGACCATAAAGACCGCACTGAGAGTTTCAAGGGTGGCAGGCAAGCCTCAGAAAGGACTTGTGAGAGTCATGTGAATGCAGGTCCATTGTTAATGCCTAAATTAAATATTTGGAAGGTGGCTTTCCTTTCTCTTTCATCTTTCCATTTTTTTGCAAAACCAATCATTCCAACACTTAATGGTGTAAGACATAGCACTCATTTAGTATTCTCTACTACAGTTTTTGTGGGCAGGAACTCAAGGCCGTTTAGCCGGGTGATCTGGCTTTTCATAAGTTCTAGCCAGATGGTAGCTGCAGCTGGAATCACAAAAGTGTCTGCTGTTACGTGCTTGACCTCTAGGCTAGAAAGATCCAAACAGCCAGGGCTGGAGCAGCTAGGGCTCCTCAGGCATCTCTCTCTCTCTCTCTCTCTCTCTCTCTCTCTCTCTCTCTCTCTCTCTCTTTTTCCTCTCTCTCCCTCTCCCTCCCTCCTTCCCTCCCTTCCTCCCTCCTTCCATCTCTACCTCTCTTCCTTCCCTCCCTCTCTCCCTCACCCGCCATGGTCTTCTGGTCTTTTCACATGGCAGCTCAGGGCACCAATGCAGTTGCTCTGAGAGACAGCCAGGCAGTCAGTTATTGTCAAAGAAATCATTTGCAGACATGTTTTAAAACTACTTCACTTCCCCACCCCACATCTAGACACTGTAATGGTTTCCCTATCCAGGATCACTCCAGATGCGACCATGCCTGCAGATGGTCCAGAACTCATCCTAGGCTGAGATCAGATTCCCTCAGAGGCTAAAGGTGAAGGCTGAGAAATCTAAGGATCCATAGGAGCCTGGACAGGACAATGGGGGTTGGGAGAAGGATGGGCATGTGAAGTAGTGCAGCCTCTTCTCAGTGTCAGTTTAATTAATTCCCATTTTTCGCCAGGCATGTTTGCAATCCAGGATTCCTTATGTCTCACCATTCCAAGGTCTGCAAGTAGGAGAGAGTTACAGAAAGCATGGAGGCTCAGAGAATTTAAGTGAATTATGCAAGCTCACAGAACTGGGAGTGGGGGCGTGGACAGAGATTTGAACCCTGACCTGTCTCACCTCAAAGCTCATGTGCTCCCTGACCTTCTCCTTGGCCGTCTGGCAGTATTGTATGGATCAGGGAGGAGAAGCTACCATGGAAATAACCATGGAAATAGGTGTCATAGAAATGCTTCGAGGGAGAGGCAGCGTGAGGGGGCACTCGTGGTGCTGCCTTCCTATCAACCACAAAATGCCCCCTCTTTTCATCTGTAGGAAGATAGCATGCAAACCGAGTCTCTTGAGGATCCCAAGATTCATCTGTAAGCACAGAGTTTGGGGTGGGGCAGTCAGCTGCTCTTGGTGCACTGAAATTTCATAGTGGAGGTGGGGATATTCAGTTCAACTAATTATAGTAACAATAGCTGCCATGATTGAGTCTTTCACAAGTGTCAGATAAGCGCTATGCATGCATCGTCTTATTTAACCCTCTTAAAAACTGTTGAGGTCAAGGTTGTCGCCCTCATTTGGCAGATGGAGAAACTGAGCCTCAGAGATGCAGTGAACTGCCTTTAGGTCACTCATTATGTGGCAAGGTGAGGATTCACACTCAGGGCTGCTTGCCTCTGAAGCGCTGCTTCCCAGACACTGACTATGTTCCCACGGCAGCCCCACAGTCCCCATCACAACCCAACCCCAAGTCCTCAGCATCTCAGCAGCACACTTTGTCCCCCTTCACATAATAAAAATTAGTTGAAGAATATTGGTGCCACAGCCACTGGCATTAGCTGCTGAGATGCCATGCTGTGTCCCCGTAATGAAACCCTTAGTTGCACTGTCATATTCACAGTTGTCAAGGTCCCCAAACAACCATCCCAGTTGTGATGGGAGGTGAGAAAAATACTCAGGGTGATTATGAGCATGCACAGACCCCTGTCGTCATGCTGGTCCCTAATCTTTGCGTGAGCAATCCTTTTCTATTTCCCTGTGCAGTTCTTGCTCTTCCTTCCTCAGCACTCACCTTAGTCTGAGGAGTCCACATACTGCCCTTCTCCATTGTAGGCTAGTTCAGAAACAACTTTGCTATTTTAGATGGTGGAACACTGGATGGAGTGGCGAGTTCCCAGGCGAGGTTCCTCAAGGACCCGCTTCATGTTTATTTCAGTATTATTTCTATATCAGGAGAGTAATCCCTCCCCAAACTTGGTTTTTCCTCCTGCAAAGTACGAGAATCTGAAAATTGTTTCCTCATTCTTTTTATGCAACTGCAGATCTCACAAGTCTCACTGAGGCCCAACTACAGGGTGACAACCTCAGGACCTGACTGGGAAAACCAAGGAAGTGCAGTGGTCCCTCACTTATCCACAGGGCATATGTTCCAGGCCCCCATGGATGCCTGAAACCATAGATAGTACTGAACCCTCTGTGTACTGCTTTTTTCTATACCTCATATCTTTTTACTCAAAGGAAGCACTTTATGGCTTTTCTTGGCATATCCAAATTGCCAGCATAATATTCGTGCTTTGGGGGCCATGAGTAAGTAGAATAAGGGTCACAAGCCCTGTGATTCCATGGCAGTCGAACTGAGTTGGCTGCTGAGTGATTAATGGGCCAGTAGCATTTACGCTGCACAAAGGGATGATTCACGTCCTGGGCAGAAAGGAGTGGGAAGGCGTGACATTCCATCACACTACTCAGAGTGGTGCACAATTTAAAACGTACGCATTGTTTATTTCTGGAATTTTCCATTTAATATTTTCTTATCGCAGTTAACCATGGGCCACTGAAACTACAGAAAGTGATGCTGGGAAAAGGGGGGACTACTGTAGAGAACACGTAGATAGGAACCCATTACTGGAAAATGTCCTTTTAGCTGAATGTTCTGGAGGAAAGCAGAGCAAGATAGTTTACAGGTACCTTGTTGAAGCTCTAACTTGGCCAAAGCCCTGGAAAGTTTCTCATGAGGAAGGCATGGAAAATAGGAATTCATTGTTCAGCATTCATTATTAAGAATTAGAACATTATTTGTGGTCCTTTTTTGTGTCCAGTCTTCTGATATAGTTTTAGTGAACACATTTATATAAGTTTATTCTTGACTTTGTTTTTCCCTAATTCTAGTTTCCTACCCTCATGGTACTCCCTTCTCCCCAAAAAAGCCACCATAATGCTTTCAGTTCTCCTATGATAAATCCTTCTCTTTGGGACCATTTTTAGGATCTTAAGCCTACAAAGGCAAGAGTAATCCATGTAGCTATCGTTACCTAATGCAGGAATTTAGCGAAGTTACCTTAACTCTGTGACAAGCACACAATCTACCTTTTTGGGCTATGGTGTTAAATGAGATATGGTCTTTGCCCTTGGGAAGTCCTCAAACTAGGAGGGAAATAGACAAGTACCTGGCTAGGTATCAAAGTCAATCAAGATTCTTCTGGTTTCAGGTGATGGCAAATTTAACTCAAACTACTGTAAGTCAAAATGTAAGAGGGATGGAATAGAGTGGCTCCACGTAATCTCCAAACACAGAGGTGTCCGGCTTCAGGCATGTGTGGCTCCAGAGCCTTGTAGGAGAGCACCAGAAATCAATCGTTTTATCTCCTAACTCTGGAAAGCTCTGTCTTCATGGGAAAGATGGCTGCTGGCAGCGCTGAATAGCTTAGCAGCCCCAGTACAGAAGAGCCCACTGGGAATTTGAGTCATGTATGCATTCCTCAAACAATGACTGTGGTCAGAGGGGGCAAAGATGCATATAATCCTGGCCTGGTGAGGAGCTTATCCTTGGAGCTGAGACGAAGGTTCAGCCCCACTTTTATGACGTGATCTGTGAGTTGGGGGTGGGGAGCTTCCAAAGAAAAATTTCTGACCTGATGAAGGGGCAACAGAAGCCAGGCAGCTACATATAACAAACTCTGCTACAGACATAATGGATAGCTTATTCCATACAATACCCTTAAGGTTAGTTGGGCATGCTCAGGGGATATCATTAATCATTGGAATTGCCTTCTTCTTGACAAGCAACATCCCTCCAGTCCAAGCCAGTCTGGGTTGAATAGACTATAAATGTAACCTGAAAAAATCTTACCCAAATTTTCTCTCCATTTCAGTGACCTGGACAGAAATAATATCACTAGGATCACCAAGATGGACTTTGCTGGACTCAAGAACCTTCGAGTCTTGTAAGTAGCACATTACTCTCCAGCACATTTTTATTTTTAGCTCTTCAGCCTTATGAAAGGGTTTCATTGCCCTAACATTATACCCCCTAGTACTGGGCAACAGGAATTTGCCATTCTGTGGCACACAACCCTTCATTAGGTACCAGGTTTTCACAGGTATCTCACTCTGTGTCTCCTCGCTGCTGCCTGGGCTAGACCAATGGAAGAAGTCCGTCCAGTGACAGGGAAAACAGAAGGCCATACATGAATAAGTCAACATGCCCAGCTTCTAGGATGACAGCAATATCAGACTGACTAACCATTCTTCCCTTCCAAAGAGATGATAATTTCTTCTCCAGCATATGCATTAAAAGAGAAATCAGGACAAAAGTTATTTATCTTTTTGTTTAATGGAGAGGGGAGGGGAGGGGAGGGGAGGGGAGGGGAGGGAGCCAGACAGGGTCAGAGCCCTTGCTGAACACCCAGCTGTGCAGACAGGTAGCAGAATGTGAGATGGGCATTTGCAAAATGGGGGAGCAAGGAATATGAGGTCTCATTTCTAAATAGTGATCCCTCATCTCTAAGTCTGAGCTGCCTCCCACACATGCCCTGACCAGGGCCAGGGATTGAGCCTGCAACCAAGGTACATGCCCTTGACCAGGAATTGAACCTGTGACCCTATGGTCCATAGGCTGACACTCTAACCCAGTGGTTCTCAACCTTTCTAATGCCGCGACCCTTTAATACAGTTCCTCATGTTGTGGTGACCCCCAACCATAAAATTATTTTCGTTGCTACTTCATAACTGTAATTTTGCTACTGTTAATGAATCGTAATGTAAATATCTGTGTTTTCCAATGGTCTTAGGCTCTACAGCAGCGGTTCTCAACCTGTGGGTCGCGACCCACAGGTTGAGAACCGCTAGCAGGGTCACCTAAGACCATCGGAAAACACAGATGTTTTCCTGATTGAGAATTAATAATGGTAATGATGATGATAAACCAAGATATATGTGGTACCTTCCACAGACCAAACTCTGTTATGTAGTTATTAACCCCTACATGTCCAGAGGAAACAGAGGCTCAGATAGGTTAAATGGTCCTAACTCCACATAGCAGGTAACCAAGGGAGGAGGAATCAGAACCCCGGATGTGTGCTTTCTAACCTCCATGCAGTGCCACTTGCATTATAGGGATTTTAGAAAACCAATAGTCCACCTGTTTTGTAAATGCACCACTGATGAGCAAGCTGTTTCCTGAGTTCCTGAGCACCAGTGTGTGAGAACACGGGGATCCGAATGCGGGGCCTCCAGCCATCAGATGCTCTCCCCTCGGCGTGTCCCCCAGTCTTCGGCCAGCACACTGCCTGCTCGCCCTCCTTGGAGGGAAGACCCCAGCCCCTGCCATATCTGTCTTTTGCTCTAAGCAGTCATATGTCTGTCAGATGACTGGCAGCTCTGACAAGTGTATGTGCTCAGAATTGAGACTGGGACAGGAATGAAGGAATTCCAGGGCTCAATGTTAGGGTGTTTTCATTGAGGAGATATAGGCAGTAAACAATGTGGTTCCAGGTCATTTTGCTGCTTAAAGAACAGACATTTAGCTTCTCTCATTTTTTCCCCTTTTCTAACCCCCCAGCATCTGTGAAAGATTTCCTTTCATACAAGTCAGAAATTTCACCTACTGCTTCATTTTCTAACAAAGTCAAAAATAACCCTTTGATTTTACCATTACATCAGAAAGACTAATAAAAATTCCAATTTCCATATCTTCTCTCTGCAAATAGAAAGTTTAAAATAATCACATAAGATCGTGTTAATATCCTCCGCATGGTCTACATCATTCCTTTGACTGTAGTTTATTGGCACATTCTTCTTATTTTGTTTTTAGTTAATGGGTACAATCTTATTTTGATAAGCGATGCCAAAACCCTCTCCCTTCCCCCACATTATAGACTCTATCAATATAATATGTTTCATTATCTCATCAATTCAAAGGCAGTCCCATTCAAGTGGCCCATTATTGCTCTACAAGAATCAGGCAGGTAGGATAGTGGAAGTGCTTTCCGGCAAACACCAATAAAGTACCCAGACATACAAACGATATTTTTCCTTAATCTTTGCTGTTTAGCAGAGTAACCTAAACAACTATCTTTTTTTGAAAAGCGTTCACCCCACCTTGGTATCTTCCCTGTATCTGTTTCTTATTTACAGTTTATCATGAAGCCAGAAAAGACTTGATGGTCTTGAATAATTTGATCGTGCCACCCACTTCCTAGCAGAATGGGTCACCATAGTGCTGGGAATGGGCAAAAGCAGATAAAACAGAGATTGGGGAACTTCGGCCTCATCCAAAGGCAGTTTTCCCAAATAAAGTGCATTCAAAGAGAAGATGTAAGAATTGCCCTTCACAATTCTTTCTCCCATGGGGTAGGAGTAGGAAAAGGACTCTGCTGTGCTATCAGTCAGTTCCCTTTCTCAGTAGTCTGTTGCAAGAACTCTGCTATGACCACAATGTGGGAAACAGCTTTCTCCCAAATGGGGCTAATAAAGAGCCAAACTCCACCCAGCCATCATCCCATGGGGTGATATCCGATTCTGATCCAATGTTAAAACAAAACAAAAAAATTACAGTGCTGCAAATGAACACAGCCTGTGTCCTCCTAACTAAGAACAGACTGGAGCCATGGACGTTCCAGCTCTTCCTGGGCCCCCTGACCCCCTATCTGGTCAGTAACATGAGAGTAATATCATTGGCTTTAGCACAAGCTCCCAAACTGGATCTCAGCCTAGAAGTGAGGGTGGACAGTTCACAGCTCATTGATTCATTGATTCATGAAATATTGATTATTCATTGAGCCCTTAAGTGCCAAGTATTAGGCTGGACTCTGGTAGATGTAGGAAGTGGATCTAGAAGGGGCCCTAGGTACCCTATCAGTCAGAAACCCAGCAGGAAAGAGATGATGCTCACACAAGACAAATGAGGGGAGTGAATAAGGAATTATTTGCCAAGGTGTGGGAAGGAAGAGATGGTATAGTTCCCTGAGGCTAGCGGCAACAGGTCTCTAGGCCTCAAGGAGCAGTGAGATGAAGTGGTTACCCTAGCAAAGGTAGAGATGGCCTGACAGGACCTGTGGTCTTGGGTAGAGAGATGAAGTCAACCTGAGGTGAGTTGGCAGGGTGGGAACTGGGAATAAATCTCCTAACCTCACTCAGTATCCTTCTACCTCCTATCTCCTGCTGGGGACTGCAGCTGGCTGAACCCAACAGGAAGCCAGAGTCGAGGAAGTTTCTGATGTGATGAAGCTGATAAAAGTTTGCCTTCCGGGGCCTCAGCAAAGTAGGAAGGGGCAGCTATCTACACAGATGTATTTGCATTTTTCTACCTCTCTTTCTGAAAGAGGCTGGCAGTGTTATATTAATTAGTACAGAACTAAGAGATTCATCATAGGAGCTTGGAGTTTGACTCCTTCAAAACCCAGTGGGTCTGTGACACTCAGCCTCCCTATGTTGCTCCTTGTTATAATTGGGAAGTAATGACAACAAGCCACGTGATGGATTGATTGATGGTAAAAACCCAGCTGAACAAACCACCCGTCACTAATATTGAACTGGTTCCCTGTTTAGCAAAATGTGCTAGCGTGAGTCTATTAGCATTCCAAGGCCCTCGTTGCCATATGGCGAGGTGGAAAAGGAAGAGAAGGAAAGGAAAATAACATTTATTAAACATCTAATTATACTCGAGATCCTGGGCTAGATAATTTATATACTTTGCTCCATTTTTATTTTCATTTATGAGATTTTTTAAAAAATCCTCACCCAAGGATATGCTTTTATTGATTTTAGGGAGAGAAGAAGGGAGAGGAAGCAAGAGAAAGAAAAACATTGATGTGAGAGAGAAACATTGATCTGTTGCCTCTGGTAGGCAGCCCAACCGGGGACCTAACCCGCAACCTGGGAATGTGCCCTGACCAAGAATCGAACCCCCACGACCTTTTGATATACAGAATGACACTCCAACCAACTGAGCCATACCAGCCACCCCTCACTTATGAGATGTTTTTAACTTTCTTTTTCCTGTTTTATAAATGAAGAGAGTGAGTCTTGGAGAGGTTGACTAGATAGCCCAATGGCATTACCCTCAGCGGGTAAGAAGGCAGGAAAGGAAATCTAAATCGAATCTGGCAAGCACACTAAAGTGGGAGTTAAGAGTCCACCCGAACTAGCTGTGTGACTTTATACAAATAATTTCTCCCTGGACAAGTCTCTTAATCTCTCTGCTTCATTGTGTCCATATAAAGTGGGGAGCCTATCAGAGGCCAGAAGTAACATAAATGTATGAATCAGAATGGATGAGGACTGTGGCAAAGTGGGGAGCATTTTTGCCTTGCCTGACCCATACTCAGTTCTGGCCAGTTGATATTTGGACATGGGACAGCTGAGTTCTCAAAAGGAGTTTCTGTGTGTGTGTGTGTGTGTGTGTGTGTGTGTGTGTGTGTGTGAGAGAGAGAGAGAGAGAGAGAGAGAGAGAGAGAGAGAGAGAGAGAGAAATATCCTGATTCCAAAATACCCCCTTCACTCTGAGAGTCTAAGCGAGAAACTTCATGTGGCCTAGACTAGCCTTTTTCTCGATATAAAATCAGTATGTGCTGTGGCCCTAAGTCCTCTTTAGTTTTTCATCCATTCAATAAGCCTTTATTAAGTGGCTGCTGTCCAGGCAAATGTGCGGTCTGGGAGTGTGATGATGAACCCTCCTGGTCCTTACTCATAGATGGACTTGAAAATAAACATAAAGGCCCAAGTGTGAACCCTAAGAAGTTTGGGGCTTGGGGGTGATTATGAAACATCTCAGAGGTGTCAGAGGTGGAGGCTGTCATGGAAGGAATCCGTCTGAATGGAGAGCTAGGCCTCTGCAGGCTGCTCTGCCTTCCTCCTGCCGTGGCCCTTCCTAAACTCCACCCTCCAGAGAAGCTCACTTCCATCTCCACTCGGTCCCCTTCAGCCACCAGCCCTGGATGGAAACTATGTAGTTTCATTGCTTCCCTTCCCAACCATCCAGCTAATCCCTTTTAAGATGCCATTTATTTTTTTAAATTAGGGAAACAAATGTTTCATTGTAAGCTCAATGCTTAGGATATGCCACATGCACGAACCTAATTCACTTTAAGCAGAGTGTTTAGTTTTTTAATCACCTGCATCGAAGACTTTGGAGGTCAGCAGAGCCCGTGGCTGGGAGCCCTAGCTTTTGTAACCATCACCCTCCTGATGGGCACAGGCAGCACGGGGAAAGGAGTTCCTGGCACCAGGCTGGTTTTCCTTCGTCACAGGCAGGTGTCCAACAATAGCTTCACCCTTTCTACTAGCTGACCCTGAGACAGTGAGCAGAGAAGGCCCTTTGTGGTGAAGTATTTTTGAATCTGTGCGGGAGGGAGCTCCGAGGGAAGAGATGCTGATTATATGTGTAGTTTTTTATAAGAAGCAGCTTTTACCTCTTCCTTTTCTGTGCAACATCCTGCAGTGCTTGGGGGGACAATTGCTGAGAACATTCTTAAAATAGAGGCATGGAAACCAATCTGTCAGGTAGAAGTGTGCAGGCGGCGAAACCCTGGTTACCGTGACACCAAGCTGGGATGTGAATTATCTTGTCCCACCACTCTGGTCCCACCATTCTGATCCCAGATGGGGCCCCGGGGTCGTGGGATAACCATGCCTGCATGGCCTGTGCCTGGCATGGGGATCCCTGAGCCCTTCTTGTCCTTGACCCTCACTGTCTCTGTGGTTCTAGGCATCTGGAAGATAACCAGGTCAGCATCATCGAGAGAGGCGCCTTCCAGGATCTGAAGCAGCTGGAGCGATTGTAAGTACAGCACAACCTCCTTTCTTGAAAAGTCATCTTTTTTTTTTTTTTTTTTTTTTGTAAATTGGCTTCATTGCAACCTTGCTAAAAAAAAAGTCTCCAATGTTTAATAAAACGTTTGTTATTATGTTTAAAGCACATTAGATGCATGTCAAAGAGACAGTGAGATTCATATAAACACTTTTTCTTTAAAAGATGCTAGAATTGGCACCTGGGTTTGATTTTCTTCTTCTCAGCCTGGACCCTCTCTTGGTATTTGTATGTGGGTTAGTTCTGGCCCGCCTCAGCCTTCTCTTTCAGGGAGGAAGTTAGTTCCCCGTCATGGAAACCAGTGTCGGATGCCCCCTGCTCCTCTGCACAGGTAGTATGCTCCCGAGTCAGGCCCTCTCCTCCTGCCTGCACTCCCTCTGCCCCATTCTCATGGGAGAGGAAGGACAGCACGTGGGCGAAGCCTGTGGAGAGCCCGTGTCTCTCTCTGAGTGCGCATCAGCCTGTGTCAGGGAGCCCACACGTTTCCACGGCAGAACACATTGCCAGTGGTTTAAAAATAGGCCGCGGTTCTGACTGCATCAGAGGGGGAGAGGGAAAGGGGCACGATGGGAGATGGATGGAGCCTCCATTTGTTTTGTTGATTAATGCTTTTGCAGAAAAGTCTGGGGTCACTTTGATGAGGGGAGCTGCTCAGATGGTTAAGTGGGCAGCTTCACCTTTCTTCAGTTAATCACATCTGGCAGCTCATAACATCTGGATATTTGCTTTCTGCCCTCTGAGCAGGGATTGTCCCCAAGAGCACTTAGTCATGCTGGTGGGTGGCTCTCTTCCTCGCTTCCCTCCGCATCCTGGTTGACCTGACATGGCAGCCTCCTTCTCCTGCAGTCGGGTACAGGGGGGCTGCAGCAGCTCACTGCTCTGCCAGCTTGTCTGGAAGGATGTTCCCTATTTACCTGTCCTGTTTTCAGTTTCATCTACAGAGATGGGCTTGGGAAAGGTGAGGTCTTGCCACCGACTCGTTAGCTTTGTGATCATTCCATCTGGGACAACAGGGGAATGGGAAGGGGTGTTACCCAGCAAAACCCATCACTTCCCCCTCTGTTGTGTAAATGGTCTCATTTTTTTTTTCTCTTCTGCTGGGTCAAAGGCCAGCATGTGTTCTGCTGCTGTGGTCTGGAAATATGACATTTCTTTCTTATGCGGGAAAATAGTTATAAAAGTAATGAATGTTGCCTCCATTTATGTTTTTATTTTGAAGTTTCTTAAAGCCTAAGTTCTTCTCCTTGTTTAGACCAAGGAAAAGCACACACCAGTATTTGTTGGACCTGGTTTCTTTCTATGAAACATTCAACATTTCTACGGGAGGATAAATATACAGTGCCTAGTGAAAAGGCCAGCTCTCCCCTCGTCCTCTGATTAGAAGGATAAATAAATTTCCAATTCATTAATTTCATGGTTGTCAGAAGGGAGCTAATTGAGTACCTTGGAAATGCCAGGAACTGTGCCAGTGTTTTCTATGCTGTTATTTTATCCCCACAAAATTCCTGTGAGGTGTCATTACCCTCATTTTACAGATGAAGAAACAGAGGCCCAGAGAGATGGAGCCAAAGAATTGTCAGGGGGGAGCCAAGATTCAAAGCCACATCTGTCCAACATCAAAGCCCACGTCCTTTCATACTTCTGTGCTGCAGACTTTAGATGAAGTGTGATCTTTAGCAATAGCCCTGCAAATAGCCTCCTACATACCCATTTCCCTCAAGGGAATCTCAGTGAAAAGTTCTGGCCAACGCACTCCTCTTTGGCTTGGTGATCATGGATGAAATACTGTGCGTGTCCAGGGGTTAGAGGGGTTACAGTTGCAGGGTAAACCTGCCCCTTTCTCCACTTTGGCTTATTAGGAAGGTAAGGCTAGCTGCTGTACTAGATAAACCTTCAAATCTCATGGCTTAACTCAGTGGAAGTTTACTTCTTATTCATATCAAGCCCAGGAAGGGCATTCCTCATTGCGGGGCCTCTCTCCTCCAAGGGGATTCTCAGGAACATGGGTTTCCTCCACTCCTCAGCTCTGCCATCTTTAAACCTTGCCTTTTAAGGTACTAATGTTTGTCTGCATCAAGCCCGTAGTAATGAAAACAATATGAAGAATTGCACCTGGGAAGTTTTCATGGGCGAGACCAGGAAGGAGGACATGTCGCTTTCACTCATACATGCCTTGGCCTAGAACTCAGTGGAGGTTAGGAAAGATAGTTGAGCGATATGCCCAGGAACTAGAGGAAACAGGCTTAGTGGACAGTTAACCAGTCTCTAACTTACACTGCAAGCAAACGGAAAAAACACTTGGCCAGGAGGAAGAACGGAAGTATAGGCAGCTGACTAGTATGCCCAGCTGGATAGGCACCCTCATTTAAGGCCTTTCTGTGTCAACGAGGCATGTGTGTGACATTATCCTGACTGGTGTTAATCTTGTTTCAGTTATTCAGTCTGACCCCACACAGACTGAGAGCTAGAGAATGGGAAAATACAACAACTGAAGAAGTAGATGGCTGATTGTGCCATTTCTAGCTCTCACTCCTGGCTTCCTTTGTCTGTGTCTATATACTTACTAGTAGATTAATCTTTATTGGTCATACTCTGAAGTACAGACTGAAAATTATATGGATTTTTGATAATTTATTTCTTGAGTGTTTATTTTCATTCACAGCAGTCATGACTGGTTTGATCTCTTGAGCCTTAATGGGAAAGTGGAGACAGTTCTGTCCTGTGGATCTCAACTCAGAAGTCTATTCTCTATTCCTCGGTGAATGAATTCCTGCTCCAGACTGAGTTAGGTGTCCTTCCTCTCATAGCACATGTTTGTCCCTGCTACAGCACTTACCACACCGTATTTTAATTTCCCATTTGCCTCATTATCTTTCCCTAAAACTATGAATATGTTGAGGTCAGCATTCATGTTCCATTCAGTTCTTAATCTCAAAGCCTTGCACAAGACATGATAGTAAGTGCTTATGGAATATTTATCAAATACTTTTTTATACCAGTTTTTGTTTTATGCCAGTGATTCTGAATTGGGATGGATTTTGACCCCTAGAGGACACTTGACATTGTTTGGAGATATTTTTGGTTATTACAGCTGGAGGATGTTATTGGCATATAATGGGTAGAGGTCAGGAATGTTGCTAAACATCCTACAATGGACAGGACAATGCTCACTGCACTGAATTATCTGGCCCAAAATGTTAGTAGTGCTAAGGCTGAGAAACTCTGCTCTTTACCTATAATGTGTCAGATAGCATCTTAGGCACTTGACATACATCTTCTCATTTAATCCATCCAACAATATTATGAGGCTAGAGTGATCAGATCCCTGACATGACAAAATATAAAATTCAAAGCACTGCCTATGAAGTGTTATTGCTAAGTATGTTTACCTTAAACCTAATTTAGGTAAATCTCACTTCTGGTTTCCAGAAAGTGGACAGGATAGAGGAACAAGTTAAATAAAACTAAGAGGGAACAAATACTGTAGAGTGGGTCATTTTATAAGATAACTGCCCTGGCCTCTTCAAAAAGAATGCCATGAAAGACATATATGGAGGTTGTTGTGGCTCTATTAATAAATAGACTTCAAACAGGATACATTATTGGAGAGAAAGAGGGATATTTCATAATGATAAAGGAGTAAAAACACATAAAGCAAATAATGACAAAAGCAACCAACTGAAGAATAAACAGTATTTTTAAGTGCATATGGAACTTTTACCAAATACTAGAGGCCTGATGCACGAAATTCATGAAAGAGTAGGCCTTCCTTCCCTCAGCTGCCGGCACTGGCTTCCCTCTGGCACCGGGGACCTGGGCTTTGCTCTTGCTGCCATGAGGCACTCAGGAACAGGGCTTTGCTCCTCCGGCAGGCACCTGGGACCCAGGCTTCCCTCCAGCCCCATCTCCGTGAATGACGTCCAGAATGATGTCTGGTCTAATTAGCATATTACCCTTTTATTATTATAGATAGTCTAGAAAGCAGGTCTCAACAAATATCAGAGGATTGAAATCATGTGAATTTTTTCTGTGACCACCATAGAAATATTTAAGAAATCAATAAGAAATGATAAATATAAATTTTCAAATATTTGGAAATTGAGTAATATACTTCTAAATAACCTCTGACTCAGATATCACAGTAGAAATTTGAAGATATATTTTTATGAACGTTAATAAACATAAAATATATCACAATGTGTGGATTACAGTCAAAGCCATGCTCAGAGGAAAATGTATAACCTTTTAGCTATATTATTCATGTATGATATATGTTATATATAGTATATATTTTAAAAGAACTAAGGCTAAAATTTTGATGAAAATATCTATCTTAAGAAGCTAGAGAAAAAACAAAGTAGAAGAAAGGAAATCAGAGCAGAAGTATATGAAATATAAACATATGTTTATATATATTAGAAAAACTCTAAAAAGTCAAACTTTGTAAACTAAGAAAATTATAAGAACTGGCAAGACTGATCAGAAACAAAAAAGAAAGAAGAGTAAATTACCAATATGAGGGATCAAAGGTGGGACATAACTATGGATTTTACCAAGAATGAGATGATAATCAGAGCAGATTTTGGACAGCTTTATTTCAATGATTTAATGATTAAGTGAAATTGAGAGCTGAAAGAAGAAGAGATAGAAAGTCTATATACACTGAGTGGCCATATTATTATGATCTCTGAACGCATAATAATCTAGCCACTCAGTGTATATCCTATATAATAAAAGGCTAATATGCAAATTGTCCCCTTGACCAGGAGTTCCACCAGCAGGCAGGCCAGCCAACCGCCCATGTCCCCTCCCCCTGGCCGGACCCCACCCATGCATGAATTCATGCACCAGGCCTCTAACCTTTGCACTCGTTTGCTCTTTTCTCGATTCCTTTATTCTAATGTTGACCGTGTCAAGTCACACTTGACATCCGAGTGCAAAAGGCTAATATATGTATATATATATATATATATATATATATATATATATATATATATGCACTGAGTGGCCAGATTATTATGTGTTCAGAGATCATAATAATCTGGCCACTCAGTGTAGTACTGTATCTAGTAAAGAAATTAAATCTTTAATTAAAATATTCCACCAAGAACATTGAGGCTCAAATAGCTTCACCAATAAATTCTACCTATATTTTAATTAATAAATATCAATTTAATGTAAAATCTATAAAAAAGAATGGATATTTGTCATTTAGACAACATAACTTTTATAAGAAAACCCAACAAGGACATTTCAAGAAAAAAATATAAGCCAACCTATTTCATAAATATTTTTAAAAGTTATTAGCAAATTGAGTTTGGTGATACATTAAAATGATGTATTACAACCAAGTTTGGCTTATTTGAGGAAGGCAAAGTTGGTTTAATATTTGAAAGTCCGCCTTCCCAAATAAAAACATACTGAGCAACTAGGATAGCAAACCCAAAGACACACAGACAGCACTACAATAAAACTAGTTGACAGTGTCCCAGGAAATCCCCACCCCACCCTGAAGATAAGCAGGTAGGGGACAACAGTGTATGGTTACAAGACCATTGTGTTATCTCATCTGTGTGGGGAAAAGCAGAGGGAAGGCAACTGAAATTCTTAAGGCCCTGAGAACAGATCACTTCAATTACCAGTATGTTCTTACTGTAAAACACAGTGGTCAGTCTGAGAGAAGCTGCCAAATTGGAAGGGAGTTTGATTAGATCCAGTTCATGGGACAAAGGAATGGCAATGTGATAACGGCTGTTAGTACTAGGAGTATTCTGGGCCCTATAAACTCTTCAAACTAACAAATACAAGAAAGGCCTAGCATTGAGAAGAACTTCTGGAGTAGTTAATCAGAATAGAAAAATAGTAGAAATGAAAAGAGAACGTATTGATGAAAGTGTCAGAAATTACCAGAAGATTCATAATTTAGAAAATACAAGGCCATGTTTTTCATAGTTTGCAAGAGAAACCAAGAAGGAACTCTAAGCTCTTGAAGGTAGAAAATCTATCACTTTCCCACCCTTCCCTCATAAAACTAGAGGGAATTTATTTTATTTAAGAAAAAAGCAACCAAAAGGATTATGATTGAAGCTCATAAAAAGTTTCTTTATAACGAAAATTAAAAAGAATAACAAACATAACAATCTCCATAGAAACAATGAAAACATGCAAGGAAAAGGCACTCACAAAACAGATGAAAACTATAATAGAATAGATAAAACCAGCTACACACTTTTAAGATCACATAAACTATGAAAGAACAACATAAAATCTGAATTTTAAAAACTCAAAAATTAGATGATTAAAAAAAAGTAGGATTTGAAAGGAGGGGTGAAGAACTCAAAAAACAATTTAGAAATAAAAAAAATCATGTCAAAATAAATACTGCTGATATAATGCTGAAAAAGAACAAACTTGGAAGAATTATACTATCAAATTTCAGACTTACTATAAACCTGCAGTGATCAAGACAGCATGGTACTGGTGGGATAATGGCTATGTAAACTAATGGAACAGAACAGAGATCACAACAATAGACCCACTCAAAAATAGTCAACTGATTTCTAACAGAGGTGAAAAGAAAATTCAAAGGAAAAAGAATTGTCTTTTCAATTAATGATGCTGGGACAACTTGAGGTTCATATGTAAAAAAACAAAACAAAAAACCCTGAATTTAGATACAAACCTTACTTCTTCCACAAAATTAAATTCCAAGTGGATCATAGTCTTAAATGTAAACTACAAAACTTCTAGGAGACATAAGAGAAAAATCTACACAACCTTTGATTTGGGGATGAGTTTGTTGTGTGTTTTATATATATATATATATATATATATATATATATATATATATATATATATAACACTAAAAGCATGAAAAAATAATACATTGAACTGTATTAAAATGAAACACTTCTGCTTTGCAAAAGGCACTTTTAGGAGAATAAAAAGACAAGCCACAGACTGGAAGGAATTTTTTGCAAAACACATCTGATAAAGAACTTACATACCAAATATACAGAGAACTTACAAAATTCAACAGTAAGAAAACAAACTGTCCTAGCCCCCAAAGAAAGAAATGGGCAAAATATCTGAACAAGTACTACACCAAAGAAGATATATAGATGGCAAATAAGCACATGAAAAATTCTCAACATAATTTTTCATTATGGTTATGCAAATTAAATGAGATACCACTGCACACCTATTAGAATGACTAAAATACTACAAACTGACATTATTAATTGCTGGCAATTAAGCAGAGTAACAGGAACTGTCATTTATTGCTATTTAATAATGCAAATGCAAAATAGTACAGCCATTTGGAAGGCAGTTCAGCAGTTTCTTACAAAGCTAAATGGAGTCTCATGCAATTCAGATCAGTGGTTGCTAGGGATTGGGGAAGAAGAGGGGGTGGAGGGTTGAACAGGTGAGGCATGAGAGAGGAGGGTCTTAGAATGGTGAAACCATGCTATAGAATATTGAAGTGGTTGATATGCATTTATCAAAGCCCATAGAATTTTACAACACAAAAAACTGAACCTTAATACATGCAGGTTTAAAAAATCTTTTGGAAATTGGAAGATCCCAAAATGGAATGCAGACTGTAATGGCTGTATGAGTCAACCTCATGGAAAGTGATGGAGGAAAAGGTAGATTTGGAGTCTGTGAGACTAAAAGTAAAAGGAACAGCACATAAGAACTATACTCTAGTTGGTCAGTTGTTTCCCTCAGGGGTACAGGTTAACAATTCTGAAATCACTGTGCATGTATATTGCAATTGAACAATGGATGGTGGATGGTGGGGACAGGTTTATCACTGTGGCAATGGTGGTTATAGACAAGCAATGAAGATAGCAATAAGGATACATGTGGTAATGGATTAGAGTCGGGGACATCAGTATGAACCAATGTTTAGCTTAAAATATGATACTGTCACTTAATATAGATGGATATCTTCTATAGATATAAAAGCCTAATATACAAAGTGTGCCCTCGGGAGTTCAACCGACAGGAAATTCGATCGCTGGCTATGACATGCGCTGACCACCAGGGGGTGGCACTGAATGAAGGAAGGCTATGGCCGCCAGCCAGCAGCCACTAGGGACCCTAACTGTGCATGAATTTCGTGCACTGGGCCTCTAGTATACAAATAAATATAGGTTTATTTGCAAAAAAAAAAGAAAAATAGGTTTGTTTGCAAGCAAATATTTCCTTGCTCTGTTAGCAAGTGGACCTAGAAGCAGTAGCAGTAGCAATGCACGGCAGTAGCAATGAGCATGCCTAGTGCCAGGTTGTGGTTTCTAATGCCATTCTCCAATAAAATGGAACCAAGGCATCTTGGGGCTGGGGCATATCTGTTGTGCCAAAAAGAAAATGCTCAACAAACAAACAAACCAAAAAAAAAAAAAAAAAATACCACTACACCCCCTTCCCCCCTCCCCCCAGAAAAAAGGCTTATGAGGACTTTGGCGCAAACTAAAAGACTTTCTAATGGCCAAAGCTGGAACAATTTGGACAACAAAATAAATAAATTAGATTATAACCAAAGTATAAAATAAATGAGTCCATGAGTCCTTAGTGATATAAATAAATGATTGAATAAATAAATCAGTGGGGAGATGAGAAACCTCCCATGCCAAAGAATTCTAAGTAGTTTATGTAGATTTTTTGCCCTCAAGGAGGTGGAGCATAACTGCCCATTCCTTTATTTGGGGCTTCGAATAATGACTCCCTTTATGAGTATGAAAGGAAAGGAGACGGTGGGATAGTAAAAGGACACATACTACCTCAGCCAGGTGATGAAGGTCAATATGATAAGTAATGTCATGTTGAAAGTATGTGTCTTTGATATGATGTAATGAAAATAGCAGTTTACATCCATGATCTTAATCTCAAAACCCCATTATAATGTGAAAAACATCAGACAGATCCCAATTGAGGGACATTCTAAAAAATCACGCCATAGACCTCCTCAATACTGTCTAGGTCATCAAAAACAAAGTCACAAATGGTCACAGCCAAGAGGAGCATAAAGAGTCATGATGACTAAATGTAATGGGGCATCCTGGATGGTACCCTAAAACAGAAATA
This sequence comes from Cnephaeus nilssonii, assembly GCF_951640355.1. Taxonomy (NCBI): domain Eukaryota; kingdom Metazoa; phylum Chordata; class Mammalia; order Chiroptera; family Vespertilionidae; genus Cnephaeus; species Cnephaeus nilssonii. The sequence goes on along the minus strand of NC_137076.1, from coordinate 101,834,312 downwards.
GAGACAGGCTGAAAACTAAAGGAGCCTGAATAAGTATTGGTTTGCTGGGTGTGGGGTACATTACTCTGCACTATCTTCCCAACTTTTATGTAAATCTCATATAGAAAATTTATTTTTTAAAATAAAAGGTGACTGTGCCAAACCCTACTTAAATTACAGATTCGTGAGTGAAATAAATGTTACTGTTTTACATAAAAAATACTACATACATTCTAATCTAGGGGGAATTTAAGAACAAATAAAATGGATAATGCTTTAAGAGAAATGGAAAATGGCAAGTAGCATGTTTTAAAAATCAACAATGAATTAATATAGAAGTAAAAAGGATTTATAAGAAAATTAGAGGCCCAGTGCACGAATTCATGCACCAGTGGAGTCCCTCGGCTTGGCCTGTGGGATAGCCGAAACCAGCTCTCTGACATCCCCTGAGGGGTCCCGGATTGCAAGAGGGCTCAGGCCAGGCCGAGGGACCCCACCGGTGCACGATTGGGGCTGGGGAGGGATGTGGGAGGGCTCCAGGGCATGTCTGGCCCATCTCACTCAGTCCTGATTGGCCAGACCCCAGCAGCAAGCTCACCTACCAGTCAGAACGTATTCCCCCTGGTGATCAGTGCACGTCATAGCGACTGGTCAACTGGTGGACTGTCTGCCCCCTGGTAGTCAGTACACGTCATAGTGAGTGGTTGAGTGGCCTTAGCATATCATTAGCATTTTACACCTTGATTGAACAGCCAACCGGATGACCGGACACTTAGCATATTAGGCTTTTATTATATAGGATAAAAGATAATAGAAATCAGTCAAAGAAGTTCTAACATCATATGAATCTCTAAGGAAGAAAGCTAAGGCATCTTAACAAAAGGAAGATAAACAATCCAATCAAAAAATGGGCAAAGGACCTAAATAGACACTTTTCGAAAGCGGACATAAGGAAGGCCAAGAGACATATGAAAACATGCTTAAAGTTACTAATCATCCAAGAGATGCAAATCAAAACAACAATGAGGTACCATCTCCCACCTGTCAGAATGGCTGTCATCAACAAATCAACAAATGACAAGTGCTGGCGAGGATGTGGAGAAAAAGAAATCCTCATGCACTGTTGGTGGGAATGCAGTCTTGTACAGCCAATGTGGAAAAAAATATGGAGTTTCCTCAAAAAATTAAGGATGAAACTCCCATTTGACCCAGTGATCCCACTTCTAGGGATATATCCCAAGAAATCAGAAATACCAATCAGAAAGGATATATGCACCCCTATGTTCCTAGCAGCACAATTTACAATAGCTACATTTGGAAATAGCCTAAGTGCCCATCAGCAGATAAGTGGATTAAAAAGCTGTGGTACATCTACACAATGGAATACTACACTGCTGTAAAAAAGAAAGAACTCTTACCATTTGCAACAGCATGGATGGACATAAAGAGCATTATGCTAAGTGAAATAAGCCAGTCGGAGAAAGATAAATATCACATGATCTCACTCATTTGTGAAATATAACCAACAACATAAACTGATGAACAAAAATAGATCCAGAGACAGAGAAGCATCAAACAGACCATCAAACCTCAGAGGGAAGGCAGGGGAGGGTGGTGGGTGGGTAAGAGATCAACCAAAGGACTTGTATGCATGCATATAAGCATAACCAATGGACACAGACAGTAGGGGGGTGAGGGCATGTGCTGGGGGGTGGGAGTGGCCAGGGAGAGGTCAATGGGGGGGGGGGGGAAGGAGACATATGTAATACTTTAAACAATAAAGAATTTTTTAAAAGAAAGAAAACTAAAGCAATGGAACAAAAGAAAACTAATAATAATGAAAATGTCCTGAAATTTAAGATGATTTGAAGGTACATATTGAAAGGACACTGACCGTTTAGAAAAATAGATCCTGAAGGTTTAAAACCAAACATATTCTAATAAAACTACTGAATTTTAAAGGGAAAAAAATCCTTAAGCATTCATCAGTTAGACACTTAAAATGGAAAGAAAATCAGATTTCCAGGATACTTTTTTCACCAAAGCCAGAATATAATTGAATAACTTTCTAAGGAAATAAACTTTTCATTTTTTAAATAAAATGTGAAGCAGAGCCACACATGTATTCAAGTGTAATGGCAGCAGACTGTTATGAACACTCGGATCATAATTCCTATGGACATCATGATTCCAATGGACCCTTTCCCAAGGCGTCTACCAGAGAAAAGGTTCATGCAACCAAAAGAGTGGAGAGACATTGGCTCAAGACAGATAGAGTCTGCACGGTCAAAACTCCCTGGGAGACAGGTGTGACCTGTGACTGAGTTTGGGACTCCATACAATGAGAGAAGGGCTGTGCTCTCTGTGATTCTCCACACTTGCTCTCCTTGCCTACGCTGGCTACGTCCACAGTACTCTAAGAACTTAAAGGATGTAGAAACACAAAATCGATGAATTCTGGGTCCCTGCTAACATGTATGTGGCTACAAAATGAACAAGAAATAAACTTCTGTTATTTCACAAATAACAATGAAATTCCTCTCATGAACAGAATAAGTGAGAAATGTATTTTCATCTCCATAAATGAAGAACAAAGTATTTAATACAATACTAATTCATGATTTAACAGCATTTAAAATATTAAAGACAAAATGGAACTTTTTTACATAAAACCTAAAACAAACATCATAGTTAATGGTGAAAATTTGAAAATATTCCTCTGTGAGATGCCTGTCGTCATGATTTGTAGTGAACATTGCATTAGAAATTGGTCCTGGCAATGAGAAAAGAGGGAGGGAGGGTGGGAGGGAGGGAGGGAGGCAGGGAGGGAGGGAGGGAGGGGAAAGAACAGATATAAAGATGGAATAGAAGAAATATATATAAATGTCATCATTTACAGATGACATGATTGAGTACACAGAAAATACAAAATGATCTACAGATAAATGATTAGGATCCCTAGTTAAATTCCCAAGGCCATTGGACATAAGATAAATATTTCTCTCTGTCTTTCCCTCTCTCTTCCACTTTCTCTAAAAATCAATGGAAAAATATCCTCCAGTGTGGATTAAATAAAATAAAAATAACTGGAATTATAAAACAAAACTGAAGTCTTCAAAAAAAAAAAATCAAGAGAACTTCTATATACCAGCGACAAATAACTAGGAAAATTTTAAAAGTGATGTTTACGGTAACACCAAAAATATCAACTTCCCATGAATATATCTAATGAAAGATGTGTAAGACCCTAGCACAGAAAATGTCAAATTTACTGAGAGAAATGAGAGATGACTCAAATATGTGTATAGAGAGATGCATTATGTTCATGGCTTGGGCAACTCAGTATTTCAAAGATGTCAATTCTCTCCAAATTGATATACAGAGTCAGTGAAATCCTAATCAAAATGTTAATAGGTTGTTGTAGAAATTGTTAAGATGGTTCTAAAGTTTATATGCAAACTAGAGGCCTGATTCACGAAATTTGTGTAAGGGGCTTGGTCCCCACCACTGCTGCGGCTGCCTCGGCCCCCACCCGCCGCCGTGGCCGGGGCTCTCTGCCTTGGCCTCCTGCCGCAGCAGCTTTGTCCGGTAGGTTGTCCGGAAGGACATCTGGTCTAATTAGCATATTATGCTTTTATTATTATAGATGGCTAAGAAGAACAAGATAGTCTTGAAGACACAGATAGGGAAGGAAACTTGATTTATAACCAAGGTGGCACTGTGAACAGCTTGGGACGGATGCTCTGTCTATAAATTGGAGATGCATATGAAAACCCTACCTCATACCATTCACAGAATCACATATAAGTAGATTATAGAATTATACATGAAAGATAAAATAATAACATTTAGAAAATAAAATATCTCATGGTTTGGGGTAGTTGATATTTCTTAAGCAAGATACAGAAGGCATTAAACTAAAGGAAAAAATAGATAACTTGAACTACATTAAAATAAATAACTCCTGTTCATCAAAATACATCAAGTGAATGAAAAAGCATGTCATGGAGTGGATGAAGATATTGACAGTGCATGTAACTGACAAAGGGCTTATATTGAGAATATATAAATAACTCTTACCAATCAAGAAGAAAAAGACAAATGACCTAGTAGAAAAATGATTGAATTTTGAATAGACAATCTATAAAAGAGGACATCCGAATGACCGATGATCATTTGAAAAGATTCTCAGTGTCATTAGTCTTCAGAGAAATGTAAACTAAAATCACACCGATATACACCACATACTCATCAGAATGGCTAAGACTTACCACGTGTGGGTGATGATGGGAAACAAACTACATTCATAACAGACTTCTGGGGGGACTCATTGATACAATGAGTCTGGAAAACTCTTTGGCAGTGTCTACTAGAGCTAAACATACACATACCCCATGGCCCAGTCATCCACTCCTGGATCTACACCTCACAGAAGGGCAGGCACACGAATGTTTGTAGCAGCACTATTCGTAATAGCCCCAAACTCCAAACAAGCCAAAGGCTCCTCAACATGAGAAAGGACAGATTGAAAATTAAAACAACACCTCAAAGGACTGCTTCATGTAACAACATGATAAATCTCAGAAACAGAATGAGTAACAAAAGCTACACACACCTGATTCCATTTCTCTAATCTTCAAAACAGGCAGAGCTGACCTATTATTTTAAAAGCCAGGGTAGTATTTATCATTAGAGGCTGTAAAGGGAAAGTGGCATGGAGGGATTTTTGAGGTATATCATCCTCAGTTTCTAGATATGGGTAGGGGTTTTCGGGTCTGGTCACTGGGTGCAGAATGCTTCAAGTGGTTCAGTTTTGATGTGTGTGTTTTTCTGGATATGTTACACTTCAAAAACTTTATTTTAAAAAGAGACTTTAGAGGCAGATATAACAAGCAAATCCAATGCATGGCTCTTAATTGAACCTTAGCTTAAAGAAATGAATGTATAAAATAAAATGTTGGGACAAATGGAGAAATATGAAATTGGACTGGATATCAGATGATGTTAGGAAATTAGTAATTTTTCTAAATGTGATAATGGTACTCTAATTATATGAAACTCTCCTTAATTTTTTGAGATGCATGCTAAAGTATTTAGGGATCAAGTGTCCCAATATCTATAATTTATTTTGAAATGTTTCTGTAAAATACACACGTGAATACATACATACATGCATATATACATAAAACTAATATAGCAAAATGAAAGCAATTGTTGAATCTGAGTGGTGGGCATAGGAGTACTCAAAATATATTTCTCCTTTTCTATATGTTTGAATATTTTTCCATAAAAATTATTTTTAATGTATATTTAAAAGTTATGTGTCCTTCATATGTCCTTTTCACAGAGAACAAAACTGAAGCTTAGAAAGTTAAAGTCACTTGCCCTGCTGAGATTTGAATTCAGGACTATTTTGAATTGAGGAAAACAACCACCAGGAGCTGGAAGGAAGTTGAGATATTATAGTATCCAGTTTCCTCATTTTGCAGACAAAGAAACAAGCTGGTGAGGGACTGGACTTCCATGAAATATTAGTACAGCGTGTGGTGTTTGAGGGGTTGAGTTGCCTTGGCGTTAGCTCAGTTTTTCCAAAAAGCAGAACACAATGGCTTCCTTAGCTCTAACCCACAGTTCACATTTACCCTTTAATTAGATGTAAAGTAAATAATTATATTATATATTTAAATGCATATGTGTGGCAAATATATATATTTTAAAATTATTGCAAGGTTTATTTTGTTCCTTGGTACATAGAACCCTGCTTGTCCCGCCAGCGCTAACATGTGTTATGTTCCTTGAGCTGATCATTTAGAGGCCAGACCCTCAAACAGCCCATGAATGTGGCTTTTTCTTCATTCGGCCTCATTTGTATCAACATCAAAGCCTGACCATTGTTATTAACTCAGAATCATGGACAGGGTTTTCTTTGTGAAATTTATCGCCTGCGGTGTCTACACTTAAATTACTCTAAGTCCTGAAAAAAAACAACACAAAAAACACCCAGTGTCTGTGTGGGTGTATAAGCTGCCAACACCAGAAACATCACTGTTGACAGATTTTTGATTGGTTTATATTATTACTCCTTATATGAAAAAAAAACACATAACTTCTATCAGGGAATATATTCTCCATTGGTTCCTTAAGGATTGCAAGACAGACTGAAGGGAAGCCATAAAACTAGGGAAATATTAAGGAGAAAAGTAAACGCTGGAGAAGGTTTCTGGGGCCCTCAGAAGACCCAGGCACGACTGTGGGCCTGCAGTCATGGACCAGCCTGGTTGATTCTCTCCCACCAGGCTCCTCTGCTCTGGTTGCATTAAAAGGACTAAGGCAGATGAGAAGGAGGTTGTTGGAAGACTTAAACCTAAAACCTTCAAATTGTCACATGGAGTGTTTCCCTGGAGAACAAAACTCAGGAATGTACATTTAGCGATGCCAGGAATTTAATCAGATAAGGAAGTAGAAAGTATAGCAGTGTAGTGAGGAACATGAGCTCTTGCGTTGCAGACCACACTTCAATGCTGTGTGACTTTGGACAAATTGATGAACCTCTCTTAGCCTCAGCTGCCTCATCTATAAAACATCTCTATACCTCGTAGGGTTGTTGGGAAAACGAAACAGCATCCATGGGAAGAATGTAGGATGGTGTCTGGCTGGTTGGAAATGCTCAGATGCATTTCCCTGCAGCCCCTTCAGCAGAACGGGGGAGGAAATGACTGATAATGTGTTCCCGGAGAATCTCTGAGACGGGGGTTGCTCAGGATGGAGGCAAGAACAGCAAGGGCCACTTTCTAGAAGTTTCCACAGGCCCTTAGAACTGCTGATTTAGTTAGACTGGGTGTGTGGCTCTTACAGACGAAGAACATAGACTCTAGAGTTAGGAGAGGCCTGGATTTGAACCTGAGTAAATCTCATTTTACTTACCAGCCATGAGACCTTGAGCAGCTTTCTTAATAGCTACAAGTACTATCTGTTAAATAGGGATAATCATTGTTGAGTTGAGTTGCCTTTTAAACAGAGGCTTGTTGGCACAGAAGATAAAAATGGAAAATATTCGAAGTTATTGACAATTCCATCTCCCATAAACAAAATATGTAGGAACCATTTTCTACTGAAAAGGACCACTGACCACTGGGATCCATCAACAGAATGTTCACCAGGAGCAGCACGTGAGGACTGAGATTGAGGGAAGAGGAGGTTCACATCTTTCATTCAGGGTCATTTGGGGGTACAGGTTCGTTATGCAGAATGGCTGGCAGGGCCTTCTGCACCTTATATCTCTCACCTTCTCCTCCTTTAATTTTTACAGGGTGCCTACACTTCGGTTCTCCCAGAAGTTCAATGCACATATGGCATTTGACTCCATTTCCCCACTTCATGTGGCTCTCATGAGATTATCCATGTGAAGTGCTTTACAGTGATTGGCAGTCATTACTCCATATACTTAGCCATCCTCCTGAACCCTCCTTAGATTCCCTGTCTTCATCATCATCACAGGCCAAGAGTGATGAAAAGGGGGCGATTCATTTGAGCAAGTGGGCCAACTGACTGCACTTTACTCATTGGCCCTTTCCATCTCTTAGGCCGAGCATCTATGCCACATATATACCCAATTGCCTTTCAGCCCTTATTCTCCCATCAAATGTGTCAGAGCATGTTTGTTTGTTTGTTTGTTTGCTTGTTTTTCATCAGAAGAATGAACCTTATAGTATTTTCTGTTTGATACGAGCGAGGGCATTGTCAGAAACTGTGTATCTGCTAACAGACTATAAAAAGGCAAACAGACAAAATGATGCAAATTCTCATTAATATTTCTATGTTATTCCAGTGGAAGCACTGCCGCATAGCCAGTTTAGAAATGTGCCCTGTTCTTTCTCTCAATGCCTTGAAGATCAAAAGAACCAATTCTTTGGGTTCATCGGTTTCATTCTCTTTCTTCGTCTCATTTCTTTTTGCTAGATTTTAAAGAATATCTGAAGGATCACTTTTGTCATTTCAAGGAGAATTTGCCTAGGAATATATGTCAGCCAACTTTAAATCTTAAAATGCTTATGTATCTCTCTCTCTCTCTCTCTCTCTCTCTCTCTCTCTCTCTCTCTCTGTGTGTGTGTGTGTGTGTGTGTGTGACTTCTCTAAGATGTGGAGTTTGGAATAAAAATTGTAATTTACCTTTAACGAGAGAGCTGAGAGAACTGCTTTTGTATATTACATGGCTGTGAGCTGGATTTTAAATGTTTGATTAAGTTATTAGAGTGTTTTGCTTTGGCATAATGTACTATAAATTCATGATTGCCGGCCAAAGTAGTTAGTCAGTGGAGAAGAATAAATTGTTTTGAGAGGTGCTTTAAAACCTGGATTTTATTCTCGTGCAAAGACAAGACTTTAAATAAATCATGTAATTCAAGTGAGAATTTCCATAATTAGGGCTCTAACTAGGAAGCCCTAGGAGCTGTAAAGTGGTAAATGCAGGGCTTTCCAGGATGCTTTTTTTTCTTTTAAAATTTATGTTTTGAGCACACTGCTTTGTTTTGAGGGCCCAGAGACCCAACATCACAAAACAGTATAAGTTGTTAAACAATTTATCTTGGCGATGTGAGCTCTGTAGGGAGACGGCTATGTTAAATAAATTTATTTTTTTAAATGGTTCCAGGACACTTTGCTTTACAGGGCTTCAGGTTAGAGGCCCCCGTCGAAGGCACCCGTGTCATTACGTAGAGAATTTCTGTTTGGCCATCCTCATTTCAGTCACCCAATAATTTCACTCCCTGACAGCTTTCGTGTTTTCGGAGCATGTCCTCCTCCTTCTGTCCTTTAGGAAATATCTCATAAAGGGACGCACCCCTCTCTTGTGGGCTCTTTCGGGCCTCAGACCCTCTCCCCAAGATTTCTGCAGCTGTTTCCTCCACGTCCCATAGCTCCCTTGGCCCTGCTAGGCTCTTCTCCCAGGAGCACCTGAACAAATAAAATGTAATTAAATGTATGTGTTTGGTTCTTGAACTGCTTTATTTATTTGACATGTATATGCTAGAGAACTGTCTACTGTATAGAGTGCACATATACCATTTATAATTGACTAAGTAGGGCAACCATGGTAATTTCCAGACCAGTGTCCCATCATGCCCACTCTTGGGAAGCTGGGCACATGCTATGACATTGTTTCTGTGGGATCCAGTGAGATCATATTGGGACTGCAGCCCTCTGTAGAAGATTGTAGAGGGCTATCCAAGTTGTGTTGCCAAAATGCTGGTTTTCGTTAGAAGTGAATTTAGAGATGAGGAGCACAGGCTGTGTCCTCGGGCTGCCTCCCTAGACTCTCTCTCGAGTTCTGCCCTGGCCAGCCGTGCAGCCTTAGGCAAGTCCCTTAACCTCTCACATATAAAAAGGGTAATAGATTTACCTACTCCAGAGCTGTTGAGAGGATTCAATGAAATAATGCATGTCTATGTCTAGCAATGCATCTGACACAAAACAATAACTGGTTAATACATATTAACTGCTAGTTACACCATCATCATTATTATCATCAGATTTAAGTGACATTATTTAATATATAAAAATCTCTTCCAAGAATGGAAGCAAGTATACATTTGAAGATGGACTAGTCAGCTATTCCCTAACTCATGAATGCTCAAGTATGTGCATCCTGTATTTCCCAGTGGCCCTCCCGGGAGGCTATCCCAGTGCCCTGTACAAGGAAACCCCACATCTGCCCAGGGGGCTCCATGCCTCCCACTTACCCATAATCTTGTAGTTGTGTTGTTGCTTGAAACCCACCCTTTTCTAAGTTGGTCCCCACTTTCTATAAGGTGGGGGCTGTAGTGACAGGACTGAAGGATGCCGAGGGATGTGGGGAGATCAGATAAGGCCACTGCCACTCCTCCAGTCTTAGTGTCCATCTCATCGAGGCGTCCCCTGGCCTCAGAATGTTAAAATCCCCCCTTCAGCATCCACATTGCAAAATGTCAGAGGGAATCTAGGCCTGGATCTTAGCAAAAACTGAAAATGAATCTTCCATGAGTCTTTGAGCATCCTGAGACCCACCATTACCACCTCTATAGATTGTGACAAAAGGGACTGAGGATAACAGGCTGGCATTTTTTACTTTGGCCTTAGTCTTCCCTTAGAATAACGAGGAGCACAAACATTTATTAAGCACCTCCTTAGTCAGACACAGTGCTTGGTGCTTTCCAGACGTGGTATGGCTTTATTCTCTGAGCTGTCCTGTGAAGCAAGGATCATTATCAGCATCTTACAGAGGAATCTCAGCAAAGGTGAATGCTTTCATTTCAGTCCCACAGAGCAGGGCTGGCACCTGGGACCAAAGGTTAGGACAAAGCAAGTGCTCCAGATGTCTGTGGGACTTTGGTTTTGGGCTGGGGACCAAGTAGGGAGGAAGTAGTTTAAGGCCACTTCATTTTCCATCCTAAAGGTGAAGATGGGCAGAGAGAAGACAGGTGCTGAGAGGGAGTCAATCCTGTCTCCCAAAGGCATATCTAGGTCAGAGATTGACCCCACCAAAGCCCAACCATTAAGCTCATCTCTAGTCCACCCCATAAGAGCCCTGGGTTTGCCCAGCTCTGAGCCACTGGAGCCCCCATTGTCCAGCTGGGAGTGATTAGTTGACATGAGAGTGGAAATTCCACAGTGACATTGCCATATTCAGTGGGTCACCAGGACTGGACGGGGACTGGAGAGCATGAGGGTGGGTGGCAGCCTTCTAATGATGGCCTCTCACGTCTCTCCTTGTCTCCATCCCCACTGCCACTGAGCTCATCCATGCCATCATCATCTCATGCTCGAAGGACCACAGAACTCCTCTTTCACCTGTCTGCTTCCACTCTGACTCCTGGGAAAGTGTTCTCCACACCAGAGCAAGTGAAGTGAGCTTCTCAATACAGACCAGGCATAAAATCCTTCCTCGGCTTCCTTTGGCTCTAAAATCAACTTCAGTTCCTTGGCATGGGTCTCAGGGCCCCATGGAGTCTGGCCCCACCTCTCTCTCCAGCCTCTCTCTGCCCTTCCCTCTCCTTCTGCCCCTCTCCTGCGGCCAAACCCAACTGTCTTATGGTTACCTCTCACCATGTCCCTCCCCTCTCCTGTTAGGTAAGCTCTGCTGAGCTCTCCTTCACTGCACCCCCAATGGGAGTGACAGCCATCTAGAACTCATTCTGAGTGCCTACCTGTAATAGTCGTTACCTTGTGAGGTCACACACTTACCCAGTGAGGAGCCCATTGGTGAAACACCTCTTCTAGAACTGCCCTCACCTGTTCCCAGACTGGGATGGAAGACCTGGCACATAGTAGGTATTCTTGGAATGTTTCTGAATGTTCAGCAGCATGTTATTTTGAACATCCTTCTTAGTAGCACATATTTTTGTTGAGGTATAATTAATGTAAAATAAAATATGAACTTGGAGTATTACATTACTTTTGAGAGTGTGCATTTCATTTTTTAAATGGGTAAGCTATTTGAAGCCAAGTCGAGTAAGTAAAGTATGTTGGCAAGCTGGGCAATCTCCTATCACAGTGATTTCCTATATACTACCTAATTTTTGTAGTGATAGCCTACTATGTGCTTGGCATTTTATACATTTCTTTATTTAACCTTTACTGTAACCTTATAAAGTAGTGATTATTATAGCTTCCATTTTACCAGCGAAGTTAAATGATCTGACCAAAGTCTCAGGGCAAGGTTTGGAAGCAGCTCTTGTTACCTCCCAAGTGGATGATCTTGCTGTGGCCTGGTCCTATGCATCTTCTTAACACCTAAGTGGCAAAGCCTGATTATTCTGTGAACTTTGTGAACAGGCTCTGAAGGTAACCCCAAAGGCAGAGGCCTCACAGCCCACCTGTTTTCTGCAGCCTCTTCTCACCCCTCCCAGATATCTCTGCAGATGGCCTGGGAGACATGTGTGCAGGCATTGCTACAGAAATGGATCTCTGAGTCAGCTCTTGGGAGGGAAAAAAAACTCTTAGCTGGTTTTATTTTTCTCCGTTGATTTATTTGACAAGGACCCATTTTGTACCTCATTTTGGAATTTCAAAATCTTTCTTATCTCCAAAGGTCTCTCTTAAAACACCAAAGAAGAACTAAAAGAGAGGCTAGGTATGTTACTCCCTGCAAGATGCTTCCAGAACCCTGAGCTCTGCCTTTTTACTTTATTTTCTGACACTGAGGTCACACAGGTTGCAGAATAGGGGCTGAGCCGAGCTAAATTCAATCAGGTGGGAGTCTGATTTGCACTAATCCCTAAAGAGACATCTCTTTCACTGCTGTTTGACCTGTCAACACACCCACGTTGCTAACCCCGCAGAGGAAGAGCACAGGAATTACTCTCTACCAGGGCTTCTCTGGTGAGATTAGGTGTTGCAAGCAGCCAGCAGAAGATGTCCCCAGCTATGGCTGGCTGCAGGCTCAATTACTGCAAGTCTTTACATGGAGGTCCAAGCAGCCCCACTCCAAGGCCTTCTGCAGCGATCCCAGGCCCATGTTCCTGGGATCTTGGCTTCAGCAACAAATTATTTGCAGAAGCATCCCGAACCCTGGCCCCTGGCATGTCAGAAGCAGTGAAAACAGGCACTAAGCTTCCTAAAATGGAACTTATTCCACTATACCATGTGTTTCAGCTGTGGGAAAAGCACGGGGGTCCAGGGGAGAACCCCGGGCAGAATTTACAGTTGCCTTTAATGGCCTATGCAGCTAAATGTATTATGTCACAACGCCCCTTTGAACAAGGGCCTGGATTCTCCAGGCACAGTCCGGTTTCTTCGGTGAGAAGCATTCCTTCTGTTGGGTTTTGTTCATGTCCTTGTTGAGTGAAGACCCATGCCTCGGCCGTTTGGGGGAAGAACCAGCTTTGATCCAGGGTGGGCTGGGGGATTTCTTCATGGCCTTGATGACAGTGGCTGAAGCACTGACATCCGCCCGTGTGACGTGGCCATGCACCCACCAGCTCTACATGAAAGGTCTGGATCTGCAGACATCTTCCTCCTGAAGATACTTCCCTCGAAGTTCTGTGTCACTTTTTGCAAGCTCTGCTTTCCTGAGTGCTTTCTTGTTTTGCTAAGAATAAGTCATGACATAACTCTGTCAGTTTCCTTAGACCAGGAGTGGGGAGCCTTTTTTCTGCCAAGGCCCATTTGGATATTTATAACACCATCCGCGGGCCATATAGAATTATCAACTTAAAAATTAGCCTGCTATATTTGGTCAAACATTTAATTAATTGACCCCTAATGCCTTGGCAGGGCCGGACCAAAGGATTTTGCAGGCTTTATACAGCACTTGGGCCGGACGTTCCCCACCTCTGCCTTAGACTTCTAATTGAACCAAGAAGTTCATAACAAAGATGTTTTTCCAGTGGCCTGCAAGTCTCAAGACCTAGAAATCAGGGAAATAATTTGCTTACATCCTTTCAGACAAGTTTGGTTAAGTGGAACCTGAGATCAATTCAAATCAGCAGATTGATATTGAGCACTACTGTGTGCACTATTCCTTGCTAGCATTGGTGGGGACTGGAAAGTGTTACAACACAATTGAGTCTATTGGCTTCCGACTGACAGTTTTCCTTCCAAGTGCACCACAATGTGACAGAACTAACATTTTCGTGGATTTTGTGTGTGATGTGTATTAGATAAATAGCTCTTCAAAAATGCTCAAATAGCATGGCCTTATGAGAAGTTTTGCTTAGAATGAGAATAAAGCCAGCATTTAAGTAAAATAAAAAAGATGAGTTAATTTACAGAAACATATTAATTACATAATAATACAAATGATACCTAGAAATGATAAGGTTGGGTGTACATGATTAGAATATAAAAAGCTACTATTCTGGATGTACTTAAACACACATTCCCAAGGAAGTTTGTTATTCAGGGAGGTAAGCCAAGGGCCTTTGAATATTGGACAATACCTGGTCATCAGCTTGCATGGCTCACTGCCCAGCTAGGCCATAATGGATGTTTAATGAAAGTGCTCTCACACACCTCCTTGTGTACTTCCCATTGTCTGCACAACAGTAAGACTGAGATGTCAACCACTCCTTACAACCCTAACTCTCTGCATGATGAGGAGACGAGGTGAGGAATTATGAACTTCCCATTAAACTTTGCACATCCATCCCACTCTGTGCATTAGCTTTGAAGGGAGGATGCTGGGGACATGGCGAAAGGCAGACATAGCGCCATGAGCTGATGGCAAAGGTCAGAAGAGCAACAGAAGGAAAAGGCTGTCTTGAGGCATGGGAGTTGCTGGTCTGATGTGCCACAGCCAGTGATAGCGCATTCGTCACAGGGGCAGTGAAGAAACCCTGCCATGCACCCCTCTGAGGGACCTTAAACCCACTCAGCATGATACTACTGAGCGCAGTGAATAGACTAACATTGTCTTTGCATCTCTTCAGTGACTAATTTGTGGGCTCCCTGATTTTGTTCTGAGTTAAATGGTCTTCGTGTCTGGCAGTGCTGCACAATGATATATTGTGTCCACAATTCTTCCCAATTTATTGCCGCTCACATAATGATAGCCTGTTGAATGGGAAGAAGTAGTGTGTAAACAAAACAGCCCGGGCCAGAGGGGAAGCACTTATTTTCTTAGCCCTATTTGCTGAGTTAGTCATGAGATTTTTTTTCTGTCTGTGTGAGCCAGGATTTTGAACTCTGATCTGTACATGGGTTCACTTTTCCACTTGGATCTCCAAAAGAGTTCAGGTTCGATTACACAAGGAATTCAGAAACTAGCACAAAGGCATCCTTGCCTGATAGAGAAAATAAGTCCAGGGCCCTGACCCCTTCCAGTGACTGGGGTGGGACCCACTGGGTTTGGGATCCAGAAGTCAGCACTCTAAGGAAAAGTGTGAGGGAATGTCCTGGGCAAATTCCTTTGTACCAAGAAAACAGGTCAGTGGATTAAAACAAAGAGTGTGAGTAGAGTCCAAGTGCAGGATCAGACACCAGAGGGGCTGGCACAGGAGGGGAGCAGTTGTGGGCAGTGGGTTTGAGGTAGAGGAGATATGTTTGTCCTAAGGGGCACTGTTCCTCATTGTGGACATGTGTGCACTGTGGTTTGGGGGGGAAGGGGTTGGTTTGAAGAACCAGTTTGGTATGTACACATTACATGATCACATTCTTTAAAATATGTTTTTATTGATTTCAGAGCTGAAGGGAGAGGGAAAGAGAGAGAGAAACATCAATGATGAGAATCATTGATTGGCTGCCTCCTACACACCCCCTACTGGGGATTGAGCCTGCAACCGGGGCATGTGCCATTGACTGGAATTGAATCTGGGATCCTTCAGTCCACAGGCTGATGCTCTATCCACTGAGCCAAACCAGCTAGGGCTGTTCACATTTTTTAATCATTAGTATTGACTGTTGTTGAAATAGAATAGCAGCTACTACATATTTATGGTACAAAACTATTAAGGATTAGAAGTCAATAAAATGTAAATGTCCCTGTTTTACATGATTTCTGGTTATCCTTCCCAAATGTAGTCATTGTCACATTTCTTTTGTAGGCTTCCAGAAATTATTCTTAAATTTTTTGTATGCTTCCAGAATTTTTTCTTATGTAAATGTGTGTGTGTGTGAGAGAGAGAGAGAGAGAGAGAGAGAGAGAGAGAGAGAGAGAGAGATCTCATTCACCAATCAGAGCTTTATCCATAAATAAAGAAGATAATCATTTATTGGGTGTGGTTAAGTAAACCAGAAGGTCCCATAGGCAAAAAACAAAAAAAAAAAACAAAAAAAAAACAAAACACACACACACACACACACACACACAAAAAAAAACACAAACCCCACAAAATGAAACATATCCCCAAAGCCTTTCATGGATCCAATTTTTTTCTAGCCATTTGAAAATTATTTTTTACATTTTAAAAATTTATTATTATTTTTAGAGCAGTTTTAGATTCTCAGCAAAATTGAGAGGCAAGTACAGAGATTTCCACTATACCCTCTGCCCCTCCACACCCTCCCCCATTATCAACATCCCCCACCACAGTGGGACATTTGTTACCAAAGATGAACCTACATTGACATGACATAATCACCCGAAGTCCATAGTTTATATTAGCATTTATTCTTGGTGTTGTACATTCTATGGGCTTGGAGTTAGTTTTTTAAAACCTCCAAATTAAGATTTTTCTTGCACTTGGCTGGGATCCATCTGCCAGTTTGTGAATGAAGAGGGCCTGTTGGCAAGTGGGTTGATTTTAGTGTCTTTTCTCTGCCTGTGGGGCCCCCTGGGTCATTGGCCACACAGGGCACTGTGGTGTCCAGAGCAGCATGAGGTCCCAAGGACAATAAAGGGGCAGAATGAGAAAGCCGTGAGTGCGGAGGATTCGCGTGAGAGTGATGCCATGTCTGAAGAGGGAGCCAGGACACACATCTGGAGAACGAGGGCCGGGCCAGGAGCCCCAGGGTCAGTCAGTTGGCCGCCTGGTATGTGAGTGAGCTGCCTGGGTTGAAGAGGCAGGCACAGAGCAGAAGGCACAAGCCCCACATTTCGCTCTGCCTCATTCTTAGCACAGAGACACTGCGTCTCTGCAACTGGAGGCTTTCTGACAAGCTGAGGTCTCCAAGGGCTTCCAGGAGCAGGGTAGGAAGGAGCCGGTCAATGAGCACTCACCTGTAATCCTGTTGACGATTGTTGACAGATGCCTGTCTTTGCACTTCTGGTGACAGACTGCTTCTGTGATTTCATCTTTAGAGTTTCCATGTTGCTGTTTCTCAGAATAGGAATAGGCGTCCCAGAAAGTGTCACCACTTGCTTGTAGCTGAGGCTGAGTAAGATGAGAAGCCCTCAGGGGGTCTGGAAACCCTCCCTCCCAAGGTGGGTGAGCCCCTTGCTCCTGTCTCAGCCTTGCCTCTTCTGGGCAGCACAGAGAGCTTCTGGCCATAGGGGTGGACAGGCAGCAGGGGACCCGTGGGTGGTCAACTAAGACACAGATGAGATGAGAGGTGCATTCAGCACCCAACCTAAATCCTAGTTCTGCACTTCCTGATGGTGTGATGGTCTATAATAAGTAACCAGTTCTCGGAGCCCAGTTCTATCATCTGTTAAATGAGGTTAATAATGGTCTGGACCTTATAGAGTTGTTGAGAGGATTCAATTAGTTAAAACCTATAAAGCACTCAGAAAACTTCTGGTTAGCACTTAAGAAAGGTGAGGTGGTGTTGCTGCTGTTACTCTGGAAACGTATTCTGCCTCTGTTGTCAACCAAAGGCTCAGTCTATGCTGCAGGTCCGTCAGTCCAATGCTGTGGGCTTTCTGTTGCTTCTGGCCCTAAATCACTGCTGGGCAGAGCCTGAGGTTGACCCCATTCGTGTCTGCCTCTGTCCTCGGGGAATGTGTCCTATGTAGACCTCATGTGTTTGCTGATCTAATCAGGGGAGTGATTCGGGGCTCATTTCAATGTTGATGTTGGCTCCGGGCCTAATCTTGTCTGTCTTGAACTGTAAGTCCAAGAAGATGGGCCAGATCTGATTCAAGTGCTCTGCAGGGTGGTGCTCCAAGCATTCGGGGTGATAAATACATGCACCTGGGGAGGGTGGCTGGGTCCGTGATAGATTCATCTTAGTTTTACTGATTCATTTCTTTGGAAACATTCTATAACCTAAAGACCAATCTGTTGGACCATCATTCTGCTTCCCATCTTGGGTGCTGAGTTTTTAATAACCATTGCTGGCATTAATTGGGCACTTACCAGTTACAAGCTCTGTGTTAACCACTTCCATATGCATAATCTTGGGTGAGGCTCAGAACTACTCAGTGAATCAGTTTGATTGTTTTCCCCTTTGCCTAGAAGAGGAATTGGATGCTTAGGGATGTTAAATCATTTGCCTGAAGTCACAGATGCAGTAAGTGCTGAACCAGAAGGTAGGCAGCCTGTCTGCAGAGCTCTAAGCCCTCAAACCTTAATGTTCATGAGTCATCTGGAGATGTGGCTACTAGGCAGAGGCAGGTTCAGCAGATCTGGGGCCTGGCCTGAGACTCTGCATTTCTCAAAGCTCCCAGGTGATGCTGATGAAGCCAGTCCCTGGACAGTGCTCTAAGTGGCTAGGCACCAAACCAGGAAGCCACACGGCCGTAGCTTGGTGTGTTATCTGTTTGTTTTGCCGGGTCTAACATTTGACCTCATGCACATTTGCCTGGCAGCCATCAGCTCACCCATTTTTGGCAAAGACAATGTCCTCTGGGGCTCTTAGCAAGTGAGAGACTAATAACCCTGTGATGCTCTGGGTGATTGTTCTGCCCCTAGAAAGCTAGGCAGGTTAGCCCCTCTCTCGTTTGTCTGAAATGTGTCTACTTGACAGAGAGAGGGCCTTGAACATGCCTGTATATATTTCTAGTCTCGGCTGGGTTCCTGGGTGTAGGGCCCAGGGGAAGTCACCATGGCCTTTATTTTACACCCAAACCACCTCCTCTTTTTGTGCCTCCCATCTCTGATCATGGTCACATCTACCCTTTCCTTCTCCCCAGGCTCAAATCCTTTCTGGAATATTTGATTCTTTCCTAGGCCCCAGCTTTCCTGTGGTTGTCTAGTCCCAAGTTGGTTCAAACATGCATAGTATCTCTGACATCCCTTCCCTCCAGAACCTAGAGAAAGGGACAAGGCCCTGATCACCTCTTAATAATGTAGCCATTGTTTACATGATAGCTGATATGTGTATTATCTACCTCATTAAGCTCTTACCACTGTCAAGTGAAGGTACTATTATTATTGCCACTGGTCAGATGATGTACACAGAGTCAAGAGACTCACTCGAGGTAACGCAGAGAGTTAGTTTCGTCTCCGGGACTGAACCCAATGCTCTCACTTCTAACCCCTCTGCAATCCTGCCTTTCTCCTTTCTGTCCATCTCTACTACAGCTGGAGGCACCACCATCAAACATGTTTGGTCAGTTTTTCCTTTTTAGTATGTTCCAGCACTATGCTAGGTGCTGACGATACAATGGAGAGTGAGACAGGCATATCCCTACCTTTATAGAGCTTATTTCAGTGATCACATCATTGCTACTTGTTAGCCACATGGCTTTTATCAGGTTATTTAACCCATATGAATCGAAATGGCCCATAGGAGCCTCAGTTTTCTCATCTATAAAATGGAGATCATTATAGTACCTACTCCAAAAGGATGCTGCAAATATCAAATAAGGCCATGTATGCAGCACTTAGCACTGACACATGGTAGGTGGACAATAATCTTACCTGAAATTTCATGTGAATCAAGTGCATGTTTTTTAGTATGCCATTCCAAGTCCTTCCTTCTGAACCCCCTTGTAGCCTCCATGGTGAAATGTTGCTCTTCCCCAGGCATGACACACTTTCCTTATCCTATGGCTCTATTCCAGTGCTATTTTCTTTCACTGTTTACAGTATTCTACCTCTTCTCTGCTGTCAAAACCTACCCACTCTTCTAAGCCCAACACAAATGTTGCCTCTTCTAAACCTTTAAAGCAGTGGTCGGCAAACTCATTAGTCAACAGAGCCAAATATCAATAGTACAACGATTGATTGAAATTTTTTTTGAGAGCCAAATTTTTTAAACTTAAACTTCTTCTAACGTCACTTCTTCAAAATAGACTCGCCCAGGCCGTGGTATTTTGTGGAAGAGCCACACTCAAGGGGCCAAAGAGCCGCATGTGGCTCGCAAGCCGCAGTTTGCCGACCACGGCTTTAGAGTCTCACTTGTAAGAACAACCCTTTGTTCCATGATACTCTTGTCCTCTGGGCTCCCATGTTGCATAGAATAATGCTGCCTTGTGTTCTAGTCTTTTTCCTTTGCTCAGTCATAATGTTTCTCACTCATTCAGCAAATAGTGCATGAGCAGTCACTATATGGTAGGTCCTGTGCCACTTATAGCAGTATGTAATGGAGGTAACAGCTTTCACAGTACCTGCCTTCATAGAGTGTGCAGTCTAGACAGCATTGACCAAAAGAAGGCTCTGCAGTCCTGGATATGCTCTGCCTCTGTACTATCTAATATGATAACCATTGGCCACATTTGGCTATGGAATACTTAAAATATGACCACTGTAGCTAGGGGATTTTAATCAATTTAAATTTAGATAGACACGTATGGCTAGTGGAATACTGTACTGGACAATACAGGTAGTATGGGAGAGCTATTAATCAAATAATCACAAAAATTCAATAGAAAATAAGTACTATGCAGGAGGAGTACCTGGTTGCATAAAGGCATACTGGGGAGGTCTAACCTAGTCCAGTGGGATGAAGGTGAGGTAGTACTTTCCTGAGGTAGTACTGATTGAGCGAGGTCTGAAGCTACTCAAAAGAATGAGGGAGGTGCAAGGGCATGTATGCAAATAATTGAGCAACATGTGCAAATGGTCTATGATAGAAAAGAGCATGGCCTATGAGATGATCTCCAAAGTCCAAGAGCAAATACCATCTCCCTCCTTCTCTTGTCTTTGAAATCTCCAAAAACACTTAGCACTGCCTACTCTGCATGTAGGAGGCACTGAATTAAATTTCAAGTTTGGATGTGTGACACGGAAGTCCCACTTCCTGTGTAACCTCATCCGATTCCTCCTCAGACCTGCCCAAGCTGGAGAGCCAGGATACGAGTTCCCATTCCATCTCTGCTCTGGGGGTTCCAATGAGTAAGGAGTCTTGTCTGTTTGTCTCAAGGAACCTTCTTTACCATATGGCTGGCGACCTCCCACCCCTCACGATTATGGGAAGAGCTGTGGTCACAAGTCGGGGTGGAATCACAGTAAAACCTGTGTATTGTATTCATTTGCTCATTCATTCAACAAGCACTTGTGAGTGCCTACTACAAGCAGATGCTCTTCTGGGAGTCGAGGATGCAATGAAGAACAAAAGAGAGAGTGCCCCAACTTCATGGAGCTTATAACATAGTGGGGCCCCCAGACACCCCAGACTGTAGTAGGGCCACTAGCTCTTTCTGGGACCGGCAGACTGTGGCAATGTGTCATATTCTGGGTCACTGCACAACTCACCCATGCACCCCAAATCCAGTCAGCCTACAGTGGGGTCCCAAATACCTTGGCCACAGAGTCCATCCCTAGGATTTCTGGCTGTGGACTCCTGGGAACTTCATATAATCTGCTGTGTTCTCTCCAGGAACTCTGTTCTGCATACAAGTGGGTAGTGTATGAATTCTTCAGAGACATTATCTTTTAATAAGAAGAAACAAATAACTCCTTGTTTACATCCCAGCATGCGTTCCCCACACCAATTCCTTATTCACACCATTGGCTCATGAAAGAGCTTAAACAAAGTTTAGTTCCCCAAGGCTGGGAGAAGAGTGGAAAGTCTAATTTTTTTTTAACCTACTCAAGGTCTTGTCCAAACGAGTTGTCACCAAAAAATGAAAGCCAGATGTTATTTTAGTGAGAAATAAATATGTGGCCAAGCTGCGGATTGAACCTAAGGTCTCCCTGGATGGTTTCCACGTGTGTCGGTAGCTGGACTCCCAGGTATCGGCGGCTGACATTCTTTCTCTTGTCTGTTAGCCGAGGCGCAACACACACAGATGGCTAATGAGCAATTAACATCCAAGCTGAGCATCCTGCCATGGCGATGCCTACCTGCTCATAAGTCAGATTCAGACCAGCTCTGCGAGCTGCTGGGGGCTGCTGAGTTCAGGCTGAGAGGCAGAGACCCATGTCCAGAGTAGGAGGGAAAACAAATTCAGGCTGAAAGCTTCTCAACGAGGGATCTGCTTTTGTTGGGAGCCCTTAAATTCTCAAGGGAAGCATACTTCAGATAATCATCGAGGAATTACAGATGAAATCAGGGCCTCGGAGCAAAGAGCAGCCCTTTGGGGTTTAACATTACAGCGTGTTCTTCCCCGAGTTTCATTCAATGGTGAGCTTTTCAGCCAAAGAAAGTCTTGTCAGTAATTGGCCGAATCTCCGCAGGAAGACCGCTGAGCTTGCTACTGCTTCTATCACGGCATTTCTCATCTCGTGGACTTTTCTCACACATTTCAAGTTCTAGATACAATCAATTGTGTGTTGGCCTTTGAAACATGGCATGCTGGTATTAAAACTTCCTTAAAGGGGCATAAAAAAGGTGAGAAAGGTAAAAGTGATAGGATGAGCTCACAGGGTCAGAGGTGCTCAGAGCAGATAGAGAAACCCTTGGGGAAGAGTCAAGCATTGTCAGACCTAGAGATTGTGTGGAAGGGAATCGGAGAGTCAGGCAGTCAGTGAGCTGGGTGCATGGTGCATAGGCAGAGCAGGTCCAGGGGAGGCATGGATTCAGGTCAACCACAGACATTGGGGGAAGAAGCCCAACCAAGGGGCTGGATTACAGGCAGGGCAAGGGTCTCCAGTGCCGGAGCGGCCTGCCAAGGGCAAGGCAGAGCCCCATCACTGAGGAACCTTTCGGATGTTTCCTCCTAAGGAAATGGAAGGTAGTAGTTCATAGCTTATGGGTTTATTTTGAAGATAAAAATAGATTAATCATTGTAGAGGGTTTAAAAGAGTGGCACTTAGTAGATATTATGTGCAGGCTGGGCTTTAGACATGAGTAAACAAGAAGAGACAGAGTTCTTAAAGCATGAGTTTGATCCTAGGAAAATAGTTTTTCAAAAAAGGTTTAGCTTGGATTTTGAATATATCCATTCAGTCTCTCCTTCCTTAGTCAATAAATCTTTATTGAGCCCCTTTCATGTATCAGGTACTCTTCTATCCCCAGGGGAATAGTGACACTCTAGAGCAGGATTGGCAAACTGCAGCCTGTGGGCAAAATCCCACCCACTGCCTGTTTTTATAAATAAAGTTTTATCAGAACATAGGCATACCCGTTTATTTATGCATTGTTTATTAAAGGCTACTTTTGTGCTACGTTGGCAGAATTGAGTAGCTGTGACAAACCAGCTCAGGGCCCGCACGGCCTAAAGTAATGACCACCTGGCTCTTTGCAGAAAACATTTGCCAACCCTGACCTAGAGAGACCTTTCAGTGAAGCCTTCCCTCTCTAATGAAAGAGGCAAGTCAATGGGAAAGTGCAGTGGAGTTAAATAATTTCAGAGGATTATAGGAGTAGAGAGGAGAGTCAAACAGGTTTCCTAGAAGATGCTCTGTCAGCTCCGCTGAGACCTGGAGGCTAAATTGGAGATAAAGAAGTGGAGAAGAAGGGAAAACATTTGTAAGGGCTCAGAGGTGAGAAAGCAGGATACATTGAGGAGCTGAATGAAATTCAACATAGTTTGAGCAACAGAAGATGGATGACACATAGCTTCGCAAACAGAATGAAAAAGTTTTGATGATTTTCTAAGGGCAGTAGGGAGCTATTGAAGGCTCTTCAGCAGGGGAACAACATAACTAGGTTGTATTATAGGGAGATCAGTCCACCTGGAATATGAAGGTTGGACGTAGGAGTTGAGTGGGAGGGTGAGGAGCAAGATTGGAGGCAGGAAGGCCAATGGGGAGTCCATTCTAGTTATGCAGGGGGAGACCATGATAGCTTGAACTAGGGAAGTATCAACAGAGTTAGGAGAGGAGAATGCTTTGGAGACATAGTCAAGAGGCAATTTTCCTAGTAAGCAATTGATTGCACATGAAGAATTTCAAGTGAAAAGGAGTGAAGCATGGAAGAGGGCCATACCCATGTTAGACATGCCTGTGGGACATCTTGAGGAGACATCCAATTGGATTCTCACCAGAGCAGCCCAGGATATTCATTCTATGGCTTTAAGACAAAAGGTGAAGATGTTAGCCATTTGGATATCTGAAGGACTTTTTTTTCTGGGAAGAGGAAAGCAAGGAAAAGGCCCAAGGGAGGGTGCACCCAGGTGTGTCCCAGGAGTATCCGAGAAGCTTGTGGCTGGAGCAGAGGCAGAATGTGGGAGAGTAAAAGGAGGTGAAGTTTGATGGGTAAAGAAGAAGGGTGGTGAATAGATTCTGTAAGAACATGTGGCCCATTGCAAGAACATTGACTTTCACTCTGAGTGTGATGGGAGCCATTGGAGGGTTCTGAGCAAAAGAAGGACTTGATTAATGTGGGTTGTTTTAAAGGGTCACTCTAGCTGCTAGTGGAGAATAGGATGTAGGGGGTGAGAGGAAAAGCAGGTGATGCAGTCAGGAGACTATTGCAAATCTGAACTCAACTCCTTCTCTCTATTAGTCAATTTCCTCTTCTATCTAAACAACCCCAGAATCCCAGTGCCTTACAAAAATAAATATTTATTTTCCTTGATTACAGATGATGGATTGGCTGGGTTTGGCTGATATCCGCTGATCTCAGCTAGTCTCGGTTGGGGTTGGATCAGCCTGTAGATTGGGTTCTGGATCTTACATGAAATTTCTCTCTCTTGTTCGGCTGGTGGCTATCCATGGTATATTTTTCTCGTGGAAGATCAAAGAAGAGATGAGGTCAAGGCAAGTCACAGAAGCATATTTAAAGACTCTGCTTATATCACCCCACTTATCTTCTATTGGCCAAATCAAGGTACATGCCAATCTCAACATCAGTGGGTCAATGAGATATATACACGGCCCACTTTAATAGGAGATGCTGTAAAGACACGTGGCCAAAGTATTGGGTGTATAATTCTGCAGCAGAGAAGGAGGGAAGAATTGGAAATAAATCAATCTACCATGTTCTCTCTCTATTACAATTGACCTCATCCAATGCCATTAAGTTTGACCCTGTCATCTTTTTTCTTTTATTTATTCCTATCTTTGGTCCCCTTAAATTCACATACTGCCTCACAAAATGATCTCCTTCATATTCTCCCACCATCCACTCTTGTTTTTCCCCCAAAACACATCCTGCATACCCCACCTGCGTTTCCTTCCTACAGGGGTACTTTCTTGATGCTGATCCTGCTAAAGAAACTTCAGTGAACAGCCCTTAAGCAATACATGGTTTCCCAAATGCCAGTAATTTCTCTGCCCATATCATAGTTTGGTTAATCTGTGTTACACCTGTTTTATTATTATTTAATATTTTCTTTAATTTGGCTTTATGCTAAGTAACTTTTTTTCTTAGCCTCAGCATAAGTAGTAATACCATGAAAGTTATACATCTTTCTGAAAACATAGGAGTATATACTGATTAAAATAAACATGTGGCCCTAGCTGGTTTGGCTCAGTGGATAGAGCGTCAGCCTGTGGACTGAAGAGTCCCAGGTTCGATTCTGGTCAAGGGCACATGCTTAGGTTTCGGCTTGATCCCCAGTAGGGGACGTGCAGGAGGCAGCCAATCAATGATTCTCTCTCATCATTGATGTTTCTATCTCTCTTTCCCTCTCCCTTCCTCTCTGAAATCAATAAAAATATATTTTTTAAATAAATAAATAAATAAAAATAAACACGTGCATTTACCCTCTGAAGTCCCCAAGGAGTATGATAATTGTATTTGGGGACATACTGGCCTCCCACAAGTCCCTGCAGCTTTGTCACCTGTCTAGTCTTTATTCTCATCTCTATATATTTCCATTACTGGGAATAATAATGGTCCCCTTGCTATTTGTGTATCTTGCTTTGCTCATACTGCGCTCTAAGCCTGGGAGATCCTACCCCTTTCTCTCTACCTGTCCTTCAAGACTTGGTCCTCCACCAGACCTTACTGCCTAATCGACCCTCCATTCCTGCTTCACTTACAATCAAAGCCCATTGCCCAGTGTCCCAGCTCATGCTTCTCTCATCATTTTACATTAAGCATGAAATGGTCACCAGGTATTATTCTCTCTGCCATTTCTATGTTTCTCATTCCCTGGCTCATTCCTCCTTTTCATTAACCATGATAATCAAATATTGCCTTCTCCATGAAATCATAAAGACTCCTCCCACAGTTGCTGTATTTCCGTCTCTCTAAGTACACGTCACATGTGCATGTGGCCATCGATGTACTTATCTTTTCCCCCCGCTAGGCTGACCATCAGCTCCTGAAGGAGAGGGTCTTGCTGGGTTGTGTGCCCCACAGCATGACACAGAATAGGAGTTTAATCATCATTGAATGTTTTAATCAATTTCAGTTAAATAACTTGAACTTTGCTGTTTCAACAGGACTACGTGTTGTTTGAGGGCAGAGATCTTGCCTTCTCTCTTTTTCCTTCCCAACATTGTTTGCCCCATGTAGGCAAACAGTGGGTGCTTGTTAAATTTGCACTAAGATGAGTTGCATAGGAAATCAGGAGGTGGCTAAGGTTCACAATGAAAATTGGTGCCAATTAAGATAGTTTTGCAATTCTAAGCTCTTATCAGACCTAAGCTGATTTTGAACACCCAGCATGTCATGATTTTGATTAGAGGGCAAAGGGGGTTGTGTTTGGAGTCCCTTGCCTTTGTCCATGATTCAAAAGATGTACTTCATCTTAAATAACTAGTCCTGGCATACTACATCAAATCTACATCTGGAGATGGTGTCAAATTCTTTTCAGGGTAGAACTGGTATCATGAGTGGTTATGTGTGTGTGTGTGTGTGTGTACATGTGCATGCATGTAAAACAGAGAAAATGAGAGATAGCAGTCCAGATGCCAACACACCTGGAATCTATTTGTGAGGATCACTGGTTCAGTCCACAGCTTGGGCCATTCATTTATTTCTCGCTAAGTGAACATCTGGGGTTCAGTTTGAGATGCCAACAGGTTTGGATGGGATCTCAAAGCTGTGGTGGGGATGGAGGTCTGCTCGCCCAAAGTGGGAGCGAGAGAGGTGAGCAGAGGCTGTTAAACTATTCTGCAGACTTCAGTTCAAATGTCATAGCCAGAGGGTTGAGAAATTCTTCCCATACTGGAAAAGCATTCAAAACCAAGAATTAACCAAGGGAGACTCAATCAGATCAAAATGCAAGTACAATCTGAAAAGTGCTCCTTTGCTTGTTCACTGTGTTTCTTTTCCACCCTCCATTCTAAGGATATCCAGGTTTGCTTCCTTTTCCAGGAAAAAAATAAGAAGAAAAAACTTGGACCTGAACCAGGAAGGAAATGCTATGAGAAAGTAAAATTCTAATTAGTTCTAGATGAGAATTGGTCACAGATAATTAGTCTACATTCCTTGGCTCATGCCTGAGAAGGCTTAAAAGATCTTTTGTTGCTAGATATGTAGACATATATCTAGATACCTAGATAAACACCCGGAGAAGCGCGCCATCATTAACAGAGCTTGCTGAGTGCAAGTGTTTAGAACAGAAATGAAAGGGGAATTTGTCATTCACAGGCTAGGAATGTTTGAATCTTTTTGCTGTCAGGACTTTTTCTTTCTTCTTTTTCACTTTGAACTTTCTCAAAACAAAAGGAAAGGCCAGTGGGTTCAAACAGGATCATTTTAAACAGTACACTTCCAGGAACGTTGTGCTGAGTCACACCTGCCCTCCATGACACCTACCAGCTAGAGGATTTCTCCTTCAATTTGCATCTGTCATTTTCCTACCTGTGGGTCAGAAGGTTGGAGACTCAGATGAGGGGCCTAGAGAACATGGCAAGTCTGTGGTGGGCTGTGCGCATGCCTTCCACTCCAGAACCAGCTTTGGTGCACTGCTTGGGGGACTGTAAGTGTGAAAAATCCAGTTGCCTACAGTATTTTTCTCTTAATTCCTAGTAGAAGTGACTGGACATTAACCATAGGCTGCTCAAGGCATGCTCTGTGTCTGCATGGACTGGGCTTTTGTGGAACAATACTAACTTATAAGGAATTCTCAATCCTCCCCCTCCCCCCAACTTAGCTCTCCTGTGTTGGTTCCCAGGCAGCACAGACATGAAAGAGTTAGCCTTTGGGGGCATCCTTTTATCACCCCCCATGTTGCTGATATGGAAACCTCATTCTAGTGCCCCGTGTGGTATAGGGACCTCACCCTCTCTCTGTGTTCCTTCAGTTTAGAAGCTGTCCCTGCATTCCCCTCATTTCCTATACAAGTCAGCTGGTGTGTGCCTCGTGCCCCATACTCTCAGGACCTCTATCAAGCACTGTGGCAGCGTGTTTAATCCTGACTGTTGCCATTGCATCCCTTCAGTAACCCGATTGCAATACTCTGGGTCGTCCCTGGTTTTAATGGCCAGAAATGAAGCAGCCAGCACCTTGGTGCTTGGACAGCATTGCACAGCAACTTATATAGACTAAGCTTTTCACCAAGTTTACCATTTTCACCTCATTTGTTGCTCAGTATTTCTATGGGATAGGTGAAGTAGGTATTCACTTCTTTATTCATTCAACCAACCAACCAGCAAATATCTATTCAGCACATTCTAGATACTAGAAACTATTCTAAGCTCTCAGTTGCAGTGAACAAAACAAACAAAAATCCCTCTTCTCACAGTACTTCACATTTGAATGGATGTTCTAGTAGGTGTCATTATTCCTGTTTTTCACACAAAGAAACCACGAAGAAACCAAAACATGGAGAGGTTAAATCTTAAGGACACAGCTCATGTAGAGCTGGATTTAGAATCCAAGTATCCTATCCAACTCTCAGAATAAGGAGAACAGAATAGAGATCTTAGGGATCAGCTCATCCAACCCACTTATTCTTTTTGATTTCCATAGGAATCAAAGGCTCAGAGAGGTGCTTTGTTTTACACATAGCCCAGCCCCAGTCCAACTCATTACCTCTGTTTTCATCTGTTCTGGGTTCTTTAACAAAATACCACAGAGTTGGTAGCTTATAAACAACAGAAATTTATTTTTCACCCTTCTGGAGGTTGGGAAGTCCAAGATCAGGAAAAAGGGGCAAGGGAGCTCTCTAGAGCCTCTTTTATAAAGGCACTGATCCCATTCATGAGAGTTTTGCTCTCATGTCCTAATCAGCTCCCCAACGTCCCACCTTTTACTACCATCACTTGAGGGTTAAGATTTCAATATACCTGGTACAACTTTAGGGGGACACAGACATTCAGACCATAACAATCTCCCTTACTTTCTTTTTAAAAATATCTTTTTATTGATTTCATAGAGGAAAGGAGAGGGAGAGAGAGAGAAACATCAATGATGAGAGAGAATCATTGATCAGCTGCCTCCTGCACGCCCCCTACTGGGGATTGAGCCTGCAACCCAGGCATGTGCCCTAACCAGGAATTGAACCTCCTGGTTCATAGGTTGATGCTCAACCACTGAGCCATGCCGTCTGGGCCTCCCTTACTTTCTCAACCAACTTAGATTCCATGGCCCTTTTTCACAAATATTACATTCTCTCAACTCCCTTGTCCCTATCTTCCTCCATCATGCTTAACTGGAGAAGCCCTAATCTTGGTGCATTCAATCATGGGTTGTTTGCACCCTGTCACCAAGGCAACCTTGATGTGGCTGGAGAATAAACACATGCTTATGTGGACGAATCTCACAGCTCACAATCACTACCTTCAAGTGTGACTTTGTGCCTCCCACCAGCCCTCCAGCCTTTCCAGTTAGTTCACTCTCCTCCTCTTTCCTAGACAACTATTTTTCACTTTCTCTCCACAATCATCAAACACCTCATTCACCCCCCACCCAGTCTCTCCTGAGGATGTTGCTTCCTTTCTCACTGAGACAGTAGAAGTGGTCAGAAGAGACTTCCACAGACCACCACAAACATATCTGCCACACACTGTCCCTTAGCCTCTACCTCTCCTGCTATTCCCACAGATGATCTGTCTTTGGCCTTCTCAGAGGTCATTGCCATTCCTGTGCACTGGAATTTCCCGTCACCTATTCATGAGCCTCACTCTAAATGTTTTCCTGTTTTCAGGATCCCTCTTTTCAGCATATCAGCATGTTGCAATTTCCCTCATCTTAAAAAAGAAAAACAACAGAACATTTTTGACCCCATATTCCCTGCTGGCTATCAATAAAACCCTTCAAAATTATTATTTTCCCTTGATCTTCTCCTCCCACTCTTCCTTGAACCACTCCAGTTAATAGCTCAGGTCTACCTCTGTACGAGGCTACTCTTCCCAGGTCATAAATGAACTCCACATTGCTAGATCCAGTGCCATCCTCATCACAGCATTCAATAATCAACCACTCCCTCCCTCTGCCCTCGGGGCCTTTCTTACTTGACTCCCATACCTCTACTCTCTCTTGCTCCTCCTCCTACCATACTGACAACTGCTTCCTCCAACCTCTGGTCTCTAGTGCAGCCCAAGACTCAGTCCTTACTCCTCGTCCCTTCTTTTTTTCATCTCCCATGATGCCCACATCCAGGTTCGTGACTTTAAATACCATCTACATCTCTATCATGGTCATATCCCTGAAGTCAAGATTTGCTTATCCAATTGTCTATGAGGTCTCTACTTTTGGGTGTGTATAGGCATATCAAATATAACGTGTCCCCCCAAACCTACTCTATCCACAGTCCTCCTCCATCTCCAGTGACAATCATTCCAAAGTTTCATTCCTAAGCAGCATCAACTCTTAATACCCCTCTTTCTCCTACCTCACCTCCAGTCCATCATCAAATCCCGTAAGCTCTACCTTCAAAATACGTTCATCTTAACACCTCTGCAGCTGCCACCCTGGCAGTAGGATAAAGAGAATTCCCAGAGAAGGGAGGAGTATGTGCAAAACCCTGAGGCAGAGAGATGCAAGATGAGGTCCAGGAAAGACAGGCCTGACACTTGAGTCTTGGCCCCATTATAAAATGTGGGGTGAAGAGATCACATGGGGATCTGAGCTTTGCCACAGCCAAGTGGTCAGCTGTCTGGAATGCATCTGGCCAGCTCTGAAGGACGCACATGACTCTGTTAAATTGCATGTGCATTATGTTTGCCGTGCATGTTGCGTGTGTCTGTGCATTCACACACATGCATAAAAATGTGTTTTCTCCCACAGTAGACATGTTTTCCTGAAGTCTGAGCTCTCGGTGTACTAATGTAGTTCCATGTACAATCCAATGGGGGATCCCTAGAGACCCCTGCTCATACTTTAGTCCTAGATAAAGTAGCCTGTTGGTCACAGCCCCTGGGGTTCCTACATTGTTTTAGGAAAAAATGACTTAGGGCTTGTGTCCTGGAACAAGAGGACGCGCAGGGCCCTTGGCTCATTCCCTGCAAAGCCAGTAGCGTCCTGCTGCAGCTGCCCAGACAGGACCCCTGCCCCTCTTCCCCCACCCCCTGCTCTCCTCCTAGAAATCAAGGTCTTCTGGATCGTGTTTGGGCATAGAGCAGCAGCTGGGACAGGGGTCAGAGGCAAGGCAGGCTTGGGCCACTGGTCTGCTCTGCATTCCCCTTAACAACCGTGTAATTGGAGGAAAATTGGTCCAATGTGAGGTGCGGGAAAGTTCAAAAGGGTTGTTTAGAGGTCTTTGTGTTTGTTTTCTTTTCATGCCTGATCCTGTGTTGGATCCCAGCGAAGTGAGATCCCCGGCAAGCCCCGGAGCTCTCTAGAACTATGTATGTACAGCTAGGAACAAAGTCACCTGCAGGGGCTGGCTGGGACTGAGAATACCCTTGGTGAAGTTTTGCATGGACAGACCCTTTAGGTTGGAGAGGGAAACAAAGGTAAATGTTCTTAAGAGAGGGTTCAGGATTCCTCCTCCTGCCCTGGGGACAGTGATTTCCAGGGGCTTTCAGAGCCTTCTTCTGAAACCATTAAATGGGCTTTGGATAGTAAGGAGAAGGGGCACAGATTCAGTTTTCTAGTCTGCCTTAACTCAGTTTCTTCAGCTATAAAATAGGCAAATATTTGTCGTTGCTTGTCTTTCTCCTAGAATTGAAGCGAGGCCTCCCGGTCAACCAGGTTAAGGAAGAAGAATGATGAAGATGTTCAAAGCACATATTGTGGTGTCAGAGAGAGCTCTATCTAAACCTTATCTATTAGCTGTGTGACTTCAGACAAGTTTCATACCTTCTCTGTGCCTTACGTACATAATGTAAAATAATGACAATAACAATATTTACTTCAAGAGTCTCTTTAGGGTAAATTGAGATAATGTATAAAGCATCTCACACAGCACTTAGCACACCATATGTGCCCTATATTGACAGAAAAACAGACAAAAGGAACAAAAAGAACAAAAAGATCAAAATTATTGCTTTGGTGCTAAAGCAAGTAGGTTATTATGATAGTTCACACCAAATATTCAAGTGTCCCTGTGGATTTCCCATCTTCCTTTGCAGTTAGGCTTGGCCATGTGAATAGTTCTAGCCAATACACAGAGAGCAGAAGTGACATGCATCACTACTAGGTCAAGGAAGTTAAGAGCTGGTGTGGCTCCTTCCTCCATCTCTTCCTCAGGCACTTTAACCTTGGAGATCACAAGTTCTCTACAGCATCTTACCAGATGGAGCGAGTGTTTTATGTGAGTGTGGAATCTGTGTTAACCTGATGGAGATTTTGGAGTTCATTTGTTACTGCCAATAGTCTTGCTGACCAGCACAGTCATCTATGAAGGAGGAATAAATCTCCAGTATTTCTGACCTCCTGGAGCATCTAGGGATGATGATGATGATGATGATGATGATAGCAGCTGCAACAGCTACCATTTATTGAGTCTTTGAGAAACACAAAAAGCTCATTGCAGAGGTTAAACCATTCAGCCCTGTCAGGTATCTAATGAGATACTGTTTTGCTATTACATAATAATTGTGTTTCTAAAATAAACTTTAACTTATTTTTAAAAAGGATTCTCTTAAACAACTTCAATGAGGAGAAAACTGCATAGGGGCAGGAGTTTTAGACCATGACATCAAAGTTATTTCTCCTACAGAAATGTCAAAAATAAAGGTTTTTAATTGCTATTAGGACATTTTTAAGTTACTAATTAAAAATAACAGATTTTTAGAATTGGCATAAGCCAACCTAAATGTCATGGAGCAAATGCTGAATCCCGTGAAAGACAAGACTTAACTTGTTCCCAAACCATCAAAATAAATTGTGGCTTGGTGCTATTAAAAAGAAACCCCATTAGATCTCAATAAAACTACTATCAAAAAATAAAAATAAAAATTTAAAAAGGAAATCCTAATGGCACAGAAGAGCCAGTCACCCAACTAAAGTATTCGTGGGTGTGGAGGCACATAGGCGTTCTTCTCACACATGTGGGGACTATTTCCGAGGCCCACAGTGGTGAAAACCAACAAGCATCATAAATCAGGTTTCTTACTAGACTGATCAGGTTCCATCCCATTTGCATTATGAAAATTTTCATAGCAAGAGAATAACCTGATTTTGATTTGTCTGACTGGTGTGGAAACCAAGAAAATATGAGGCTGTCAGGTGCTAAGGCAAGCAACTGTGGAAACAGCCCCAAATTAGGGTTCTCTGCTCACAGAGTTCCCCAGATGTGACAACTGTACATCCTCACGCATGATGGCACCACCTCTGAGCTGGGATTTGAGGCCTCTGCAGTGTGGTTCTGCCTTTGTCCTGGACCCTACCATCATCCCTGGGCCTTCCCATCTGGAGTCCCAGCTCACAGGAAGCCTGAGGCCTCTTCATTCCCCCATGTGGGGGTTGGGGGGAGGGCAGAGTTTCTACTCTGAATAACAAAGTCAACTTGGCCCTCGTTGCTTAGACGGGTTGGTGTTTCTGAAAGTACCAGTAGACCAGGAAGTCATTCAGGCTGCCTAGGAGAGTTCCTAGCGAAGAAGACCCAATTGATTTCATTACTAAAGCAAACAATTCTGGTGACTTTGGGGCATCAGCACACTTTGACTTTCTCTTTCGCTCAGGCCCTAGAGAAAAGGAAGGGATTTGCCGTGTTGTGGTGCTTGGCCTGCTGCTGACATACCATGTCTCTTTCTATTCTGGAAGCCACTCACCCTACCCTAACCTAGTGAGGAGAAGCATTGAGCCCTGTCCTCTTCATGCCTGGCCTTTCAGTAAGGCCGATGAGTCTGGAAGCCCATTCTCTAAGAAGATTCTGGAGGTTGCAGACAGATTCAAGCACGTGGGCCCTGTGGGAGTCCTATGCATCTCCAAGCAGGTGGCTCCCTTCACCTAGCCCAGGAAGGGTATTGACTCTTCAGGCTCCCTTCTACTTTATGATTTATTCATGAAATTCAACGGGTCCTTATTGAAGCAAGGCCCCCTTGCTTGGCGAGGGCTGTGTCAGTTGAAGTTGGGACACCAAGCAGATTGTAGACGTATTTCCCACTCTCAAGGACTTTAAGAACATAATGGGAAGATGAGACCCACAATTGGGTCATAAATTGAGACAGTGTATAGGGTTAACTCAAATATCATCATTATCCATAGTAGTTAAGAGCACAGATTTAGTATCAGGTGTCTGGGTTCAAATCCCATCACCACCATTTCAGTCAAGTTTGACTTTGGGCAAGTCCCTTAACCTTCTTAGGCCTCTGTTTCCTGATTATGGGGTGACTAAGAGTACTAGCTCAGAGTGTTTCTGTGGGGAATTAATTAAGGTGGTAAAGTGAATAAAAATGCCTGGCTCATGGTCTTAGTGTTATTACTAGCTACTGCTATTAGTTGTCAGAACATATTTGAGAGACTCCTGCGACATAAAAATCTTGACTCTTCTGCATGGTAGTCCTCCCTTCTCTGTTTCTTTCAGCAGGGATAGGTAATTTCAATTGATCAGTTACCCAAGCGGAAGCCCCAGGGGTCACTTTTAGCACCTCCAGTTCTGTAACTCCCTCAACCCTCATGTGCATTCTGTCACAAAACCCTGTTGATTATGCATCATGTATATCTCCTGAACTCCAATACCACTCTCATCCTAACCAGGTCCTCACACAGCCACAGTGATTACTCAAGAGCTCTCTTGACTGGTCTCCTTGCTTCCACTTTCACCCTCTTTCAAAACAGGCTTACTGCTACTCAAGAGAACTTTCTAAAATCCAAACAGATTGTCATTCCCTTGCTCACCCCTTTTCTATGGCTCTCAGTAAACAGCCAAGCCCAGATCCTTTGTCATGACCCACAGGTGCCCTCGTGATGTGACCATTGTCTAGCTCTACAGCTGCATCCCTGTGTTTCTCAAGTCACCTGCTATTCCAGTAATGCAGGCCTGCTCCCCGAATGCTCCTCAGTCTCCTAGCCCTCCATGCCATGCACATACTGCCCTTGAGGTCTAGAACCTTCTTCCTTTCCTCCTGAAGAGTCACAATCATGCTTCATAAGTAAACTCTAAACCACTATCTTTGGGAAGCCTTCCTTCACTCAGGTCTGGGGTAGCCGCCCTTCCTCTGTGCTCCCACAAGAACTTTCCCACCAAGATCATGGTGTAACTTCTTGTTTTCATGTCTGTCTTCTCCACTGCCATCTGACATTCTTATTCGTCTGCATTTTATTCAGGCAGATGTTGGAAGGGGCTAAATTATATTAATTTTATACATTTATATTGAAAAGTGACTGCAGAGATGGATGGATATTAGATGGATAGATAAATGAATGGTTGGATAAGTGGGTGGGTGAGTGGATGTATGGATGGATGGACAGATAGCAGCTGGTTAAATGGATAAATTAATGGTTGGATGGTTGAATAGATAAATCAGTGAATGAATTCAACAAACCTAATTAGTGGCATAAACCTCTAATTAGATCTTACACCCAGGCACCTCCAGGAAGGTCATCAGCAGTACTGCAAACACAAGGCACTGTTTATTGTGTGTTTAAGCTTCCCAGTTCAGGCTGAAAAGCAGAGACCTTGCAACTAGCAGCCAGTGGGTTTTTGACGTTGTTCCAGCAAGAAAGCTGAGGAAGATGGGTTTTATCCCATCACTGACCTGGCCTGTGGCCCCTCTCCTGACCTCCTGAGGTCTGTCCTCATACCGGTCCCTTTCAGTTCTCTCCTCCATCCAGGCATCATGAGTTTATTTCCAGCTTGAACTACGGCAGGAGAAGTCCACCTCTGGGCCCAGGGTGACAGAGGAGTAGATGGCTTGAGTGGTGATGCGAAGGCGCCATGGCCAAAAGCCACTGTTGGCAGCCCAGTGATCACCTGTCCCTCTCGGGAGAAAGGCATTCTCCATTCTGTTCAGTTCCCTGTTCAGGAGCTGTTCTTAGAGCAGCCACACGAGAAGTGCACCTTAGACAGCTGGGAGCCTTCATCAGCTCTTCAAGGAAGACCTTTCTGGCCAGCGTGGTTCACTGAGTAAACATCACTTACTTCTCGAATTAAATACAAATGAAAAGGGGTGTGGAACTCTTTGTGATATGGAGAACCTGCATGCGGCCCGCCCACACCAAAGTGGAAAGACCCTGAGGCTCTGGGGAGAAGAGCCCAGCCCAGCCCGTCCGCCCTGCCTCCCTGGACTCCTCATTCAGGGTTTACGAAGAGGCAGGCAGAGCACAAATGGCTAAATTTGGTTGTGTTTTTATTTTTGTCCAGCCACAAATACCGGCAAAGAACTGAAAATGATTCCTTCCCTTCCTAGAGCCAAGCTGGTTTTATTTTTAGCTTCAACTCTGGTTTTGGGCTTTTCGCACACAGGCAGCAGTGGGCTGGATTTTAGGATTTTTGCCTAGACTGGCGTTTTGGTTGCCTGAGTGTAACTCTCACCAGGCTTCGTGTGGCTGTAACAATAGAGGGTGGTTTCAGAGGAAGCCACACAGAGACCCAATTCTGGCCTTAGGGACCTCCCTGCAAGAGAGTCCTGTTCAGGGAGGGAAATGCACTCAGGATGGATATCCAGGCTGGGATGGAAGAGGTGGCAACCCTGGATAAATGAGGGGGCGGGGGGAGAACAAAAAGGAAAGGGGAAGACAGCTGTGTTTGCTAAGTGGTTCAGAACCGGGGCGCTTGTCCAAATCCGCCTCCACCACTGCTGAGCACTGGCCTTCTGGAATGTGCTCAGCTTCTCTAGGCCTCAGATCTTATCAATGAGATGCGGATAATAATGACTCCTACTTCTGAGCTCTGCTGCCCATGATCCTGCACATCCAGCATGCAGCGTAGCATCTGACATGCAGTTAGGACTCCATAAGCCCCATTTTGATTGCTAACGCCTGCTAGCCACTATGTATACACTGTGTCATTAAGACTTTCTACAACCTTGCCCTGATCAGTGTGGTTCAGTTGATTGTCATTGCACATACTGAGAGGTCGCAGGTTCAATTCCCAGTAGGGACACATGCACAGGTTGTGGGCTCAATCCCTGGTAAGGGGCATGTGGGAGGCAACCAATGGATGTCTTTCTCTCTCTCTCACTCTCTTTCTCCCTCTCCCTTCTCTGTCTAAAATCCATCAAAAACATATTTTTTAAAAGACTTACAGAAACCCAGTGAATAGGGTTCTTTTTCAGGTGGAAAACCGAAGCTCAATGGGCTAGATAACCTTTCCCAAGTCCCATAGCAAGAACATGATATAACCAGACGTGAACCCTGCCCTAACCATTCCGTCATACGAACATGCCCTCTCCAGGACCAGTGCTCGCACGTGATTTAAAGGGACTTACCACTGACTCTATGGGCACTGTTCTAAATAAGGAACTAGATTCCCCTCATTCTGCTCTTCTCTGATCTCCCCCTTCCTTTACACTTTAGTGGGAGGAACACACAACGAGCAGATACCAGGAGTGATCCAAGAGCTCTGGTCCAATTCACAGGGACGGGAGGTGGGGTGGTGGCTGCCAGGCACTAGTGGGGGAGAACGGGGCCTTGTTTAATGGGTATAGCGTTTCAGTTTTATAAGACAAGAAAGTCCTGGAGATCTGTTGCACGAGAGTGTGAATATACTTAACACTACTGAACTGTACACTTAAAAATGGTTAAGATGGTGAACTTTATGTTCTGTGATTTGTTGTTTTTTACCACAACCTGAAAGAAAGAAAGAAAAAATTTAAAAGAGCCTGGATTGGTGCCAGGTGGGTGCTGGAAATATTGGGGGGAGCACTTTGTAAAGCATATGATTGCCTAAACACTATGCTGTACACCTGAAACTATGCCAAATAATATTGAATGTAAACTGTAATTGAAAAATAAAATTTAAACGTCTTAAAAAAAAATAAAGTGCAGCGGCAGGGGAGTCAGGCCGCCGATGGGGCAAGCGGGAAGGTGAGCGTTTCCAGTCCCGCTTCTGTCAGGCGCCTGGGGACAGCATCGCTGCTCACACCTGCCGCGCAGAGCGTGAAGCCCTCGGGCTGAGCAGCGCACTGCTGACAGCAGCCCTGTTCTTTGAGGTCATAAATGCTCCCCCCTCACATGCTTGGCCCTTTGTGACCTCCTTCTAGTCCCCTGTCCTTCTGAAGTCTTCAGCCATCACCTGGGATGAAAGGGGAAAATAGCAAAATCCCACTCGGGGAATATATCTGCTTGGTGCGGTGCGGGGAGCGTGGGCTTTGGGGTCAGTAAGTGAGAAGCAGCTCATTTTTCCATCCCCTCCAGTTTGCTTAGCCGGCAAATGGGAGACTACCGTTCCCCCAAGTAACCACATATACACTGTTCACTCTGAGTGGAGAGTTCAGCCAGGCTATGAACTGTCTTCTCCTCCAGGGAGTTCTGGGGGCTCAGGGGATGGAAGATTAGGGGACCCTGCTGAGGCATTCACAGACTTGACTGTGTAGAGATGCTAGGGCAGAGGCAGGGTAGGGAGCATGAGATCGGGTCTCCTTAGGTCCATGCTCCCAGGAGAGCAGCCTGCATGGAGGCGACCACAAGGCTCGGTGTCCCTCGGAAACTCAGACGCCTTATTTTCTGTGGCTTTAGCGCGGCCCATTCCCAGGGGAGAGTGTAGCTCTGCTGCCACCATCCAACAAGGGGCATCCCGCCTGGGCAGAGTTTTACCTCCCGCCACACTGCCCACCTAGACCGCGGTCCCTGACCCAGGGCCAACTGTGCCATGAGGCATGGTGGGGACAGTGCCCAGGGTTAGCAATACTTTTAGGGACCCATGAAAATGTCTTAATTTATTCTAAACTTAGAAGAAAAAATATGAGCTTTCAGATCAGAGTACATGTTATAATATAGAATACTAATATATTTGTTTTTATATCAACATAGTAGCAAAACAATATATATGTATAATATGTATATGTATGTGTATATATACACATAGGTGTACATACATATCTGTGTGTGTGTGTATATATGTATATACACTAGAGGCCCAGTGCATGAAATTTGTGTGTGTGTGTGTGTAGGGGGGAGGTTCTCAGCCCACCTGCACCCTCTCCAATTCGGGACCCCTCGGGGGATGTCCGACAGCCTCTCGCAATCTGGGACCACTGGCTCCTAACTGCTTGCCTGCCTGCCTGATCGCCCCTAACTGCTTCCCTGCTGGCCTGATCGCCCTTAACTGCCTCTGCTTCGCCCCGCATGCGGGACACAGGAGGACTGTGGGTGGGCTGCTTCACCCGGGCCGCAGCTGCAGGCACCTGGGACCGCAGGCAGGTGGCTTGTCTCTCTCCTGGGCCGCAGGCACAGCCGCTGGTGCCCAGGACCATGGGGCAGGCGGCTTGTCCCTCTCCCATGCTGCAGCCTGGCTAGTCCCCATTCCTCTCTCAGGAGCTCACTTGTGCCTGGCTGGTCCCCATTCCTCTCTCCCCAGTGTTGAGTGTCTGAGCCCTTATGGGGTGACAGCTTGAGGGCGTGATGACCATTTGCATATTAGCTCTTTATTATATAGGATTTGTTTGTTTGTTTGTTTGTTTGTTTGTTTATGGAGGAAGGTGCCCACAAAGGCAAAAGTGCCGAGGGCCCACAAAAGTCAAATGCAGCGCTGCCTTGCTCTGGTCCGAAGAGCCAGGCTGGCAGGGATTCACTTGGGCCCCTGAATCCATGATGATCTTCCTCACCCTCTTCACTGTTCCTATAGCAACTGCGGTCTATCCCTCCCCCCTCACCACTTAGGATCTGGAATATTTTCTGTTATGTTATTTCTTTTTAGGGACCCATTTCACACGCCAGTTCCGTCACTTGGCTATAGCTATCTGGAGCATGTGGTGAGAAAAATTCAAGAGGCTTGTCTGGGGTCCGTGGGAAAGAATGTTGTGAACCATTAGTGGTGTCTCTCCTAAGCTTGTGATGGGGAGGGTCAGGACGCATGCTCTGTCCTTGCTTACCAAGGACCTTTGCCTTATATCTCCAACTTGATGGACCACAAGCTCCGCAAGGTGGAGTTTGCCTTACACATGCTGAGCGTCCCACATCCACTGATCTAGAAAGTCTCCTAATACCTATTGATTGATTGATTGATTGATTGATTGATTGAAGTAATGTCTGTGAATAACACATTTGATCCAATTTAATGCCCCCTTGATATGCTTTCATTCTTTTTTTCCTCTTTAGGCGTCTGAACAAGAATAAGCTCCAAGTCCTTCCAGAACTGCTTTTCCAGAGCACGCCGAAGCTCACCAGACTGTGAGTAGAGTGGAACTGTGTTCTCTTGCCTGGCTTTGGTTATGTGGAGAATGTGGCTGCCTTCATGTGTGGAGCCCCAGGCCGCGCGGAACTTGGTTATTAGGCCTCACTCAGGGGGACTTGGAGCAGAGTATCCGTGTGCTGTGCCCACAGTCCCCTCCAGGCCCCATTTCCTTACCCCCTTCCTTCAGAGGTTGGTGGCCTATGTGGCCACTGGGGGCAGGCAGCAGTGGTAGTGTCCCAAGGGGCATGGGTTTGGACTTAGCATTTCAATGTCACCACCTTGCTGGTTAGACCAGTCCTGCCTGCTGCCTGCTGCCTGCTTCCCACCATTGCCAGTCGGAGGGCCGGGCCCTGGGTCTGGAGGCCTGTGATTTTGTGGGCAAAGAAACACCTTGAGTTTTGCTTTGTCTTCTGGAATGGTCCAGGATATCCTGAGGAGGGAAGAGTTGGAGATGCCTCTGTGCATTTGTTCAGCGTGAGTTTGGAAGCTCAGGAGCCAGAGATACACATCAAGAAGGGGATTGTGATTCACGTGCAGTGGGTGTGAGGCAGGTGCTAATTATTGGCAGTGAACAGCCCCATGGCTTTGAGCTGAAAGTTCTGCTCGCATTGACTAGGGTATGTTATGGGGTGAACCGGGTTGCCCAGGGCTTGCCTGTCTGAATGGAGCTGCGCCATGTCTGGCTGCTTAGCAGGCAGGCAGTGAAATTTACAGCCTGGCCGGGGAGACTCTAACTTTACTGGGGAGGTGCCAGAGTGGTGGCCACCATTCCCATTTGCAATGGCTGTGTGTTTAATACCTACTTGTGCAGTCAAACAATGCATATAGTTTCCGGGATAAATTGGGAAATATGAAACACATGTTGGTGTGTGCACTTAAGAATGAGTTCTGAGTTAGGAATCTCTATCTCTATCTACATGTTACGCACAGCAAGACTATATACATAAATGTATTTTAAAGGGCTCTTTGTTGGGACAAGAACAAGCTTTGGCTGGTGTGGTATCTCCTGCTGTGTATTCCATTTCCCTCGCTCAGTCCACTTGGCCGACTTTGCTGAATGTGGGGCAGGTTATGCCTCTCTTTCTGCTCTTTAACTCCGCACCCACTTTTATGGGCGTGAGGGTGGACCAAGTGCAATGTGTGTCTAGCAGGACTGAATAAGCAATACCAAGTGGACACACAGAAAAATCACCCTGATTTTGAATTTCCTCTCCTCGGCGTAGTTCTTCCCTGAAAGGCTCCCCTGATAGCCTTCTCTCCACCCAGCAACGCATCGTGCCTTATCCACCTGCCCTAGCTAAATAGTGCGAACTATCAGCCACTCAGCTGTGATCTCAGCATCACTTTCTAGGTATACAGAGGTGCTTGGTGCTGGGGCTGCTGGGAGGCTTTGAGCGAGTGGGACCTGAGTGTTCTAGTAACTGCAGGATGTCGGGGGCTGGTATCTTGCTCACGGGACCTGTAATCTCCACACCGTCAGGTGATGCCCATATTGTGCAGGGCTTGTCTTGATCCGGGCAGAGGAGGCATTCTGGGCAATGATAACTTGTTTCTGAGCTCCTGGGGGCCACACCCCGGCAGGCAGCAAGGTACTGTCCTAACTGCCACTTTCTGAAAGAGGTTGGGAGAGTCACTTTCTCTTCTGTGTCTAAGTATGCTCATCAGGAAAAAGGAGACACACCCTCCTCTTCTACCTACCTCACCAGGAGCTGTAAGTATCCAACGAAGTAATGGTGTGTGTGTGTGTTTGTGTGTTT
Organism: Cnephaeus nilssonii; assembly: GCF_951640355.1. NCBI lineage: Eukaryota > Metazoa > Chordata > Mammalia > Chiroptera > Vespertilionidae > Cnephaeus > Cnephaeus nilssonii. The sequence continues at coordinate 101,792,393 of NC_137076.1, read as the reverse complement.
TCTAGGGTTAAAGTGCTGTCTGAGTATAATCACCAAGATAACTATTGTTCCTCCTACAACTCCCATTTTCCCAGCCTCGGTTTCTGACCTTGTTTCTCGGGGAGCCGTGAAGAAACTAGGAGTTGCTATGAACACTGACAGACATTGCCCTGAGCTTTTTCTTCAAGCCAGAGAGCTGCCCCAGGAAGGCAGGGATGATGTCTGACTCACTTCGGTATCCATCCTGCTCCAGATCCCGACCAGGCCGAGGGTGACACTCCTGAATGGTGGGTGGACAGATGAGTGGTACAGGCCGAAGGGTATAAACGGTGCTCTCAGGGGAGCTCTGGTGCTTTTAGCTGCCATTCACTCCCGCACTCACTCACGTATTCAGTAGGATTGTCTCGGTGCTTGTTCCAGCCTGACATCGGCCGTGGGTATTGAACTGGGGACATGAAGGATGCCCAGTTCTCTGTGCCCGTCATGACACAGTCTGAATGGCTGCCAGAAAGCTAAGAGCTAAATAAATTATTTTTCATTGAAGCAGCTATATTAACCTGGGTTTGGGCTATAATCAGCAATCCCGTTTTCTCTCTGGGCTTGATCTTTGATTTTTCTTAATGGCCCTATTGTGTCTTTGTCTTATTTTGTCAGCCACTCCAGGGCCTTTTTGGAAGTAAGCAGGGTACAAATTATAAATCAATAAATGTGCAATCATGAGTGCGGATACATATGCCACTGGCTCTGTTTGAAAAGAGCACTGCCTCTCAATAGCCATTTTCTGGGGATGCTAAACGTGGGTACAATGTGGCTGTCCCGTCTGTGTGCATGTGAGATGTGATGCAATCCGGACGCACCCTTTCTTATTAGATCTATAGACAAAAACTGCTTAGTATTCAATGTTTTAAAAAAAAACTTTTGGAAAGGCTATGGACATGTAATTAAACATGTTTTGAGTGTTGATAGTAAAGAGAAATAATCTCTATTGAGAACCTTTGCTACTATAACAGTAATACTAACTAGTAAGTGACAGAAATGCGACTAAAGTTAGTCTAACCCACGGAGGAAATATATTAGTTCATATGCCTGAGGAGTCCACTGGTAGTGGCGGGGGGTTCAGGGGGGCTTTAGGAACAACTGGACCCAGGGGCTCGTTGATGTTATTGGACTTCACCTCCCTCTCCCCATCCCTTGGAACAGCACGCATGATGGCAGCCCAAAGCAGAAGACGCCGAGGGGCCTCCCCTATGCCCGGGGTGGGGAGGGTGCCCGGGGGGTGTAGTCCTGCAGATTGCTTAACTTGGTCACATGTCCATGTTGCAATGAGGTGCTGTGCTCTGGGTGAAGATGTCTGGGTCACCTTGTTTGGGGAGGAGAGTGTGCAGGGCCTGGGAACAGGTTTCTTGGAGGAAAGAATGCTTCTGTTACAGAAGACAGGGGGAGGGATGCGCACTGGAAAGCAACAGACACCTACAAGTGTGCTGAATATCTACTCTGTGCGGTTCCCCAGGCTTCAATTGAGGGCTCCGGCCCCTCACCACAACTCTTCACAATAATAATCGCAGCAAGCACATGGAGTGCCAGGGGCTGCTCTGAGCACTTTACAGCTCACTCATCTGAGACTCCGAACAACCCTGTAGGGTAGGTACTATGATTATTACTATCCCATAGATGTGAAACTCATGCTCAAGAGGTTAAAGAAATTGCCCAATATCATACAACTCCTTAGTGACAGAACCAGGAATCAAATCTAGGTAATCTGACCCCGACTCTGTGCTTTTCTCGACTAGAATCAGCTCCTGCCTCCATACTCCCATTTCATAGATGAGAAAACTAGAGCTCAGAGTTTAAATTACTTTCCCATATTTCTAAGAATCAGTGCTACACTGGGCACTCTGCCTCAATGCCGAGACTTAACATTCACACCAGTCCTGCAAAGAGAATCATTATTAAATCTATTTCCAAAGCTCATATCCCTATATTCCCTAAATTGCTATAACCAGATACAATGGAATGAAGGACTTGAATGCATGCCTGTGTCTCTGCAAAGCCCTTCAGTCTTCCACCAGGCCACACTGCCATGCTGACCACCGTGGAGAGCCGAAGTTAGGCTACAAAGGATTGATAATGGGTGGAACTGTCATAAATCCCAGGCCTTGGCTGGCTCCCCCTCCCCACCCCCACCCCCCTCACACACACACCCTCAGACCCAGCGCCACCTGATCCGTTGACTCCTGTGTATATTAGTGCATCTCTGGCCATGGAATGAGAGAGCATGGGAGTGCCCTGGGATTCAGGTAACACTGCATGACCAGCAGGGTCTTGGTCCTGCCTCAGGCACTCATTAGCTCCCTCCCATCCTGATTTAGATCAAAATGTTCTCAACTTTGGGGACTGTACTTCTGCGCTTGCAGGTTCGCTACCGGCTCCTGACCAAGAGCTGAGCGTAAGAGAGGGCAGTAAAGTGAAAGGGTTAAGGGGCTGCCAATTATGTGCTGCGAGACTGGGCAAGTTCCCTAACCTCTCTGGGTCTCGGGTCCCTCATCAGTGAAACAGACAATCATAGAAGCTACTCTTCTGTGTTGCGGTGAGGATGAGTGGAAATAACCATGCACAGTCTTTGCCAGAGCTTGTAGCACATAGCAAGTGCTTAGGGAGAGATGACTGCGGTTAACTTTCGCTAGCTGGCTGATGGAGCGGTGCGTATGCTGGGGCTTTGGCATCTGTGCTTTCAACGTTTCAGCACCTGGCAAAGAATTCAAGCTCCCAAACAGAAGAGGGTTGAGGGAAGCACTGCACTTGGGGTGGGGAAGTTCCTGGTCCTCATGGCGGCTCTGCCTCCCACAGCTGTGTGGCCTCAGGCACGTTACTTCACCTCTCTGGGCCTCCGTGGTCTCATCTAGAGAGGACGGGCTGGAGCGTGATCTATTACATGGGCTATCGGTTATTAATTGTTTTGTGCATCCCCTTCCAGCTTTCTTTTTCACCTGCACATGAAAGAGGAAGGGAAGGATTGCTGGCTATTTGGAGGTTAAGCAGTTAACGTTGCTAGAAATACTTTAGCAGGAGCAGAAGACAAGGTGAAAACAGCGATTAAGCCCTTCTGCATCTCACCAGCTTAGAGAGCTTGGGCAGGGATGAGGGACACAGTGGTTCACAACTGTTTTTTAAGTCTGACTCTGAGGACGAGCGGATCACCGGGGTCTTTTTGGCCCAGCTCTCCTGGATTTGGGCCCAAATTGTCCGTTAAATACTTGGCAGTGGTGGAAAACCCGGGCTGGACGGGCAGTTGTGCAGCAGTGGGACGGACACCTCCAATTATTCTCTACTCAGTCCTACGAGGCATTTGACAGCTTTTTAAAAATGCCTCTGGGGTTAAACCTGCTGTCGCTCACCTCGGTCAGCGGAGTGGCAGACTTGGAAAGTTAATCCCCAGGCAGCTGAAATCAGTATGAAATGTGGCCACGCAACTTAGCCCAAGCCCCCGGCCTCTGATCATGGTGGAACCATGTCTCCCTGAGTGTTAAAGGCTGCGGTTTCCAGGGAACGGACTTCTAATGAGTGGACCTTTCTCCCAACTCTCATTTCTGCCTACTCGGACCCTTCCTTGTATTTACCATTTTCTGCTCTTATCACAGCCATATGTGTAAATGTCCTAGATCCCCAACAGAACTGGAAGCGGCATTCATCAAAGTGAGCGAATGCCTCTTTGAGGGAGCCCAATATTAGAGCAAAGAACAGGGACCTGGGGACCATGCAGACCTGGGTTTAATCTGACCCTCTGGTGACGCTGGGCAAGGACCTCACCTTCCTCAGTCTCCAGTGGGTTGGCTGTACAACAGGAAGAAAAATCACAGTCCCTGTCTTAGTTGGCTCAGGCTGCCCCAACAGAGTACCTCAGACTCTGTGGCTTAAACAACTGATTTTTTTTTTTTTCTCATCGTTCGGGGCCTAGAAGGTTAAAATCAAGGTGCTGGTAGGGTGGTTTCCTGAGGCCTCTCTCCTCATCTTGCGTGGCAGTCGTCTTGTTGCCTCTTTGCAAGGTTGTCCCCCTGTTCACGCTCACCCCTGGAGTTTCTTCCTTTTGTCATAAGGGACAGTCATATAGGCTTAGGGCAGCACCTCAATTGCTGCATTTTAACTTAATGACCTCTTTAAAGACCTGATCTCCAAATACAGTTACAATCTGAAGTACTGGGGACAAAGGCTTTGACATATGAATTGGGGAAGCGGAGGGGGGGGGGGGATTAGCACATAATAGTTCCCAGGTGTGTATTGCACATTTACTACGGGTCAGGTGCTCTGTGAACTGTTCTTACTAGTACATATATTCTCTTCCTCAATCTCAGGTTTAGGAGGCTAGATACTCTATTACCCCCATTTTAGAGCTAAAGTAACAAGAGTCCTAGAAATGCAGACAGCCTGCCCAGGGCACAGAGCCAGTCACCGGCAGGATCAAAATTCAAGCCCAGGCTTGCCTTACTCCAGAGCCCCCACGTCTAGCCACAGTTTTTATACTACCGTTGTCAGAGTTAGGAACCAGGGCCAGGCAGCTGGTGGAAGCTCAATCCCTGCTAGTTCCTTTATCCCTTTGCGGCCCTAGATGAGCCCCGACTGTTGAATGACTGGAGGCCTGAACCTGTAGGGAGTACCTTCTGCTGCTGGCAGGTTCTTTTGCAGCCACCTTAGTCTTCCAGTCCTGCACTGCACTTTAAAACATAAGTACATGCACTATGTGTCTCCATAAAACTCCGTGTCGATGTAAAATGGTGCTATAAAAGTGAAAAACCCGTGCAGAAAACAAAAACCATGCTACTCAGTTTTCCAACAGAGTTGTGATCTGATGTGATGCAGTGATAACAGGACGATGGGAAAACCACTCCCTCAGGGCGGAGGGGGCTTCGGAGACTGCCTGCCTGGAGCTGGAGCGCAGACACCTGCTGCCTGTGCTATGCTGGCTCAGCCTTCAGAGGCCCGGGCATAGATGGCGAGACCAGCCTCACCATCGCAGACATGGGGTCACTTTTTCCAGGGGCACAGCCACCTAACGCTCATGGAAAATGTCCCTGCAAATGGGAGCTCTGCTTCCTCCTCCTTCTCCAATCCCCCGATCCCTGACACTAGGGTGAGGCCAGCCTTCGGTTTGCTTTATGGCACGCTTCCTCAATTGCAAGTTTCATCACATGCTGGAAGGCAGGCGTAGCTTTAATCTGCGTGTGGACAGGTAATGGATTACAGTGGGTGCCATGTCACTCTTGGGGTTTCTGTTAGATGTGAGTTGTACTCTCTCTGCAGTGCCTTAAACTGGAGCCACGAGAAAAGGCATGGAAGGTTGCTTTCTCCTCTCCATTTAAGCTTTATCCAGCTGACATGGAAGCCTGTTGTCTTGACTACAAGGATTAACCTTGTAGTCAACAGAGTTGACTACAAGGTTAACCCTTAGAATTGTTTTGTAGACTCATACCATAGAATTCCAGAGCTGGAAATAAAAGTTCCCTAGACTGGCGTTTCTCAAACTTTACTATGCAGCTGGGTAGCTGGATTCTTGTGGAAATGCAGACTCAGGTTCTAGAGTTCTGGGCGGGACCTGAGAGTCCGCCTTCCTAACCTATTTCCAGATGGTGCTTCTGACCTAGGACCACACTTTGCAGAGCAAGGATCAAGGCTACTGTGGTTCTCAAACTGAGCACAGAGAAAAAAACCCCGAGGTCCTGGTTAAATGCTGATCCCCAGGCCAGGCGCCCCAGAACTCTAGTTCAGTAGGTCTGGAATGGACCTAGGGCTTTGGCTTTGTAAATAGGTGCCCTGGGTGACTTTGGTGTGTGTCGTCCATGGGCATATTTTGAGAAACACCAATCCAGTACAGATCCTATTATTTTATAGATTTGGGAGCAGGGAAGGACTCAGATATTTCTTGAGCACCTACTGTGTGCTAGGCACCTTATGCATAAGCCATGTTCTTTGAACCTCCTGTGAGGAAGGTATTTTTATGCCTACTCCACAGATTATGAAAGTGAGGCTTGAGGAGTTTAACTCACTAGGAATAAACCCTGGTCTTTCCGAACCCCAATTTTATGTTTTTTTTTTCTACTTTATCATGTGCCTCCTGTGAAATAAAGGGAAGAAAAACAGCCTTTCAAGGCTCTGTATTGGTACTTTTATGCTCCTATGAGCATATGTGAACACGTGCACATATCTGAGATCTAGGGTATTAAGACTTGAAGCATTAAAGGAGAGAAATTTATAGACTTAAATGCATGTTTTCAAGTATAGACCTTTCTAAATTCCCTACAATTTATCAAAAATAGAGTTGGGTTTTACATTTTCAAATCCTTTAGCCCTTTGGGCCAGCAGAACGACTCTAAAGCGATCAGGCAATAGTTGAGCTGAGAACGTTCTGCCAGCTTGGAAAGTTTTACTTTATTTTATTTTTTTTTAAAAGAAAGAAAGAAAACCAAGCTGTGACTTTACAATGCTTTGGAATTACAGAATGTGCTTGTAATTTTTACAATTCTGCACAGACTTCTTTGCCACATCTGGTTGATATTACTGGCAGGGATATATGAGGGAATAAACCATGGGCTGGAATGTGAAACATCCCACAAAATGAGTTTCTTATAGGTTGCTGCATAAAACATTTTGAGTCTCCCTCCCTTTGGAGGTGTGGCTTAAGTGATTACATGGACTTAGGTGGGTTTTGTTGTTGTTTTTGATTCAGAGGTAAGGGTTGTTGCTGGTCTACTTGGTGGGGGTTCCATGATAGCTTTCTGAAGATGAGTGCAAAGGTTAACCCTCCCCAGTCATGCCATGGATCAGGTGAGACAAGCCATCTTTGAAGGGAGTCAGACCAATCTTTAGAAAAGCACTGGACACTGGTGATCACGCTGAAACGTCAGCACGGACTGAACTGCTACCGAAAAAGGAAGAAAGCAGGGACACAGAGTGAGATGGGTATGGGCTTCAGGAAGCCCCCTGAATCATGGCTTGGGTGGTGCATTAAACTGCTGAGAGCAAGAAGAGTTCAATTCATCAAGCATGTCGCCAAAAGCCTGGCACATCCGGGAGTTCTCTGTGCTCTACACAAAACAGGGAGTTGGTAAAATGGAAAAATAAAACAAACACCCAGCTAATACCTGGAACTCAGTCAAATCCCGGTTGGGGACATTCTTGCCCAAATCCCAAGAAGAGATCTGTGTGACCAGGGACAACTAAAACATTCACTGAATGCCTACTGTGTGTGTGTGTGTGTGTGTGTGTGTGTGTGTGTGTGTGTGTGTTGCTGCAACATGCTGGTGGTTAGGATGCTGAGTACAGAATGCAGACATGTCTAATCTGAGCCCAGAGGGTGTGAGCATGGGCTCCTCGCCACCTGGCTTCTTCTCAGACTTCCTTGGCCGGGACCCACCTGCAGAGCTGGAATGTTTCTACACAACACCATGTGCTGCTCTCAGCGCCCTGTGGCATGTGGTAGAGTTGGCCAGCCTCGGCCAGAGTGTGTGGCCATCACCAAGGGTGCTCAAATGAAGACTGCTCTCCAGTGGCAACACAGCCCTCTGTTGAGGATGACAACCAGGGGCCAGCTTCACGAACACCCTGGGGCCCTCATTCTCTTTATCTGGAACTAGAAACTGTCAAGAGAATTAAAAATGTCAGGGAAATACCGCATTGTATATGGAAAAGTATCAGCCTTTTGAGGTGGGCAGTCCCTAAACACACATTCTCCAATTGCCTGAATGATGCAAATGTACCCGCATCTAATAATCTTGAAATATTTGTTCTTGAATCACATTCAGGATCAACAGAAACATTTCTAAAGAGCCTAATCATCTCTCATTTTCAACAAACATTTGGGAATCTCTTGAGAGGACAAATAGCATTTTAATTTGATGCCCCAAATGCTAGCGTAATTTCAAATCACACTCACAAAACACAGTCTGTAACTTTGGCTTTCTTCTGGCTTTCCTATGGGCTCAGGATCCTGGATGTTGAACATTAATTTCCATTTGTAAGGTTTGCAGTCCATTTACAAAGTCCTGGAGATTGAAGCTTGTAATGAAAGTGTTGACACTGTATTAACAACAGCAAAACTATGATAACACAGCACTGTCCAAACCAAATAGAAATGGAGAAGTTTAAGTAAATTTCACGCTCCTTGCCTGAATGTGGCGTGCTGGACCTGAGTTTTTGATTCATGGTTTAGAATAATATTTTAATGTTTTATTCATGATGTTTCTTGTCTCCCATCATTCTTTCTCTAATTCCCCTCACCCTACTTAGGGTGATGAAGCCTGCTTGGAAGGTTGGCCTCATCTTGATTGGCACTGCCTGGTGTATAGCCAGAAACTCTCCCCGTGGTTGGCTAAGTAAAGGATTTGGCTTTTGAACTGATGATTTGGCCTCTCATTGGCGTGTCTAGAGCTCTAGACTCAAATGTTTTGTCAGTGAGACAGCTTTTGATTGAAATATACATAGAATCATGTCTCCTAGTGAAGGGAGCACCTTGACTTCTAGAGGTCACAGTATTCTAAGAGAGAAAATGCATTTCTGAGAGGGTGAAAGGCTAACCAAGGACTGATCCTCTCCATCTCCGTTTCATTTAACGTGGGATTCCAGAAACTCCAAGCTGTGGATCAAGATGCTGAGAGGGGCCTAAAGTTAATAATTTCTTTGAAAAATGTAAATCAGTGGTAACAATATAGAAAGAGATGCTGGATCATTGATTTTATTAATATCATGGCCATCATCATCTCCTTTCTGTGTCTCCACATCACCTTCTCTCCTATTTTTTTTTAAGCAGAAGCACGTACACATAACATATCACATACATACACTTCAAACCTTCTCTCTGTAAGAGAATCCCAGACAGATAAAGGAAGATCCCTTCCAGGCTGCTGAGTCAAAGCACAGACATAATTTCACTCTTGTGCAAGATACCGGCTTTTAAATTAGCTCAAATTATTGAGCAACACGGTGCGGAGATACCAGGGGTCAGGAAGGGCGTAGCAGCCGTGCAACGGGGAGAAGCTTTGTCTCCTTGGCTCATCATTGGCGTTTTAGGTGCATAGAGATGGTAGCGGCAGATCTGTGTCAGAGACCACAAATTATTACTGTGAATGGGTTCTAGTTCCCAGAGAGAGCATCTCTTTTCCCTGTAAGAGCCGTGCACGGCTCAGGCTTCTACCCGAGACCTTCGGGGACTTTTATTCCATTTTACCACACAGGGGCTCAGCCCTTGAACAAAATTATCTCAGGGAATAATTGTTATGGCCTCCACTGCTAATGGTGTTCTCTGCAGATCCTCTTCCCTGTGCATGGCACTCCCTTTATTTAAATGAGAGTGAAGGATGGGAGGTCATTAAGGTCTAATGAGGTTGGAAAGCAGCAGCAGAGAAAGAGGAGCTGCCCAGGGAGTACTCGACTCACCAGTTTCTCCGCAAGTGGACAGTCCCCAAGTGGAGAATCACACAGGGGTGGGGGGAGATTGGGTGGAATTTCTCAGCTCTGCCTTCAACATGCATGACCAGTGTGTCCACCACCCTCGGTCTCTGCGACCATCAGCCTAGTGTAAGGCACCATCCTTTCTTGATTAGGTGACTACAGGACCTTCTCACTAAATCTTCCTGCTTTTATTTCTAGTCCCTCTTCACCCATCATCCACCCAATAGCCGCCATGATCGTTGCAAGACAAATCAGATCTCTTACTCCCCCATTTCAACCACATTGTCCTAAGAATAAACCCAAGCCCCTACATTACACAGTCTGGCGCCTGCCACTTCCTGGTACCATCCTGGTCCTCTCTCCCACATCCACCACCCGGCAGCTTCTCAGGCCTTCCTCCTATTGCTCCAGCACTCCCATCTCTTTCTCAACGCAAGCGGTGGTCTTGCTATTTATTTTTTCAGCCTGGAACATGATGACCCCAGATATTGGCATAGCCAAGTCTCTCTTAAAATGCAGGTCCTGGTTCCCGAAGAGGGCTCTCATGACCACCCTATGTATAGTAGCATCCCTTTCTTCTCATCGCTGTCTATAACATGACCCCATTCCATTTGCTTTATAGCACTAACCACTTCCTGAAATTCTTTTGCTCATTTTTTATGTGTATATTTTCTGCTCTCCCACCCCCCCAGTAGAATGTAAGCTTCTTGCAAGGAGGGCTTTTGTCTGTTTTGCTGACTCTATAATTGCCTATCCTGCATCTGCCACAGAGTGGGCACGCAATAAACATTTAGTAAATGAGTGAATAAGAGAAGGAACTTGGTCTCCAAAATCTGCTTTTTCCTCTCAATCTATGGTCAAAGGCACCTTCTGTCCCAAACCAGAGCTCAGTCCTCATTGCCCTGAAAAAGACCCCAATGACTGTTTAATAGCATATGTGCACCCATGCACATACACGTGCACACACACACACACACACACACACACAAACACAAATGCACATGCACAGTCAACAAGCACACACACAGGGGTGAGGATAAAATGAACACACTAGATTTTATTTTCCAGTTTCCAACCTCTATTTATTTCACTCTTTGCAAGACAAATTACTTGGGTTTGCAATGTAGAGGGACCCTGCTCTGGGATTCTGAGAGGACCTTGGGGGATGAGCCCATTTACACAGGTGGGCCATGCAGCACAGAGGTGAGCTGACTTCAGGGGCCATGGGTGTGATTTCATGCTCCCACCAAAGAGGGAGGAGCAGCCTGTGCCAGGACTCTCTGCTAGTAGGTGTGAGTGGTGCCCAAGACTGAGAGCTGGGGAGGGAATGTGGTTTCTGGATGCTTATTTCAAAAATCTGGGAATAATACTCTGTGATACAATGAAATGAATAGATAAACTGTGTTTCCTTCAACCCCAGGCCTCATTGATTTTCTCCTTTTACTTCTAATGGGCATAAAAAGAGATTGTCTAGCTTTAAAAAAAGAGGAAGAAGAAGACTTGTGGAAACTCAAACAAAAACCAAACCTTGGTCTGAAAAGAAGAAAATGTTACACTAATTTACTGAACATTGCCTAGCATTCCAAATTATTTTCTTTCTTGATCTGAGAGCTAAACCAGAAGTTGTTTGAAATACATCTGGTGAATGAATCCAAACCTGAAGTGAACCATAACTGAACCAGAACCACAGTGGAACATCAAAATATGAGTGTTTTCCAAACTAGCCCTCTCTAAGTCTCTGGCTGGTGTCCCTGCAACACCAAATTATTGCTTGTTCCCCTTCTCCCCCACCCAGCCTCTGCCCTGTCCTCTCGTCTCCTTTCTGCAAGCCGGTGGTCCTTCAGCAATGGGCCCCTCACCCAGGCGGCCCTGGGAGTGCAGGCCTCCTGTGAGGCTCTTCATTGCTCCCGGATAGTGAGAGATGCTGCTGTTCTGCGCACTCGACACAGTGCCCACCTTTAAACCCCTGTCACGAGGAAAAGAGGATGCGTCTTTTCAGTGAGGGGGCACCCTTTAGATGAATGGGGCACAGGGAAAGATCAGGAGGAAAGGAAGGAAGGAAACCTGGAATAAAGAAGAGAAGGAGGGAGGGAGGAAGAGCAACAATAAAAGGAAACGTGGAGCAGAGGTGGTGAACACAGAGATACAGAGAAGGAAAGGAAAGAAAGAAAATAGGACTCCGTGGGGAAAAATATATCTTAGGTTTGTTTTTGTCTTTTTCTGGTTCCTCCTGAGGCAGATGGAAAACTCTTAGCACACATGTGCCTCTCCATCCTGTGCCAAGCTCTACGTAAGCTTTTGTCTGTACAACATCCCCTCGGGAGGCAAGAAGCAGCATCTTCATAGATTGCCAGGGCAAAGTGGTACTTTCTAGAACTTCTAGACGAATGCCTTTATTTTCTAGTTAGGGAAACTGAGGCACGGAGCTTTAGGGAACTCACCAACCCCAGCCCTCGGATTCCTGGTCTGGTGCTGTGGGCCCAGTCCAAAGATTCCTTTTCTGCCTTGGCCATGATTTTTCATTAAGTGACAGGCAAGAGAAACCATGGAATAAGGATTATTGGCTTACAAGGGATTAAGGATTGATGTTTCCAGAGGTCAGGCTGACTGGGGTAGCAGTTTATCTTTTAAGAAAAAGGATTTTCTTTTGAAAGAGGTAATACTGGCTATAAATTTGCTCATCCAAGGAAGGATGAGCAAGTTTTACCTATGGAGGTTCTAGGGGAGCGTTATGTGGTTATTGTCATGACATACCGAGGAGGGGAGGTGAAAGGGCAAGCCTCACATGAGAGCCATTCCAAGGAAAGAATCAACCAAAGAAGGAGTAGGGGCTACTCCCGAAGGCTCCCATCTGACATTGGAAGAATGGAGGCACATCATTGGGAAGTGGGGGGAGGAGGAAGTCTTGGAGTGGTCTGACGGAGGCTGCTTCTCAGAGCTGGCAGCCCTCCGAGGGACAAGCCCTGGCACACCCGTAGCTCCACCCCCTGGGAATTTCACAAGTTAAATAGCTGATGTCAGCTTGGTGCCAGCATCAGTAGCGGCTTCCTCCCCATCCCAGCTGCTTGCTTCTCTGAAGGCACATCCTTCATAAGGAGCCGGTGCATTTAAGGAAAAAGGCCCCAGCCTGTTCCTTATTACCCAGCAGCCACTAGGAACTGACCGGGTTTGCCTAGCACCCTGCTTACCTGTCACATATAACCCATTTACCTGAAGCTAATTAGCCAGACTTCAGTGTGCAGTCCCAAACTGCTACGTTAATGATGGCAGCCCTTCCCTCCCCAGAAATGCCGATTTCCCAGCTCAGCGTGAGGGACTTCAGCAATATCTCTTTCCAATGATATAATTTGATTCCGCCATGGGAGGCTGCTCTGGTCCTAGCTCACTTAGCCCTAAATCTCTCCCTCGATGCTCTCATTACTTAATCTTCTCAGGCCCCAGACCAGCCCCGGCCTCCTATTTATTTATCTGGGACCCTGTTTACTTCCCCGTTGTAAATTACTTTTGGCTCCTAGCCCTCTGATTGCTGCAGCGATAGACTAATAGCTCGGAGCTACCGCATTTGCCTTGTGTGATGAGGCAAATAATATGCTTAACTTATGGGAGAGAAGTGCACCCTCCATTGATTTCAGTGGGGGAAATATTACTCAGGGGAAAGGACCAGACCATTTTCCTAATGGCTGCTGGTGGAAGTAGGTGTAATTATGGACAGAATTATGTGAAACAGATCGGCAAGCCCATAAATCTAAGCCTCCCGTTTCTCAAAGGCACAGAGGGAACTTCGGAGCCGGCATGGGTTCCTCCTCTCTGAGGGGTGGGTTTCTAAGAGGGGAGACAGGAAGATGTGGGCTCTCTGGTTTGCTTGACAAGGGGATGCTCTTCCCCGGCTTTAAATTCTCTGAACATCTCAGGTCTGGGTGGGCAAATACAGCCCATGGGCCCATGCAGCCCACTGCCACCAGCTATTTATTGTAAATGAAGTTTTATTGGAGCATGGCCACACCCACTCATTTACATACTCCAAGGCCCTATCTGTGCTAAAATGGCAGAGCTGCAGAATTGTGACAGAGGCTGTATGGTCCCCAATGCCAAATATATTTACTACACTAGTATAGCCCTTCAGAGAAAAAATGCGCCAATCCTGGATCTACCAGAAGAGCCTTCAAACGAATATTTTCTATGGACACGGAGAGATTTATTTGATCACTTCCCTGAACTTTCTTCTTTCAGGCAATTCAATCCGACGGCAAGGAAGTTCTAAGGGAACTAGCTTGGTTATCACGAGCTCTGTATCGCATCTGCATGTATTTATGTGGCTTTTCAACAGCCATGTGGCTTAGTAGGTTTTCTGAGCCCATTTGGCAGAAAAGAGAACTGAGACTCTGAAAGGTGAGGTGTTTTACCCAAGGTCATTCAGTGAGGAAATTGCAGAACTGGGATTCCTATCTTGCTCCCTAAAAGAAGGGAGCAGGCATTGGCGCGGGGGAGGTGTTGTGTAGGCCGGGCCTCTCTCTGCAGAAGGGCTGCTGAAAGGGGGCAGGTGAGCAGCCAAATCACAGGAAACACAAAAGCCAGAGGAGAAGTGAGGGGTCTTGTGTTCTTTAACCCACACTCATGGTGAGGTAGACAGTGAGCAGACCCAAACCCACACTCATGGTGAGGTAGACAGTGAGCAGACCCAAGAGTACTTTATTGTGTTGCGAAACATAACAGTTGATTGTCAGGCAGCAAGAGAAAACCAGAGAAGACCTGTCTGAGAAAAGCTTACTCCAGGGCCTGTGCTGCCTGTGCAATGCCAATCTCCAGAGAGAGAGCATGATCCATATGGCTTCCTTGTGGGGAGGTGGATGCCACCAGCCCTGCTGCAGTGGGTGGGAAAATAGCCTTGCTTATCACACCTCTGGGAGCAGGTCCCTGGGCTTTGGGGCAGCCTGGAGCTGACACCGATGCCCTGAACATCTGCAGTGGAAATGGGCAAGGTGGTGTGTCCACAGGCCTGCTGATGTCACCAGATTTGCCTGCTACAGCTGTAGAAATCTCAGGTTAAAAACAGAACCAAAAGCATCTTTTGCAAAATAGCCTTTGGGCTCTGAACCTGGAAAGACAGAGGGCATATTGGAAATAATACAACTGTGTAACAGCAGCTACCATTTGTTCAATGTTTATGAAGCATCAGGCATTGTTCTGAGTGCCATCATCTTTCTCATTTAATCTTCATCATCCTGTGAGGTGGGTATAACTATTCCATTTTACTGAAGAGGAAATGAAGCTCAGAGGTGATAAATAATTTGCTCAAGCTAATGTGTAAGTGGTGGAGCTAAGAACCCAATCTGCCTGACATGTGGGGAAACCACAGACATGGAGTCACATGGGTACTTCATATTTCTTTTCTGAGACTCAGTTGGTGCCACTGCTCTCTGATCTTTTCTTATAAGAGCACTAATTTTAATATGAGGACCCCACCCTCGTGACCTCACCAAACCTAATTATCTCCCAAAGGTCTTACCTCCAAATACTGTCACATTGGAGATTGGGGCTTCAACATCTGAATTTGAGGGCTGGGGGTGGGGATACAAACATTCAGTCTATAATAAATGGGAAGAAGTGCCATAGGGCAGATGTTGATTTTATGGAACTCATTACCTTGGAGGTAGTTGAGGCAGAGGACATGAACATCAGCTTCAGCTTCTTAATAGATGTGCAGTAAAAAATAAGTATCCTGGGAAATGTGCTAAAGGAAATATGGAAGGCTTCTTGATTGCAGGACTTTTCAGAGCCTTTACCTTGTTAACATATATTGTGAATTTCTAAGAGATGAAAATATCTATACAGCTAGTTTTTAAACATTTTTTGACTATGGAATCTATGTTCATGACATATTTGGTGGGATTTGAGTTTTATAGAACTGGTACTGAGAAAATATGAGGTTAGAACTTTTTAAAATTAGGTTAATTTGTAGATTAAAGAGCCATAAAAAGATCCAGAAAAATATATATCTGACCTCTCCCATGCCTAGGTACATTCAACAAAAAGATTGCTCCTCTCATAAAATATCTATCTATATCTATATCTATATCTATATCTATATCTATATCTATATCTATATCTATATCTATATCTATATCTATCTACCGATATAGATATAAATATAGATATAGATATAGATATAGATATCTATCTATATGTAGATAGATAGATATAGATATAGATATAGATATAGATATAGATATAGATACACACACACACACACACACACACACACACACACACACTAGAGGCCCGGGGCATGAATTCGTGCACGGGTGGGGTCCCCCTTCCTGGCCGGTGATCGAGGCCTATTGTGGTGGTAGGGGGGAGCTAGCTGTGGGGAGGGACCCCAGGAGGTTGGCCGGCCAGCCCCCTGATCTGGGCTGATGGGGGGCCAGCGGGCCAGGGGAGGGGCTTACGGGAGGTTGGCTGTGGGAGTGCCCTGACCACCAGGGGGGTGGCTCTGCATTGAGCGTCTACCCCCTGGTGGTCAGTGCACATCATAGCAAATGGTCAACCAGTCATTCCAGTTGTTCTGGTTATTCCTGTCATTCAATTGTGATGGTCACTTAGGCTTTTATATATATAGATTTGTGTGTGTGTGTGCATGCCATTCAGGATTTCCCCTGAGTACGTATGCCAAGGTGACCAAAATGGACCAAATATTGTTCAGTCCAGGTTGGTGATGCTGAGGCCCCATTTAATTGCAATCTCAGCATGGCTCTCAAGAAGAGCCTTGTTACTCTTGGATCTGATAGAGTGTCATGGTCCCCCTCCATTCTCTTTCTTCCCCTGAAGTTGAAAAGCATTTCAGGGGCTTTCTTAACACCCAATCTCCTTCTCAAAGCTTCCCCTGATTTGCCAGGGGAAAGGTGGCATTTCCCCTCCATGCCTATCCTGCCTGAACTTGCTGGTTCTCTCCCTTCCTCTCCTGGCACACCACCCTCAACACTTCCCCTTTGATTCTGTCTTTGGGGGATTCCTCTGGCCCCAAGGCATTCTGTTGGTCCCTGAGGCATTCTGGGTGATGGGAGCTACAGTCCACTGGGGACAGGAACCTTTCCTACTCTGCCATTCTCAGGAATGTGGTCTGGCCCATGTACCTCCTGTGGGGGGTCCCCATCATCAGCTGAAATCTTTGTCCTGAGGCTTCAGGTGAGGGGAACACTACTCCTGCCTCAGGGCTGCTGCCATCTCTGGCTTCCTGTGCTGGACACTTGCCCAGAACACACAAGGACAGAGGAACCCAGCAGCATGCACTCAGATTCCCCCTGCTGCCCCCAACATACCTGTCAGACCCTTCACCAGTGCTCCTGCCATTCCCCCTGCCTAGCATGCTTGCTTCTCTTCCAAGGCCTGGCCACGTCTGGAGACAGTGTTGTGTGGTTCCTACGAGTGAGGGCTCTGAATCAGAAGATTCTTGCAAACTTTAAATGAAGCAATCCTTATAAAGCATTTAGCATACTGCCAAGTGTTCAGTAAACATCAGTTTCTTGTGCCTAGTCTTCACGCCTCAAATCCTCCCCATTCAGTGAAGACTTTGTGGCAGTCTCACTCCACTTTGTCCCCTGAATGACTCGGTGTGATCGGCAGAACCACACTGATCACTCCTGTCATGATATTCTTTACATTGTTTTCATGGTCGGCTATTTATCTTTGGTGTTATGAAACAGGATGCTCCTTTATTTCTCTGCCCTTTCTCCCAACTGTAATGTATCTGCTATGGTAGACCACATAGAATAGCTGCTTAACTTACTTGTCTGTTTAACTGGCTAAAGTCAAGTATTTGGGGAAAAAATTAGCCCTTTTCTTTCTCCTCTTGCAACTGTCCTTTCATTTAAAGAAATGACAAAATGGTGGTCCCACGTTGGAATCCTGCCCATGGGTATATTGTGTTTAAAAATTGAGATATTTCACATAAAAATCCAGATTGCTTGTTCCCCCTCCAACATCGGGAGTTCTGGCAGCAGCACTGGGCCCTGACTCCCCTACAGTAACAGGCCTCAGAGCAAGCGTTGGGTGACCATTTTGAGGAGCATGCTTTCTCCGGGGGCTAAAATTCCCATCACTCTCTGCCCACATGGGACCCCTGCTTATACCTTTTCATAATCCTTGTAGCCGTTTGAGTTTGAGGACAAGACCTTCATTCCCCACTGCTCAGGAGAGATGATGCGGCCCCCAAGGCCAAGGCCAGCGTCATTGGTGCTGGTATGGACCCCTAGCAAGGCTGGCCAACAGGCCTCTTTCTCACTCCCCTGGATGAAGAGCAGCCCCGAGCACAGCTCCCTTTTCCTTTGTTGGGTTTGGAAATGGTTGAAAACTCTCCTGGGCCTTTCTTTGATGGTTTGCACAGTCTTTTCACCCCTGAGGAGTCAGCAGGGCAGACATCGTGACCTCCTTCCCATAGAATAGGGTGTCCAGCAACAGCAAGGGCCTCGGATGCTCTTCTTGGGGCTCTGAGAGCCAGGGGATAGGGAAGCAGCATAAGCCTTTCAATGTGGGAGTCCACAGCACATTTGCCACCTCCAGTCCGGCAAGGCCAAATGCCCTCATGTGGGTGCAGTCAGGGAAACAGGCGGGATTCCACCTTGGATGCCCCAGGAAGCCCTTCGCCTGTGTAGACCGTGTTTGTTTCCTGGGACGGGCATGCCTGAGCCGCCTGCCCACATCACAGGCCTCCCGTCAATGGGAAGTCGGTGCAGCCTCCGGCACCACCGGGTCAAGATCAGGCCTTGAAGCTCCTCTGCCTGATGGGACTTTGCAAATAGGGGGTTTAGAGAAATGCATAGGTCTGTTTTTCATTGAAACAATGACTTCATTTCATCTTGGAGTCCCTTGGTCAGAGCCCTGTTTTTGTGGTGACACAGCTTCTCTCTCAAGTTCAGGGCCCTCTGTCTCCAGGTCTTAATTGTATTGTTGCCGGCAAGTGATTTGGGGTGTGCTAATTACCCCCTAAACCAAGCAGCAGTTCTCCGATAGGGACCAATTTGTGGTGAGGAGACTTCCCTGCCAGGCATCCCCTCCCTAATTTTCTGCCCCATGAAAACGTCTTCCATTCACTCGCATTTGACATCTCTAGGGCCCTGGGCTCAGGATCTTCTCACATGGGAAGGTTTAGGAGAAGCCAGCTAATTTATTTTCCCAAATTATGTCATTGAAAGATGATTCCATTATTTATTCCAGAAGAATGTGTGTTTTCATACACTGCGTGTGTAGACAAACTAGAAAATGATATGTTAATCTGGAAGGGTCCTCGGAGACCTTCTATTTTAGGCATGGCAAATGGATTACATCTTGAATGCCAACCGTGGTTAGATAAACGGTGCCCAGGGTCATTTACTGAAAAGGGTTCTGAGGCCCATCCACGCTCAGGAAGGCACCCTGGGTATGCTCTGCGTGGTTGCCATGGACAAGGACCAGGACCGAGAGTGGCAGCACCTTCCCTAGGCACAGCCACCCCTATGGAACTCAAACCCCCCATTTTACGGATGGGGAACCTGCCCAGAGTCTGAGGCAACTAGCGTGCTACCGGCCCTTACAACACCCTGTGTGTGTTAGAAAAGGTGCCTCCGCTGGGCTGACGGGGTCCCAGCGTCACAGGATTTGGGATGACTCTTAAGTGAGTGACTCCTAAGAGTGTCAGTGTAGCCTCCAGTCACCATTTCCCGCTGTTCCCCCTGAGGGATGCAGGCAGGTCAGACATCGGTGGTCAGCTGTTAGGCACATCCCTTATAGCTAAGAGCTTGAAGGGGATTCTGTGTACGGCGGTTTAAGACTGAAATCCAGGTCTTGGGTTTGAATCCTGACTGTCACTTTGGGGTCCTCAGACAAGCTACTTCCATTCCCTTTTATTGTTTTGTTTTGAAGTCGTGTTACTAAAGCTACTCTTAGAGCAGTTGTAAACATTAAATGAGATGATGCATGTAAAGCTCCTAGCACAGTGCACAGCATTTAATTAACGCTGCTCAGTAAATGTCTGCTGTTTCATCCTCTGACTCCGCGGGATGCATTTTTTCCCCTGTCACAAGGGAAGAGAATTCACCATGTTATTGAGCAATCCCAGGGCTCTGGGACTCGTCAGTCTTGGAACAATAGAAAACAAGATAGTAGAATACGTATCATTTTCTAGAAAGTTATTTTTCACCTAACTAAAAATGATTTGCGTGAACAATTTTGGGAATAAGTACTAAATCACGGTTCCATGAGACGCACCGCCTCCTCTCTGGAAAGTGTTTTCATGACCATGAGTTGCAGAAAGCGGCTGACCCGTGGCAGAATGAACGGCCAGGAGGATGTGAGGGATTTGGGTGTGGGAGCAATGCTTGGAACGCTGAAGAGGAGCTCCCCCAGGACACTCCCTCCTTACTGCCCGGCTCTGAGGCCAGGACCCTCAGCCGAACATTATTCAGGTCCTCACTAGGGAGAGGTTAGGAGAGCCTCAGGTGGTGTTCCAGAGAGCTGTGTGCGCCCCTCCGCCCAGGCCCGAGCACATTGCACCCTCTGCCCCTCCTCTCCCTGCTCCATTCCCACTTCGTGCCGTGGGGATGCCAGGAGGCAGCCCAGTGGGCAAAGGACAGGGCCAGAAGCCGGCCTGCCTGGGTTGAACCCTCTGTTGCCTACCTTGGGCAGATAGGGAACCTCTCAGGCTCTCGATTTTCTCACCTGTGAAGGGGCCGTGATAACAGTACCTAGCTCACAGGGCTGCTGGGAGGACAAAATGAGTTCATGCACATCAGTGCCTAGAGCAGGACCTGGAACCAAGTACACATTCCTGCTGGCCAATATCACTGTTGTTAGCACAGGGATGGGAGAAGGGAGGTGGGAAAGCCTCTTTGGAGAATATTCCAGAACAGGCACAGGCTTTCCTGGATAGGAAGCATCGTTCTTCTCATTTCTACCATTCCTGAGTTTCTCTCACCTGTATTTTCAGTGCTGTTCCTGACATAAACCAGAAACGGGAAGAGATGAGACCTGTAGCGTTAGGGAAGGTAATATTGGGCAGGGGGGCAGAGGAAGTCATGGAAATAATATGTTTAGAGCACCTGCCACATTCCCAGCCCTCTGTTAAGTGCTCACTGAATTAGCCTGACCAAAATCCACCAAGTTTTTTCTCAATCGGTGAGGAAACGGATGCCGGGAGAGGTGGACTGACTCGACCACAGCTATGTTGTTATAAGGTCTCAGGAGGATTCGGACTGACGTGTGTGTGGCTCTGGGGTCCAGGCTTGTGCCACCACCGCACACCACTGCCCTGTTGCTTCAGATCTCCGCAGCCCTGCCAACGATAACAGTGCTGCCATGTACCTTGATGGGTCCACTGCTACAGGAAGCATCCGAGCATGAATACGCTTAGTGAATCATCAACCGGGCAGCAGTTTTCTCATTACTAACATGTAGGCAAAGGAGCCTGCATCTCGGCATGAGCAAGTCCTTTAGGGAAGTCATTGGTCTTCACAGAACAAAAGCAGTGACCCCGGAGGAGAAGGAGGAGGAGGAGGAGAAGGAGAAGGAGAATAAAAGATGGTAGCTTAGTGCAGACTCTGACCTTAGATTGAAAGGTGAAAGAATATAGTGTGTGAGTCCTAAATTTAAAACCGATCTCGATCTTTACTGTGTTTTCTTGGGCAAGTTATTTTTTTAAATATGTTTTTATTGAGTTCAGAGAGGGGAAGGGAGAGGGAAAGAGAGATAGAAACATCAATTAATCAATGATGAGAGAGAATCATTGATCAGCTGACTCTTGCACACCCTCTTACCTAGGGATGGAGCCCACAATCCAGGCATTTGCCCTGACCAGGAATCAAACCGTGACCTCCTAGTTCAAGGGTTGATGCTCAACCACCAATGGCTGGGCTTGGGCAAGTTATTTAACCTCCCTGTGCCTCAGCTTCTTTATCTGTAAGACAGGCATGATGACGGTAATAGAACCTACACCATAGATTTCATTCACCCAGCACATATCTGTTGGACACTTGCTCTGAGCTAGACACTCTGACACTATTCTGTCCTGGAGACACAGCTGGGAATGGAACAGAGCGCTTACATTCTAATCAGGGGTACACATGATAAGCAAGGTTAACGTAATATGTTCCAGAGAGTGATACGTGCTAGGAATTACAGAGACAATTACAGGTGGTGAGGTGAATTGTAGACAAGGTAGTTAGAGAAGCCCTCACTAAGGTGACACTTGAGTAATGACTTGAAGAAGGTGAGACGTGCCACGTGGATATCTGCGAAAAGAGCACTACTAAATGAATGAATGACGGAGTGAATGAGTGGGTTGGGTTATGTGGATGAAACATAATCATAATAAATGTAAGGGTGCCCGGCACCCTTTAGAATAGCCCCTGCCACGTAACATATACTCAATAAACGTTAGTTTAGCTATGTTTATATTTGGCAGATTAAGCAAAGAAGTTGCTGCCACTCCCCCTACTTATGGCTTTCTGAAAGTCATGTTCAAGATAAGCACAGGGAGACTGCAGAGCCTCTTCTGGTTCTGTTAGCAGACAGTATATAATACTCTCTCTCTCAGGTTGGCCCGGGCACAAGTTGGGACTCAGAACACATCCGCGGGTCACATGTCTCCCCTCCCTTTGCAGGTGTTTCATTCTTTTGAATACTTTGCACTACTAGTTTCTTCCAACAGCTCTGGGGGGCAGCTGAGGCAGGTGCTTCCCAGGTGCCCATCTACCGTATACGGTGCAAAGGGGCCTAGCATTCGCTGAGCAGCTACTGTGTGCCGGTGGTCTGCAGTTGTTGCACATGCGTATGTCGCCTTCCTTAATCCTCCCCGGAGTCCAGGAGGACCTGCATTGTCACTGCTGTTTGAAAGGTGAGATAAGCAGGTGCCTCTGAGGCTGGGGCTGCCGCCCAGGGTCCCTGGAGCCCAGTGTCTTCTCTGGGTTGCACAGTGAACCTGCCCCCATCTCTGTCCCTGTGCGAAGCTTTGGGCTGCCACCTCGGGGCAGCCAGCCCTGCATGGGAAGCCAGGGCCTGTGGTCTTGCAGTTGAAGTGAAGTGGAAAGCAACCCAGTGAGACAGGCGCAGATCTGCTGATCCTGACCGAGGAATGCCAGGGGGAAAAGCCTCCGTGGGCTCAGGGAACAATAGCTCCGCATACCAGCAGGAAAGGGCACGGTCACTGCCCCCAACCCAAACAACTGCGCTTTATCCAGCAGAGCCAGGGCCCGCAGGGTTTGGCTGAGGAGGGCCCGGGAAAAGGCTGACTCACAGGGATGAGGGAACACCCCAGAGAGAATGGGAAAATGCAGGAGCCAAGTGGGTCCCCAGTGCCATATACTTTGGGGCTGAGGAATGTAGCAGACAAATCACTCTCTTCACCATCCCACCCAGAGTGGAAGCACAGCCGGAAGCCACAGAGATCATTTTTACTAAAACAATCGGCAACAGGGAACCACGACCCTGCTGCTTCTTCGGGAAGAGATGCCGCGGTCCAGCCCCCACCCTCCAGTGAGATCCTTGGAAGCCAAGCTCTCTCCCAGGGAACTGAATTAGCTGGAAAGACTTAAGGTCACATTTCCCTCCTATTGACTTGTGTTTACTGGTCTTGGTGGGGAGTCTGAGGGTGGTGCCTAGAGGGCCTTCAAGGAACATTCTAAAACAATAGGCTAGACATTCAACTATGTGATTACGCTGAGTTGTTTTGGGTTGCTTTGCCCTGGCTTTGAAAAGGAGCCACTAAAACATCTGACTAGCTAAAATTCTTCCAGAACAGAAATCACGGGGGTGAGGGGTGGGAGTTGGGCGTCTCCCATGGCCTCTCAGTCGCCCTCCATACTCTGCCCAGGGCCGCTCTCAGCGCCCACAAGCACCAGGTCTGGGAGGAACCCACAGGGTGAAAGTCTGGGGAACTTGCCTTGATGAGCTTTAATGGAAAACTAGCCTGCAGGTCGTAAGATTGGAAGAGGACACCCATCCGCTTGTCACTCCTCCTCCTGTTGTCCGAGAGATTGTTCCTGGGCATTTTTAGTGTTTTCTGATATGTCCCGGGCAAAGAGAAAATGAAATTTCCAGACTTTTTGCCCTTCGATGAGGTTTCAGACCTCCGCAACAGGGAGGAAATGCGGGAGAATAAGAACTTAGGGGTTTTTTCGCTTACTTTTCCCAGAACATGAGTTATGTCTTGGATGTTCCAGCAAAGAGTGTCCAGAGGACGGGAAGCCACAGTTCTCTCTCCAGCCCTTTTCCTACACGCCCAGCGATGAAACAGCCTGGCTCCGAGAGCCTGTGTCTGCGATGCTGAGTGAAGTGAGGGTTCCGTGCATTTGAGTCTCCTTGTTCAAGGTGAAAGTCGTGTAAATAAGACTGCTTTGACATACTAACTGTAGCCTGGTTACATGCTTCTTGGTTTCCCTTTTTAATAACCCATGGCACCATTTTCTTCTCTTCTACCCATCTCCAAGAGTTTCACCCTGTGTTGAAATCGAGGTCAGGTTCCCACACTCTGAAGGCTGTATTCCCTCAGAGCCATCTCCCCACCCCCACCTCACCATCCTATCACAAATAGGCAGTAAAACTTGTATCTGGTGACAAAGCTTAATGATGCCCCCAGCCATTTAGTAGCTAAGCCCTGTACCACGCGCTGACCACCATCTAAGGTGCTTGCCCTAATTTCATGTTCCCTTAGTGAGGGAAGCCAGGCCTACTGAGGTCAGGGGATGTCATTGAAGTTTCAGCTGGGAAGAGTGGAGGCCAGAATGGGCAGTCGGCTCTGTCAGACCCTCAACCTCTGCACGCTGATGCTTTTGACTCCTAGCATGGTCTTCCTGTCAGATAACTCTGTGCACATGCTTGTCTGGGCTTGATGATTAGGGAATACACCCTGTAGGCAGGAAGCTCACATTTGTGTGTGTTCCCATTGTGTCTAGCACGGCACTTCACACCCAGAAGACTGTTTCTGTGTGTGGTTTGAGAGAGGTGTGCAGCTTGTGCTCACCTTGTACCAATTCCCAGGGGACAGGAAGAAAGAGTCTCCTGCTGTGAGGGGAGGGGGGGGAGGGTGGCGAGAGTGCAGCTCCACCTCTGGCATCCCTCCCTCCCTCCCGCATGGCTGCTTTAAAACATCACTGGGCCCACCCCAGGGATTTCTGAGTCAGTAGGTCTGAGTGGGGCCAGATAATTTGCATTTCTACCAAGTTCTTGGGTGGTCTGGGGCCTCGCTTTGAGAACCACTGTCATCATGGCAAGTACAACCCAAGTTCAAATCCCAGATCTCCCACTTACTGTCTGACCATGGGCAAGTTTCTACAACTCTGGGAGAGCTAGTAGCGTCTTCTCTAAAGAGAGAATAATGAACTCATCAAGCTGCTGTGAAAATTAATTAGCATCACAAAAATGCATAGTATTTACCAAACACAGATATTGTTCTTGCTATGTGCTAGGCACTTGCCAGCATCCTTTCCAAATATGAACTCATTTAATACCCATAACAAGCCTAGGGGGTGGTCCTCTTGTTTTCTTCCTTGTACAGAGAAGTCCTGAAAGGCTCCATGATGTGCCTGCATTCCCATCGCTACTAAGTCTGTTGAGCTGGGCTGCAAGCCTAGCAGCCTGGCTATGGACTACACATGCCCGGTACTGTAAGTGTTGTTGGAAAATAGTCTTTCCCATTTCCATGGAGGCTAGGAATGGACCCTCCAAAGAGCAGAGACTGGTTTCCTAGTTTATAGAAAAGACAACTGTTTCATGACTACAGCTTGAAGATCACACGCTTGACCTCTCTTCTGATAACCAATATGGCCAGTTGGGAGTAGCTGTTTCTCTTTAAACTTCTCTGGCACCAGGGTTTATCATTGCTCAAGAGGAGGGTGCTTGAAAGAGGCCTGTGGGCTGAAGGCGTGTAGGAGGTGGGTTGCGGGTCAGTAATAAAAGTGGAGAGAGGTTTGCAGCTCCCCCGCTGAGGGCCTCAGGAGTCTGGCAGGCGGGCGGGTGCACAGGCACAGCCTAAGGAAGGGGCAGTGATGGACAGGGCGGGAGGGAAGCAAATAGTTTCAGGCTGGCCGAGTAACTGAAGCCGAGAGGGCAGGCAGTGGGAGAATTCCAGCTATGTCATGGGAAATGGCTATGGCCAGGGCTCTGATTAGCAGCCGACCACAAATCCCCTGGGACCCAGCCAGGGGTCAGGAGACTGGGGCGCCACTGGGGTGCCAAATGGTTGCTGTATTTTATTTTCAGAGAAGAAGGAGGCGATTTCGACTGTTATCCCTTGATGTGAGTGCTGGTACTGCCAGGAGCTGGGAGCTGGGTGGGGATGTGGGAGTCGGAGGGAAGCTAGAAAAATCCACTTTTTATTCCAGGGAATGTAGAGGAAAGACTAAGCCATGCTTCTGGGGCTTGGCATGATCTCAAAGCTTTTTTGGACATCATCTCTGAAGCGATTCTGCCCTTTCTTCTCTCTGCGAGGTGAGACATCAAAGTCTCTGGTTGCCATGTTAGAGACAGAAAAGGAAAAACTGACCTGGATTCCACAAAGTGTACATGGAATGGAACAGTGGGGCTTCTGGGAGATCGGAATTCACTAGTGAACCCCCACAGTCTGCTTGTTTGACATCTTGGGCTTGGAGTTGAGCAATCATATAGAGAAAAATGAACTTTCAGAATAAAAAAGTTGAGTGCCATCCCTTAATTGGGACCTCAGGAAGAACAGGGTCAAGTCACTTGATTCATTCTTCTGGCATATGCCAAGGCCTGGCCATGAAGCCTTTATAAATGTTTGTTGAATGAATGAGGGTTCTGATTGATTATCTCCAAAAAGATAATAGATTGAAAAAGAATCTCAGCTAACTCTTTAGAAATGCCTGATGAATAAAAGCTTTCTATGAGCTCATCATGGTCCCATGTATCTGTGAATGGAAGCCTTTCAGCCAGGTTAAAGGGAATGAGAAAAGCCTCCTTTTTTAGGGATTTCACTGGGTTTCACAATACACTGCTGAGGTACACAACCCAGGCCCTAGAGTTTAATCAGATTTTCACTGGGAAGATGAGATGTGTGACCTTGGGAAAATCACTTTACTCCTTTGAGCAGTAGATTCCTTACCGTTATATAATGAGGAAAATGCTGGTACCTTCCTCCCCAGTTCATTAAAATAATATCTGTGAAGGGCAGAGCACAGCGATAGAAACAGTAAGCATAACTCTTTGGTATTAGTGAGGATTATGTTCAACTGAAAGGAATGGGAAACAGCACAGTAACTAGGTTTCTCTGAACCAAGAATCCATGGGGAGGAAGTCCAGAGTTGGTGTAGCAACTCTGCTGTAACAAGTTCTCAGAGAGACTGGTTGCTCCAGCTATTTATTCCATTATGCCTATGTTATGGCCTTACTCTTGTAGTCTAAGTCAATGTGGCAGCCATCAGATACATTTTTCAGGAGGCATGTGCCAGTGCCTTTTAAGGGAAGTAGTCACATAACACCTCTGGTTACATCACATTATTCTTTAAAAAAGAAAATCCATCAATCTCTGTCTTTTAACTGGTATACTTAGACCATTTATATTTAATGTAATTACCGATCTATTAAGTCTTTTTATATTCTGTTTGTTCTGCTTTTCGTTTGTTTCTCTGTTTTCTTTTTTCCTATCTTCTTCTTGGTTATATGAATACTTTTTAAAGAATTCCATTTAATTCATCTATAGGGTTTTTGAATGAGTCGTTTCATATAGCATTTTTGTGGCTTTTATAGGTTTTAATTATATATACTTATCACATTCTACTGCTGTTGACAATTTACCAGTTTGAGTGAAGTGTAGAAACTACCTCCATTTATGTCCCTTTACCTCTACAACTTATAATTCTTAAATACTTTTCTACATACATTGAGAGTCACACCAGACAGTATTATAATTGTTGCTTCAACCACTAAATGTAACTTAAAAACTTTAAATGGAGAAGGAAATAAATTTAGTTATATTTTTACTACCCATTTTTTTCTGAAGTTCATTTCTTTTCTGTTTAAATAATTTATTTTAGCCATTTTTAAGGATATATTTGTTAGTGACAAATTATCTTACTTTTTTTTAATCTAAGAATATCTTGATTTTTCTCTTTATTCCAAAGGATATTTTCCTCTATAGAGGTCTGGGTGGACAGTTCTTTTATTCAGCCTTTGAAAACATTAGTTCCACTTCCTTCTGGAACTCATGGTTTCTGATGTGAAATCATCTGTCATTTGATTTGTTTTTCCCCTATGGGTAAGGTGGTTTTTCTCTCTCACTGCTTTCAAGATTTTTTTTTTTCCTTCAGTTTTTAAATGTTTCACTATGATGTGCCAAGGCATGGATGTCTTTGGTTTTATCCTGTTTGAATCACTTATCTTGAATCTGTGGGTTTATGTCTTTTTGCCAATTGGGGAAGTTTTCAGCTACTATTTCTTCAAGTACTTTTCACCTCTGCTGTCTTTCCTTTCTTCTTCTGGGTCTTCAGTGACACATGTGTTAGATATCTAAGGCTCTGTCCATGTCTTTTTTTAGTCTGCTTCCTCTCTGTTCATATCTGGTCATTTCTATTGTTCTATCCTCAAGCTTGCTGATTCTTTTCTCTGTCAACTTTATTCTGAATTTTTTATTTTGACATTTTTATTTTTCAGTTATGAGATTTCCATTTGGTACTTCTTTTGTCTTCAATTTCTTTGCTGAGACTTTCTGGTTTTTTTATTTGTACCAAGCATGTTTCTTATTGCGAATGAAAGCATTTTTATGATGGCTGCCTTAAAGTCCACATCAGCATTGGCACATTTTGTTTGTCTTTTCAAATTTAAGTTGTGACGATTCTTGTTCATGGAAAGATGAGTGATTTTTCTATTGAAAATTAACATTTTGGCTATTATGTAATGGGACTCTGGGTCTTATTTAAGTCTTCTGTTTTAGCTGGCTCCTGACACTGCTCTGTCAGTGAGCGGGTGGCACTGCTTTGTCACTGCCAGGTGGGTGGGGGAGAGAAGTCCTGATTCCCCACTTGGCCTCCATTGGTTCTTGGGGGATAGGGCTCCTTGTATGGCTGGATGAGAGTGGGAATTCCGTCTCTCCACTAGGCCTCTATTGATACCACCTGGTTGGGAGGGCAAGAGTGCCTCATTACTACTCCTAGATGGCCTCCCCAACACCATGGGAGGCCTCATTACTGCTGGTCAGTGGTGAAAGTACTGACCTTCCCTCCAACTCCTCTGACAGCACCCCTGTGGTTAGGTCATTGGCCGGGGGCACCTTGTTATGCACTACGAGGTGAGTCTAGAAGACCAGCTTCTACACGTGGTTTCCGCTGACAGCATGGAGAGAGATTTCATTTCCATTCAGCAAGGATAGGTGGCCTTTTCTGATACTACTGCAGCAAGGGGTTTGGGTGCCTTGGTAGACTGATGTGGATGGAAGTCCAGGTTCCGCACTCAGCCAGTGCTGGTAGAGTTATGGCTACAAGTTCTTCTGTGGTCTTTGATAGAGTAGAGCAGGTATTGTCTGAAGGCTTCTCTTGCTAGGCTGTCTCTTTTCTGCTCCTTTGACTAGTAAAGCAGGCTTTATTTGTCTGTGTTCATTAGCCTATCGGGGCTGCTGGCTGCAACAGCATCAGGTCTGAGATATACGAGAAAAACAAACAAACAAACAAAAAAAAAAAACAACCCAGTGAACACCCTACCTTGTCATTCCTCAGGTTCCACGTCTCCAGCCAGACTTTCTTCTCTCCACCTTTTGAGACTTCTGATATTTGTTTCAAAGCATGTCCAGGGCTGTACATTGAACTATGTGCGAGGAAGAAGGAAAATAGTGCTTCTATTCCACCTTCCAAGAAGTGGAATAAAGAAGATAGTTCATCAGCCAGGCTAGGTGACTCAGTTGGTTGGAGCATGGTCCCATACACCAAAAGGTTTCAGGTTCTATTTCCAGTCAGGGAACATACCTAGATTGCAGGTTTGATCCCCCTTTCTTCTTCTGGGTCTTCAGTGACACAAATGTTAGATATCTAAGGCTCTGTCCATGTCCTTTTTTAGTCTGCTTCGGGGCACATACAGGAAGAAAACAAGTTTCTCTCTCTTCTTTCCCCTCTCTCCAAAATCAATAAGCATGCCCTTGAGTGCAGATTTAAAAAAAAGAAAAAGAAAATAGTTACTCTATTCCATCATCCCAGAAGGTGAACTCCTCTATGCTGGTACTTCATCAGGCACCTCTATGGTTCTCATAGGGCAGATCTAAACCATTTAATATATTGGGCCATGGTTTGTCCATATATAAATCCACCTTTAAATTCCCTAGTGGTTATTTGTGAAGATTCTGCCTAGTGTCCATCAGAAAAGATATGGAAAATGCTCTCCACTGAACTATTGATGAAAAGCTGCTCTCAAGGGGAGGACACAGCCCAGGACAGGGCAGAGAAGGGATGTGTATGGGCCACCCCACCTCCACAGCTGAGAATCTTCTCCCCCTGCTGAGGCCGGGACCAGGCTATGGAGCTAGAGGACTGTTGACAGGCTGAAGCAGGACACTTGTCAGTGTAGCCTCTGCGGGTGGGGATCAATCAGGATGTCCTCGATTCAGGTCATAAAGGCCATTAACTGGGATGCAGGTTGGCCTTCTGTGTGCATGCATATGTGCACTGTGGCCTCTGTCTTAGAGGAAGCTGTGTTTGCAGAGGCTTCCATTTGCCATTGTATTGCTTTTTCTCACTCTGTGTCAGGAGGGAATGAGCTGGGATGAGTCATTGGTTTCCCCTTTAGCAGTCAGAAGAAAGACCTGAGCACTTATAATAATAAGCCCGACATACCCCACAATGCTTCCTGAAGCTTGTACGGGCTAATAAGTTAAAAGGTTCTATAGTCAAAAACATTTGAGAAATGCTAGGTTAAAAAAGTTAACTATATTTAACTTCTACGGACCTTTAATGTGTATTGTATAATATGCAGTGTTTCCCATATTTACCTGGTCATAGTTCCATTTTGTTATGGAGTGTATTTTTGGGAGACAGCTTGTAGGATAGGCTGCCGTAAACAAGGTTGAGTGTTTCACAGCTTTGAAGAGAAGTCACGATGTTCCTTCTAACCAAAGTGCACAAACCAACTCCCTCCCCCTTCATGCCCACCTCGGGGCCTTCAGAAAATGCAACACCCATTTGCATCCATCACTTGGACAATTGGATGTCTTAGGAAGATCTATGTCCCCTGCAAACCCTTATTTTAAAGGTGAAGAAAAGTCCAAAGACTCTGCCTTGGTTTCCCCCAAGAGTCAAGTCCCCCAAGTTACACAGGGATCTAGGCCCTTCCCGCCAAAGTGAAGACTAAGACCAATCTGCTGTCTACCTTTTCTCAGTTGCAGCCCTGTATCCACATTAGAACTGAAATCTTTACTCATTTACAGAACATTTGCTTTAGTGATTTGATTTTACCTGAGACAAAAGGTTTCTACCATTAGCAGTCTGTGGGGCATTGAGGTTTTCAATAAATTAATTTCAGATCCAAATTGTTCATGATGTTGCCTTATGTAAACGTGACGTGAGCCAGGAGAAAGGCTCTGATCGCTATCAGTTGCAGACACTGAGGTGTTGACAGTGGTTGGAACAGTCTTGCTTTGTCTGAGTAGGAATGCAACCTCCAAAGGCTGGTCACGTTGATAGAGAAGACTTGAGTGCATTGTCCTCTTGTCGAGGCAAATATGTGGACGTGCTTTGTAATTGGTCCTTATCTGACTCAGAGACACAAGGCTGAACAGCTCACATGCCAGCCACCGATCACTAGGTTACCGCTCATGCACGCTGTAGTTACTAGGTCTTGATGTAGCTGCTCGGCCAAAATGTCTGTCTTTAACTTTCTCATCCTATTTAATTCTTAGAGCTGATTTTTAGATGACTTCCTCTTTTAATGTTCCTAAGTAAAGCACCCTTTTTTTCCATGAGGAATGGCCAAATGATTTGGACTGAGATTGCCTTGAAGGTTAATTTGGAAAAGCCTTGCTGAGTGTATATATTCAAAAAGAATATTCCTCATTTCTTCTGATTCTCATTGTCAGTTTGCTACAGATTTCAAAATAAATTTTAGAATTCCCAAATGCCGATAGCACATAATTAGTATAATAGTTAATATTTATTGTGTACTTAAAGGCACCCTAGCCTTTCTATTCATTATCACATTAAATTCCCTCAGCAATGCCAAGAGGATATCTTGATCTTGCAGCGAAGAAACTGAGGCACAAAGTGACTGAGGAGCATGGTCAAGGTCGCACAGCCAACTGAGCCCTGGGGCTGGCATCTGCAGCCATCAGTCTAAGCCCAGAGCCTATGCTTCCCCTTAGGCCATGCTGGGGCCTGGCCTCCTTCCCAGCTCTGAGGTGAGACAGGCAGGCAGGGCTGGACCTAGAAACCTGGGGCCAGGTCGAAGGGGCAGAGGCTTGCTCAGCGGTGGGTGACGGCAGCAGGCAGAACCAAGGGAGTGGAAGCAATGGCCTCAGGTAATGCCAAGGAGCTGTCAGCCCCGGGGGCAGAGGCGGGTAGTAAAGTTAGGAGTAATGGGAGCAGGACAAAGTGATGGAAAAGTGAGGAGTCTGTGTTACCCAGAGGTCTCAAAATCTGGCACCATCAGGGGACTTGGTCAAGCTGGTGGGTAGAGTCAGAGGCAGAGCCCCCAAGTGAAGGGACACAGGTGCCGCATCATTCACTTTGATGAGGTCAGGCCAAAGGAAAACTTTGGAACCAAATAACCAGAACCAGAGTCCAAGATGGAGACTGAAGGCCGGGTAAATGATGGGGAGTCCCAGCATGTGAGGCAGAAATCCCAAGATCCTCTCTGCCCAGTGATAATGCACTCCTAGCATCGATTCAGGTCAAGCCCCCCAGGTAGAATGCAAGCAGGCTGTGCCCGACACAGCCTGTGTTGGAGCCAAAGAGAAAGCCCGGGCCCGGCCATTTCCAAAAAATGCCAAGTATCTGAATACTATCTGACAGTCTGTTAGTGGAGACGGGAAAACAGCCGACTTGGGTGTTGCAATACCAACTAGCCCTTCACTCAAATGGAACTGCTGCCTCAGTTTACAGGAAACAACATTTGTCAAGAGACGGGAATTCACGAAGGGTCCTGCCAATTCCCCAAAATGCCATAATGTCCATTGCTTTGTAAAGTCTGGAAGTTGGATGTGAAATTTTTGGACTTCAGGGGATATTCAGAGAGAAAAATCATTGTCCATATTCCAAATGGTGGAAACTTGCTCCGAGTCAGAGCAGGGTTAGGGTCCTCCTGCCCCCCGCTTCTGGGTCCAGACAGAGGGGTGGGCCGTGTAACGTGATGTGAAGCAACGTGTCAGTATTCAGCTGTGAGGTCTGAAACCTGGCGCACATCAGCAAAGTGAGGCCTCACCCAGACACACACCGTAGGAGGTGGGGACTGGGTTGACATCAGAGCAGGGAAGACTGTGGGGACCTCAGTGCCTCAGAGGTATTTTTAGAAGCTTTTAACCTGGAAAAGGGAAAGTGCCACCCTTCTGGAGCCACGAAGCTGAGAATGGCAAAGAGCTAAACCAGGCTCATACCTAATTTGGGGGAGGCCCCCGGCTGCTCCCCTGGGGTTCTGGTGGGAGTGCTTGTTGCTATGCTCGGGGAATGTGGCCTGTAGGGGATGACTGTGATCCTTGCCACCCCACCCCTCTGTTTAGCCCAAGACTAGGACACCAACAGTGTCAGGGAAGGAAATAATTAGTCCCTGTATTTGTCACTGTGGCTTAGAAAACGCACGGATGGATTTCATATCTTTGATGGCACTGGATACAATGGGCAAGCCTATTGCCCTCACTGTTCTGCTGAGGATCTTGAGGTTCACATCACATGTTCACACAGCAGTGCAGGAGCCCCTCGGCCCTGCACTGACACTCTCAGCCCCTGCAGCAAGCATGTCAAACTCGCGGCCCGCATGCGGCCCACAACAAATATTTTTGCAGCCCAGCCAATATAACGGTATCTAATAAACATTTTAATAAAAATTTTGTAGCTTAACTTTTACAATATCTTGTTATACATAATTATTAATAACAAACCACAACGTTCGCTAATGACTGATGACTATAATCGTATAGCATTCATTTCCCTTACGCGCAGGCGCACCATTTCTCTCCACTAATACCAGCAGCGAATATTTTAGCAGCCGATGGCCACGTCATTAGTCTTGGACTGATTTGCTTTGTGTGCATAACAGGAAATATTTCACTTTCAGAGAACAATAAAAATAGGTTTATTTGCATTACGCTTATTAATTTGTGCAGTTATTCAGTGTCTGATAAGTTAATGTTCAAGAAAAGATAATAATTTTTATTAAAATGTTCTATTATTTTATGTTAACGATGACTCATTTACTTCAGCTCTTTGTATTCAGCATGTCTCTATAGAAATCTACATTTCTATGAAAATGGAAGCTTTTGTTTTTTTTGCGGCCCACATAAATTTAAACCTTGTTTATTTGGCCCATGTTACCTTTGAGTTTGACATGCTTGCCCTACACTCAGCACAGAAGGTAAAAAATAACATAGACAAAATGACTCTGAAAAATAACACAACTCCCCACCCCCTCACCCACCAACCCCCGCCACGCGCTGGCCCCCACCAGAATTGGAAGAGATCAGGTTCTTCAGCGGCCTGCCTGCTCAAAGAGTGTGTTTGCGTGTAGAGGGTATATTTTATGAAAAGAAGGACGTTTCTTGCTGCGTGGTGTGCTCGGATGCGTGCACGTGAGAAGCCGGTAGGAGTGGCACCTTGGGTTCCCCTTGCACGCTCACCGGGGCTTTTGCCTTCTGAGTGGTGTGGCAGGTAACTATTTTAGTTGTCGACTTTCTCTCTCTTCTTCTTTGTGACAAATGCCCGTAGTTGAATTTGCCCGGTTTGAATGAGCGTGCACTGTCAGTTGCAGAGCCCACTTTCCAGCCAAGGCCCCCTGACTTCAAACCGAGGGCTCCTCATACCACTGTCACGGGGCCTCCCTTGGTCCAGTGTTGCCTGGCCAAGGGACCTGCTGTCTGCTGGACATTCAGCCATAACAACGGCAACAACCACAAGTACTGAGCCCTCATCTTGAGCTGTTTGTTACACGTGCTTTATCTGCTTTGTTCCTTAAACAACACCCAGGGAGGAGCTCTGATGACCCCCATTTTATAAATAGGGAAACTAAGGCACAGGAAGATTGAACAAGGTCACTCAGCTCTTAAGAGCCACAGGCATCTCCCAAGTCCACGCCCTTAACCACTGCTCGTCTGCCCCTCTCTCACCCCTTTCCTGACCACTGACATATGCCGTGAGGGGGGCTAGACCTTCAGAGACTAGAAGGAGCAGACCTGCACACCTTATCCTGGGCTTCCTGGCTTGCTTAAGCTCGTGACCCTGGGAAGTTTGCAGCAAATGACCCTGTCATCTGACTAAATAAAGTTCCCAAGGAGGATGACCCTGATGCCAAGTGAAATCCTGGCCAGCCCCCTTCTGCCAGGGCTGACAACATTCAGACACTGCCCCTGACTGTACCTCAGAGAAAGCTCATGCAGTCCCTGACAGGGGGGCTGCCCCGGAATTGATTCTCCTCCTGCCAGAGCTGTTATTCCAGGCTGACTGTTAAAGTGAGCCAGCTCTTTGGAGTGCCGCACCTTCAGTGTAATGGGCCATTAGAACCCGCGCCCAGTGGGATTGTGGATGGAGCTCAGGGAAGTGTCAGAAATGAGGGCAAGAGGTTTGATCCCAATAAAGGGGGACACAGAGCCATGCAGGGTGGAGCAAGTACACCCCCAGGCAGTGAAGGGCTGCAAATGGTGCATTTAATGAAAAGGCCACCTGCTGTACTGAGAGAGGTGGCCTCAGCTAGGCAGGGAGCCACCGGCTCAGTGGGAAGCCAGGGGTGACTGCTGCCTCCATTTAAAACATTGATCCCAGTGTCTCTCGCACTTAACCCTCTCCCGCACTCCCAGCCCCGACTCCTAGGCTGCACCTGGCTTCCAAGTCCCAAGCTGTGTTTCTGGATTTCTTCTACGGCTGGACGTCTCACATCCGGAAGTCCAGCTGCAAAATGCTCAGGCACCTCTCTCTTGAGGGCAGGAAAGGTTTGAGTTTTGCTTTCTGCAAACTGCTGGGAACTTAATTTCGGTAGATGTTTCTAGCACCTCTGGCATGAGTTCAAATTGCCAATTCCAAATGCCATATGCAAGGGTAGTTCTTTAAGAATGACCAGTAATTTATGGAGTGATAGCTGGACACTGCTCTACATCCCAAGGGCCTTCGGAGAAGGGTAGATCGGACCCGTCTTGTTCAGAGGGGAGCTTTGTTCAAGGTCACAAAGCCTCAGTAATGACCAAGAACAGAAGCCAGGTCACCTGATTCCCAGGCCAGCCCTCTCACTGCCTACATCCTGGTGCTGGCATAGGCAAAGAGGCGGCAGAGTGGCTAGAAGAGGCACTAGTGCTCCACCCAAGCCCTTACCTCCCTATGTGAGAGAGTTGTGCCTTTGGGAAGAAAAAGTGTGTGGGGGGCGGAGGGGGGATCGGAGGGAGGGGCGATGGGAGTACCATTGGAAATTTTTCTTTGAACTCAGCCTGGGACAGAGATAACTTTTTTTCCCTTATTTAGACCTTTGTTTAGACCCAAGTGTCATCTGCTTGTCCCCAAGAACCTGCACAGCCTCACAGCTTTATCTTACTTTATATTTAACCTCATTAGCCATTTGCAGGCCTTGCCTGGACCAAATCATAATGGCAGACACACAAGGCCAGGGGCCCTGATGTTTATCTCTGCGTGGAGTGTCTGGTGTAGTAATTAACTTTGAGGTCTTGAATACAACAGGATGTGGGAGGAAAATCAGAAAATCCCTTGCTAGTTTGCAGAAGTCTTTATAAAAACAGAAACCAGTTATTTATTTGTTGCTTGTATGAGGGATATTTACAACGTACAATTGCACATTAACATGTAACAAAGAAGAACCTGGTTTTGGCGTCTAACTGCCAGGTTTGGAATCCTAGTCGCTGGCTCCACGATCCTGGGCGAGTAACTTCATCTCTCAGAGCTACAGTTTCCTCACCTGTAAGCCAGGAATGATAGAGTGAGGATTAAATGAGAGCTGCAGTAAAACCACTTGGCACTGTCCCTGGAGTACAGGCAGGTCAGCAAAAGTAGGGAATCCTGTCCAGCCCGCTGCACCATGGCGCCTACAGCTCCGATTTCCTGGCGATCATCCCTGACTCAGGAGAGAGTCTGTTGGAATCCGATTGTGAAGGGAGTGCCTCAGGAGCTTCCTATTCTGGGACACCATTGCATAATCATTTTACAGTACTCATGCCCTTGATCGTTCAGGTTGTGCAGTATCGGACAATTTGCTCCTCTTCCCTTTCTCAGACACAGTTGAGCAAAAGTTGTTCAAACTGGCCCCTTGTAGCTCCCCAGTTTCTTTGATTCTAAGGACTTGTGCTCATAGCCACTAGAGGGTGCCCCAGGGGCCGCTGGGGGCTGGGCCTCCTACTGATCCACAGAGAAGTCAAAAGTCAGTGACTGTAGAGCCCTCCAAGGGAAGAGCCGGGCTGCCGCACAGATGACACGAACAGTGTTGGAGCTGGAATTAATAAAGGAGTCTTACCCCATGGCCACAGGAAGCCTGTGTTGTATTCCTTTGTGAGGTTAGGCAGTATCTTTTTCTAACAAGACCATTGAAGGTGATTTTACCCCCAAACAATCATTGAGTATAAAATGCCTTTCTTTAAGCAATCAAATAAAATCTGTTAGTATCATTTCCTCTTAATCTGTCATGAAATTAGCGTTTGATTAGCATTTCCCAGGCTATGTTTTTTATTCTGTTTTAGGAGGCTAGATGGCTGGGGGCTGAACTTTAGAGTGAGAGCTGCGTGGCTTCAAATCCCGCTTCCTCCACTTCCCAGCTATTTAGCTTTGGGTAGATCACCTGACGGCTGGTGTTCTCCTCTATAAAATGGGTATAAAGAGATTCCTTTGAAGGACTTTTGTGAATTGTAGATGTATGGTGAGTATAGTGTCTGGGCTATAGTAACTTTCTAATAAATGGCAAATACTATGATTAGTTTGATTTTTATTAAATGACAATGTTAGTCACAAACTCCTTGGAGAGCGGCAACTTAGGATTTTAAGATTATAATTAAATGTGTCAGCTCTACCATGGTCACAGTTTAAATTTGATCCATCCTATTTCCTTGTTACGCGGTTATTAGACTGTTTAAGAAATATAGGTTTTATATAGAGCAACAATGCCAAATCACAATTAGTGATCATTTTTATACCACACAAAACAGAGGTTGGGAACTATTTCTGCAAGATGACAACAGCCACCCGAACTGTGTACAAGGAAAATATTGTGCCTTCCTGGCCATTTCTAACATTTCAAGTCAAGGTGTTGCATTTAACTAATCTCTGGAAGGTTTAATCTCAGACTTATCAAGAGCATTATTTTGTGAAGGCAAACAAACAGCTCTGCTGGCGGCACCAAGCATGTTTATTCCAAACCGTTAATTAAATTGTGTCAGTTCCTGCCCTGGAGCTTTCAGGCTATTCTGTTTTTCTACCCATGTGGACATTTTGTCATCATTCATTTTCATTTCCTCTCTGGCCTTTTAAAAAAAGAGAGAGAGAAGCTGAGCAGCAGCCCAAGCACGTGTGTGGTGGGAGCATTTTGCAAAGTTAAATACGGGCCCAGGACTGGCTGCAGGGATCATCTCCATTTTTCAAAACGCATTGTGGTTTTCCAGCGACATCAAAACACGCCTAAATGATTCTGACCCTGAAAATGGGCGGGGAAGTGTCCGAAGCTTGGTAGACCCTGGCCAACACTGGAGCGTGGAGCTGTGTGGAAGGAGGTGCAGAGACTGGGACCTGGGTACCGGGAGATGTGATGGGTGGCGTCCAAAGCGGCTAACCCACATCTCTTCCCGTTTCACTCTGATCTGCAAAAACAGGCAGGATGTACCAGCTGAGGGTCTTTCTCTAAGAAACACAGGGCTCTCTTCTGGCTTTAGGAGTCCAGGGTGCCAGCCCTGTGGGGTCAGGGAGGACACGGAGGCCAAGGGGAAGGCTCGTGGCTCTGCTCGCTGGCTGGAATGGATGGTAAATCAGCATCGGGAGGACATCCAAGGCCGGGGACACTGGACTTGAGGACAGCTGGACCAGACACCCTCCACTAGGAAGCAGGAGGCTCCAGGTCTCTCCACGTTCCCACTCTGGCTGCTCCAAAGCAGGTTAGAAAGGGGCAGAGGTCCAAGGACTCTCAGGCTAGTCCACAGATAGATACGCACTTGTCAGTCATACTTGCACATGGCATTGGCCATGTCTCCAACCTCACGGAGCTGTAATCCAGATGGATAATAACCACTGACTTTTACTGAGCACTCCCTATGAGTCAGGCACTGGGCTAAGGAGTTTCCCTGTATTAACTGCAAGCAACTCTATGAGGAAGGCGCCATCATTAACTCCATTTTACAGACAAGAAAACTGAGGCACAAAGAAGCTAAGCAAGTTGCCTGAGTCACACAGCTAGTAAGTGTCTGCTCAGGGATCCTGCTGCATAAAAAGACAATGTATCAGTATCATGCATTAATATATATACATGTATGTGTATTTTTTATACTAGCTTTGCAAATTTATGTGCCAAGTTAGGCCTGAAAACCCGGAGGGCTATAGAGGTTTCAAGGAAGAAACGGTCTCCATGAGGTGGGTGTTTGGCAAAGGTATAGTAAGACCCGGGTGCACCAGTTGGCTTTGGAAGAATTACCAACGTCAAGAAAAGCGGGGAGAGAGTTGGAGAGAGTTGTGCAGGTGGCTGTGGAGGCAGGAGGAGTTGGGGTGGTCCAAGCAGGTGGGCAGTGGACGAGGGTAGGTGAAGGGCAGGAGAAGGCTTGGGCCCTGTGGAGGGCCTTGAACTTCCAGCCACTGTCAATCCAAAACCAGGGGAAAGGAAGCAATTAAAGCCCTGAGCTGGCAGAGTCCTGCAGGGCCCGGGCTCCATCAGGGCAGTAGATCCCCTCGTCCTGAGACGGAGACTGCCGTTACTTAGCAGGGTCACGGGCCACCCACTGCGTCCCTGCTGCTTTCACGGCCGCCAGTGTGCGCTGGGGAGGGACTATGGCTTGGGGTTAGGAGCAAACGCCTGGGTTTGTTCCTATTCTGCCAGTTGGCTGTGTGTCCTTGGAAGAGCGGCTCCGTCTCTCTGTGCTGTGGCGTGAAATGGCTGCACTCCTCAGGGGGCTGTGGGAACTGAGTGCCTGGGTGTAGTAGGTCTTCATTGTCAGCTGTGATCTCTCTTGTCATCCTTGCTGTTGTCATTGTCATCTCAGCTTTGAGGCGGGAGCATTATTCCAGAGCCCAGAGCGTGGCAGGAACAGACTGCTTCGGAGTGTGCAGGTGTATCCCGTTCCCTTTGCTTCTCAGTCGTCTAAGGTCATGCGCTCTCCTAAAGGGTGTCAGGGAGCCCAACCCATGTAGCCTGGCCACTTGGCCCTGAAGACCCTGTCACAGCCTCGTCCCCACAACGCTGATTACGGGTGTGCTCCCTCTTGCCCAGAGACACCTGTCAGGTGGAAGTCCCGGGCGCTGCCTGCAGCTGCGGGCGTTGCTGCATCTGCACATCTGTGCGTCAGGAGCGGTGCTGACGGGGAGAGGGTTGCCACGCAGTGCGATGGCTTTCCTGGGAAGGCGCTGCTCCTCGCCGGACCTGGTGGGCATGGAGCAACTATAAATCGTATTTCCTCTGCTGTCGGGGAGACAGGAAACTTCAAATTGGACTCTAATGAACTCTGCAGGAACTATGGGTTTCTCCGGCCTGGCAGCGCGGATCAGGTCTAAGGAGGTGTCACACAGGCGCGGGACATAATTACAGCCCTAACGACAATGCCTGCAAAGCCGGGCTCCTGATGGGGCACCTCAAATAAATGTGTTTCTCCTTCCTCACAAGGTTCGCTGCCCTTAATTGCTACCCTGCTTCATTAAGGGGCAATTAATTTTGCCACTGGGTTTAAAAAGGAGGTAATTATAAGGCAAGGGCACAAAGCCCGTGGTTAAACATAATCAGCTGGATGTAAAAGGTGTTCCCTGGCAGATTAAAGGGGGAGGGCGAGAAGGAGCGTGTGTCCCGGGCAGGCGACGTGTTCCCCCTTGGCTTCTCTGTCTCAGTCCCCACTGCCTCTGCTGTCACAGGGTCCTGGGTGGGACAGCCCGTCCCTCTGTGCCCAGGTTCCGAGACTTGGCATCTCATAGGTCTTTGATTTTGAGGTGTTGGCCAGTGGACCGTCTCCTGCCATAGAAGTCGGGGAGGAGACTCTGCCAAGCTCAGTGGTGGTGGCATGGCTTCCCAAAAGGACCAGACCCCTCCTAGGGATCTTACAGGTGAGGGGACCTTTCATTCCAGCAGCATCCTGGGCGCACATTCATTCATTATCTCCTCCTTCATCAAATGCGTGTTGAAAGCATGCTAGACACTGTGCTAGGCTCTTGGGATAAAATAGTGAGCCCCATGCCTTCGGGAGTTAACAGTCAGATGGGCTAGTGGGATGTGGATGAAATAATAGCCCAAATGTGTCATTAGAAGCAGTAAAACATGCTGTGCAGGAAAGGGTCTATGGCAGCATAAACCGGGGCCATCAAAGAGGTGAGGGAAAAGGACCCCAACAAAAGGCTTGGAGGTGAGATCAGGACTGGACCTCCTTTAGCCTGGTCAGCGTGGGAAAGAGGAAGGAAGGGCTCTAGTCTCTGAGACAAGAGTGAGCGTGACGCCTTCAAAGGACAGAAAGTGCAGGACAGTGGACTGGAGCGCAGAGGGAAAGGGAGTGAGCGCCCCAGATAACGGGCAGCAGCTGGGGAGCTTCCTGGACCTCGCCCCCCCTCTCCCCCATGACAGAGAAATGGTACTGCCTTCTCTGGTCTACACCACAGAGAGAGATTGGCTTTGTGGCTGTGTTCTCTACACAAGTGTTGACTGAGATCCTGCCGGGCACCAGGCTTTTTCCTTACAGTGGAGTCACAGTCCTCAAATGAATGCCACTGTCTAATGCTGGCGACCTGAGATGGCAGGACCGTCTGCTTTGGTATGTCCGTACTATCTCCCCATTTTTTACCATGTACTTATGTGATTCTGCCTGCGAGCCCACTCTCACACACACATGCACACGCACACACACACACACATCCATATTGTTTATGCAAACAAAATTGAAATCATACTGCAGCAAGCTAGTGTTGGGGTTAAGGCATGGGCTTTGGTGTCAGACTGAGTTTACATCCCGGCTGTACTAATCACTAGCCACATAACCTTGACAAAGGTACTTAACATCTTTTGGCCTCAGTTCCTACATCCTCAAAAGGAAGGGGAGAGTGTCTGCTCATGGATGGTGTTTGGATTAGATGAGACAATGCACAGAAAGCCCTTAGCAAACTGCAGCCCCTCAGTAAACAGTAACAATAACAATATCGTGCACCCAGTAGGTGCTCAATAAATGATATCATAGTTACTCGAAAGTGTTCATGAGAACTCTTTGGGGTAAAGAAGCAGAGAGATATAAGTTACACAAAAACGGGGACTTACTGGCTATGAGGAATCAGTCCCTTTTCCTTTCTGCTGCTTTCTGCATCTCAGCTTCCTTCTCCCTGGGGAGAGTAGACTTTCTTTTCTCCTTTTCCTTTCTTTTTTTTTAAGATCTTATATTTTTAGAGCAGTTTTATGTTTTTAGCAAAATTGAGAGGCAGATACTGAGATTCCCCATCTACTCCCTGCCCCCCCCCCCACACACACACAGCCTCCCCCATGATCAACATCCCCCACCGGAGTAGGACATGTGTTACAAAGGATGCACCTATATTGACACGTCATTATCGCCCCAAGTCCCTAGTTTACGTTGGAGTTTGCTCTTGGTGCTGTACATTCTGTGTGTTTGGACAAACGTACACCTGCCTCCAGCAGCCTGGTGCCATTCAGAGTATTTCCACTGTGGATGGGCTGTCTCTGCATAGCAGGAGAGGCAATCTCCTGAGCCCCAAAAATGTTCTTCCAGCTCCAGTTTGAACAGCCCCCCATTTGGACTCTTATTGGCCCTGCTGGGCACACATGCCTGTCACCGGGACCAATGGCCACAGCCCTCAGCTGCTGGGGTGGATGGCAGCCCCACCACGTGGTGGATTGAGGGGTGGGTGTTGGGGGTGGGAGCAGTGTTTTCCATAGAAGGGGGGTGGGTTAGCAGGGACACCCCCTGAGGGCCCATGGTCAGAGTGCCACGCGGGCTCAGCCCCCGGGTGCTCTATGCCTGACTTGTCCAGTCACGCGGGCTTCGAGGATAAGCGCTCCGTAGCTGACTCAGAACCTAGGCGGTTCATGAGTCCCAGTTTGCACTGTCTCGGAGCTAATGAACTGCGTTGCCATTTCTCTCTGTCTCTGGGCTGGATCCAGTGGGCAGTGACCCAACACCCCAGTGATTTGTGGGTCTGAAGAAGGGGGGAGAAGCTGATTATGGAGTCAGCAATTACTCTGCCCAAGCCCATGCCTGGCAGGGCCTTATCTTTATTTATAGCTGGCTGAGCCTCCCAGAGCCCAGTTTTTGCCCTTGAGTGACTAGTGCACTGCAGTTTTAGTTCATAAAACACTGTTTGTTTATAATCCTTAACGGATTCTGTTTTATTAAAAGAGAAGGCTCCATCCCGAGTATAAATAAAGTTAACTGGTTAAGTTTTAGTTTATGTTCCCAGTGAATATGCAATGGATGGGCACTCACCACAGAATTATGCACACTCATGACCTGACTTTATTACAGGAACTTTTTAAAGGTCTGTATGGCCTGGACAAAAGCTTTTCCAAAGAGGGCAGAGGGTGGAGGCGGGGGAATTTAAGCTCCTAAACTCAGCTTCAAGGCAGTGGACTTTTTTTGTTTGTTTGTTTTTGGTTTTGTTTGACAATATAGCAGGCAGTGCACAGTTCTGTGATCTGGGGGATGGAATTGGGGTAGACCTGGGTCTACTTGTATGAAAGAGAGAGAAAGAGAGAGAGAGAGAGAGAGAGAGAGAGAGAGAGAGAGAGAGAGAGAGATTACAACTCAAGGGGCTAGTGAAGGCTTCTGGAGCAGGTGGCATTGAGCTGAGTCTAAAGGGATGCGTCAGGTTCTAACCAATACAGAAGCAAAAAGAAAGGAAAAAAGTAACCAAATTCATGGTGAAGGGAAGGACTGGGGTTGCCTAGACCAGTGGTCGGCAAACTCATTAGTCAACAGAGCCAAATATCAACAGTACAACGATTGAAATTTCTTTTGAGAGCTGAAAACCGACTTCTGCGCATGGGCCACGAAGTTTCAATCGCACTGTACGTGCGCGCCCGCACGTGGTATTTTGTGGAAGAAAGAGCCACACTCAAGGGGCCAAAGAGCCACATGTGGCTAGCGAGCCGCAGTTTGCAGACCACTGGCTAGGATATTGCCAGAGGCTCCGTTTGCAGGGGACATGGGGGTGACACAGGGAGCCTGGATTCTAGGGTAGGCTCCTGCTGGAAGCCGTGCCCAGAGCCAGAGGGATTTAGACTGACTGAGGAGGCAGTGGGGAATGCTGATTTTTTGAGTGTGTGTGTGTGTGTGGAGGGGGGGAGGGTATGGTTGAAGTAACCTTTGGCCTACA
This sequence comes from Cnephaeus nilssonii, assembly GCF_951640355.1. NCBI lineage: Eukaryota > Metazoa > Chordata > Mammalia > Chiroptera > Vespertilionidae > Cnephaeus > Cnephaeus nilssonii. The sequence continues at coordinate 101,748,333 of NC_137076.1, read as the reverse complement.
TGACTCTTCCAACTGTTACTACCGCTCAGAAATGGGCCTTCCCTGAACCCTGAAGAACAGCCCTGCATTGCTCTCCGGTCCGCCCCTCACCCCTCCGTCCTTCCCTTCCTCTGGTCTGGGTGGGGGCTCCAGCCCAGGTGGAGGTGCCCGCAGGTTCCTGCACCAGGAAGGGGAGCCCACTGCTGGCGCTGAGGAGGGCGGTGGGCGGTGGCAGCGGGCCAGCCACCTCCCTGCGGAGGCATGCTCACTGCACTCACGGTGTTTGAGCTGCGGTTAATATATCAATATTTGCTCGGGAGGGTATTTGGCACGGAGCAGGTCCCTGGGACGCCGGCAGATAGATTCTTCCCTGTAGCAGTCTTCGCTTTTTTGGCACAGATGGAGGGGTTGCTAGCTGCTGACAAGAGGCGATGGAAAAGGAGCCCCTGCTTCTCCCACGAGCACTTGAGTCTCACAACTTGGCGCGGTATGACGTTGTCAGTGCCTCGTGCTGTCCTCATCACTCACCGTTGCCCCTAGTTGCTCACTACTCACCCCACCTCTTCTAGAATTTGCTCTTATTCCCACCCCTCAGCGGGAAGCCCCTGGAGGTCAGGCTAGTGCTCGGAGGGGTGGAGCTTAGTAGCTGAGAGCATGGCCCAGGCTGCTGGGATGAGCCCTACTCTCTCTGGCTAGAGGAACACCCTGAGCAGGCTCCATGCCCTCCGGAGAGTGAGGAGGAGGAGCACAGAAGAGCTGTAATGATTAAACAACGTCATACATGCAAAGTAGTTAGCAAAACGTCTTGTGCTCAGTATTAGTAAATGCTCAGTATCGGTTGGCTGTTAATCATTGTTTTTCTCTTTCAATAAATATCTGATGACTCTTGGATCCTGTCACATGCCCTAAGTTTCTCAAGGACAGGACTGAGCCCCTGATTTCTTAAATAGTTCTCTGTCTCTCTTCTAACAGCACAGTGGTAGGGGTGGGATGGAGGGGGGAGGGCAGGGCTCGGGAAAGGCTCCCTAAAATCTGCACTGCATTCCAGAAAAAAAAAACTGATCTCCCTCTTCCCGCAGGGTTTTCATCACAGTGTGCTACATCAGAGGCTGGGGTCCTGGGACAGGGCTCGTTGGTGAAAATGGCAGGAGGATGCTTCTGTCTGTGATCTGGTTGGGAAGCAGTTTTGCGGGCTAGAGGCCGGCGGCAGTTCTAAGTGATCAATTGATCAGTTGTGGGAAATGTGTTCCTTAGAATACTATTGACGCTTTCAAATGGTTAGTTTAAAAATTAGAATAATTTCCCCCATAACGGTGTCACGTAGGGCCCTTTCCATCTGGAGCATTTTCTTGACTTGCAAGCCGGGGATTGCATAGCAGCTGGGGTCCCCAGCTTTTGGCGTAGCCCTGGGTATGCCCATGCAAGTGTGTCATGCATAAGGGCATTCAATAGCAAGTGTGGAGCCACGTGGGTTGGGAGGGGGCGGGGGCATGCTCTGCAGTTCACGGGATAAGACTACGTGGCACGGGTCAGGACAGAGCAGCCACAGTACAGGAACCTACTAGGTGCCAGGCTCTGATGTAAGCCCTTGATGTGCGTGCTCTCATTTAATCTCGTCAGCGGTTCTGAGAGGCAGGTGTCTTAGCTCACGTTCCCTAGAAGCAGAGCCTGACCTTTTGCAAGAAATTGGATGAGGAAGTGCAGCAGGAGAAAACCTTCAGGAAGTGAGGGAAGCAGGCTAGGACAGGGGAGGGAGCCAAACAAAGATGTGGCTGCAAAAAGCTAGCCTCAGCCCCATCCACGGGAGTGCTGGCATGTGAATGGCACCACAGACCTGTTCTCACCAGTGGCAGCGGGGCTGGTCTTCTGTTCTCTTGTGTCAATCAGTCATTTACTGTAAGTCACACCTCCCGGGAGAAGGTGGGGCATAACTTCCCATGCCTCTCTGGGAGAGGGACTCCCATATTTCAAGGCAGCGTTGAGCTATTAACACCCAAACCTCATGGCATCTGGAGGACTGTAAGGGCGGATTGGGTGGGACACCAACAGCCTCGCTAGGTACAATTAATAGGCCCATTTTACAGATGAGGAAACTGAGGCCTACAGTGTTTATGTAATCTGAGAGGTAGGTGTCTTAGCTCATGTTCCCTAGAAGCAGGGCCTGAGTTTTTGCAAATGATTGGCTGTGTAGAGCCAGGAGTCTATCTCTAGTACCTTTGGTCTGTGCCCCAGTCGAGGGCCCAGTAAGAACAAGTAAGCCAGAGATAGAGGAAACATGAGCTCAGAAGGCCTGGGAATAAAGTTAAAGGTCATGAGAGGAGCCCAAGGGGCAAGATCATATTTTAGGCTTCTGTGGTGTAACCAACTCATCCCACTTTGCCCAGGGCTTTCCCCATTTTGGCTCTGAAAGCCCCACATCCAGGGCCTATTTAGGGGATGCGAGTGAGGGGAAGTAAGCCAGAAAAAGCCCCTGGCAGGAGGGTATCCTGGCCAGGAGCTGAGCAGAGAGGGTGGTCTGAGATCCAGGGTGGGCTAATGAGAGGAGAGGCTTGGACCGACTGGAGAAGGGGAGGGGAGTCAGTTACCAGCCCCCTGAGGCCTCCTCGGGGAGCCTGCCAGAAATAGATACCCTCCTCCAGCCTCCCGCTTTGAAGCAGGCTGTTTTGCTGTGTGTGCGCGGAGGGTGGGAAAGGGGGCAGAGAGAGAGAACGTTTGTTTCAGTCCAATGAGTAAATGTCCTGTTGGGTTCCTCGCCCATCCACAGATAGGGCTGGGCAAGGTGAGACGGGCTCCTGTGCTCTGGAAAGGCCCGGATGTATATAATCTATGTAATGTATACATATAAAATAAACATATGTATATGTGTATATATACATGTACTCATGCGTGTCCACACGCATGTCCACACACACACCACCTTCTAGCCAGAAAAATAAATGTGATCTCTACACTCTACATGCTTAGAGTTTCATGAGGGAGGTAGACATTAAACAAATAAAAACACAAGATGACATATAAAATTTTAGCAGAGTGTGACCGATGCTGTGGGGGATGCAAGCCCAGAGCTCTAGTAGAGACCTGCCGGGGCAGGGGTCGGGGCAGGGCCTACTTTTATGGTCAGAAAGGTCTCCCTGAGGATGCAAAATGTAAGTCAAGAGAATCAGCCACCTACAGAGGGGTGGGTGTGGGGAGGGCAGGAGATGGAGGACTGGAGGAGGAGTGTTTGGAGCAAAGGGAACAGCAAGGATAAAGACCTTGGGTCAAAGACGACTTGAACCTGAACGGAAAGAAAGCCCGTGTGGCTGGGGCCCAGGGCGGGGCGAGGCCTGAGGCATTCACAAAGAGGCAGAGGAACCCATTCCTTTAGGCCTTTGGGCTTCATTCCCAGGCCAGTGGGAGCCACTGGAAGATCTTAACACGGGTATGTGACATGTTCTGATTTATGGCTTAAAATGTCCTCTTGGCTACTATGTGTAGAGGAGATGGAGGGGCAGGTGTGGAAAGAGAGAGGTCAGGTTGTTGTTGTTTTTTGTCTGCAAAGTCTCTGGAGGGAGACCAGTGGGTCTGCCTTTGAGGTGGCCTAGAGCTTTGCACCCTTAGAGAGACTGCATTATTAATGAAACATTTGCATCTTAGGAAACAATAAAACAGGCTGCTACATGTAAAAATTAAGTAACCCAATTTGTTTTAGCAGCTTGCGCTCTAGTACAGCAATTTGTTTGGCACATACACGGGACTCCATCTGAACAGTAATTACGCCATGCTAATTATTTTACTGCATTGTGTACATCTGACATTTAATTACGGGAAAGTATGTGCGGGTAGGTTTTCTTCCTCCCCCTGCCTGCCTGACAGGTAGTTTTGTTTCCTGTGCCTCTTTTCCACCTACATGGTCTTCATGCCAACTTGTCATCTGCGACAGAACTGTTTCCATGACAGCTTTGCTCAGCCATGTTGCCTGCAAGTTGCAGGCAGTCACCAAAATAAACAGTTGACACAGATGTCATTCTCCCCTCTCGTTCTGCCTCTCCCTCCCCCTTGATCTAGCTTCTGCGACAAAGATCTCATTTTTTTTTTCTTCCACTTTAAGAAAAGAAAGTGATCCCTGTCAACTGTGAGCATCCTTTGATACATTGACATGTCTCTCGGTGGCTTCTCTTGTGACCTCTGACCTTCTCCATGGAGACCGCTCGCAAGCTGACTCCCATGGCCCTGTGCATAGATGACACAGCTCAGCAGCCGTGGGTGGTAGACAAACAGGCTCCAGGCTTTGCATTCACAGGGAGATGGCAAAGGTGGGCTCACCACTCCAAGAAGCTGGACCAAGGCCACAGCGTGCTCTTAGGAGGATGCCATAGACAAGCCCTGTAAAGCCAGGTCAGGCGCGGTGCTGGCCATGCCAATAGAGACAGACCTGAGGGTGGAGGGCTGGGGACGGGCACGAGGAGGGGCAGGAATCTCCTGCCAAGAGGCAGAGATGCTAATATCTCCACTGGGATGAGGAGAGGAAGAGGAGGATGCCTGACAGATCAGTGCCTCCTGCTGGTCTAGCATCTCCCTGGTGTGTCTAGTGGCCACTCCACAAACAGGAAAGGGCTGTTGTGTGTGTCTGCTGGGAGAGGTCCTTACAAAGGAAAAAGAAGGTGTGAGAGCAGGAGAAGACAGAGGGAATGGCTTGAAAATGAAAGCTACCAGAATACCAAAGGGCATTTTTCTTAAAATGTGCCATGCTGCTGCACAGTATTCTGTATCTCGACATCTAGCAAATACACATTAAAATACACACGTCATTCTGCTAAGGGTGTAAAATAAATGTCCTGGTGGGTTGGAGGTCACAGAGCCTTCCCAAGATTAGAGCCTTTCCTCCCCCTTTGCGTTCATTATACTTCCTTGTGTACTTGGGGTTCGCAGAGAAATTTGGTGCAGCTTAGGGAAACGGAGAGTAGACATCAAGACCTCTGGCCTGATACAGAATGTGCTCTTGGAGAAGTACTGGTTCCTGCTCAGTCCAAGCAGTCTTAGATTTGGGTCTTTCCGGGTTCGTGTTGCTGTTTTAGACCTAAAGCCCTCCGGCCAGGGCTCCCCGTGAGGGCCACGGAAGCCCCTGTTGCTTCACAAGACGAGGATTTTTGGTGGCACGTGGGCCAATATATATTTTTATTTTTATGGTCATATATCCATTTTAGTGTGCATTAAAATATGCAAACCAGCACATCAAACTGGTGTTTTAATGGCTGTAATAAAGTTTCTTGTGTAAATACAGGTGTGACATGCCTTCTCTTTCTTCTCTTCCAGGCTTTTCCTCATTTTACAGACTTCCTCAAAACTTGTTCCTTTTAGGAATCCGACCTCAGTAATTCCACCTGGCTCTCTTTAAGCCTCCTGTTCCACTTGCCCATGTCTTCCTCTCCCTTGGTTTCCTCTTCCTCCTTCCCCTTCCGTCTCTGCTAGCATCCGCAGGCTTTCCTGAGAGCCTCAGGTGTGCTGGGCACACGGCGGCACCTCAGCTGCAGGAACAGAAACGTCAGGCGGTGACTTAGAGAAATAGGGGCTTTTTAAGTCCTGGAGGAGCTGTTTTAGGATGACGCCCAAGTCCTCCTATACTCCTGAGCCTCCGTCCTTCCCACATGACGTTCATCTTCATGTTTGCAAGAAGGCTGCTACACAGAAGTGACACCGTGAAGGGCCTCCTTCCCTCTAGGCTGTTTTCATTTAGGAAATGAGATCCTTTCGCTCACATCCCATTGGCCAGAACTGCTTCCCAGGGCTGTACCTAACTGCAAAGGAGGCGGGGAGAGAGCACATCTTGGTTTTACCATCCCAAGTAAGAGAGGAAAGCAACGGAGAGCCGTTGTGGATGGTTTGGGGGGAGTTAAGCTACAGAGTCAGCCAAAGGGGAGGATAGTAGGAAGTAGAGACCGTGATCTCTTTTCTTATGTCCTCCAACTTGAAAAGATATGCATTAAAAGTTAGCCTTATGATTTTATAAAGTGGTGTATGGCATAAACTCACAGAATTGAAAAAGAATTTAGAGGTCATTTGGACCTGATCCATATATGAATCCCAGACTTTCATACAAGATAAAAAGAATCACAAAGTAGCTAAAGCTAATTCTTATGCAGGGGAATATGACTAACCTTTTACCAGGCAAATCTAGGTGATCTATATCCTTCATAATAAAAAGGCAATATGCAAATAACCATCACTCCGCTACATCCACGATTGGGCGGTGGGAGACTGGGGGGCGGGACTCGGGGTGGCATATCCGGCCATTGAGAGGCTCGGGACTCCCGCACCCCCCCCACCCCCGCCTCTCAACGGCTGGATTGGCGGCCGCTGGGGGGTCTGCCTCGGACACCCTGGACACCCAGCTCCGCTGCCATCGGAGGCGGGGAGCCGGTTGCCCGCACCCGGATCCCCTGCCATGCTCCCCTTCGTCAGCGCCTCAAGCCCCAGCAGCAGCGGCAGAGGCTGGGGATGAGTTGGTGATCCCAACAGCCTGGCAGCTCAGTGGCGGCGGCGGAGGCAGCATTGGGCCTGGGGACTGGCGAACAGGCAGAAGATGGCCCTGATCGCAGGAGGCTAGGCCTAGGGACCCTACCCGCACGATTGAATCATGCGCTGGGCCTCTAGTATATATATAGAAGGCTAAGTGTCTGTCCATTCGACCAGTCGCTATGACGCATACTGACCACCAGGGGGCAGACGCTCAATGCAGGAGCTGCCATGACGCGTATTGGCCATTTAAAAATAAACAGCACTATGGACCTGGCGCCGACAAGCCAACACTCAGCTTCCCCCAAGTGGGACACAGGCCCTGCCACCATCCCAGAGCGACACCCCACCAAATCGCAGCCAACGCTGCCAAGACCCCATGGCGCAAAATGCAGCCCACAGCCCAGCCCGGAAACAGTGGCGTGGGCGCCGGAAATAACGTAGCAACACCCAGCTTCCTCTCCCTATTGATGAATAGCCTCCTTGCAGTTTCTTCAGCCCAGGAACACAACTTGCTTTATAGCCAGGTGCAAACATTTCACACTTTAACCAAATGTCTCTGAAGTTTTTTCGCATGCCTCATCTCATTTGATCCTCACAGAAGTTCTGGACTAGGTAGATAGGAGACTCAGTAGAATCCTATTTTCTTTTCATTAGCCTGAAAATGGAGATTTAGAAAGCTTAGAAACTTGACCCGACTGAAAAGAAGTAAAAAATGGTGGACCTTGAAAATGACTTCAGGTTTTCTCACTGTGCAGAATATAGTCAAACACTGCTGCAGTTAAAAAGTTTACCCTTTGTTCTCCCTGTGTGATCTACAATAATAATCTGCTTCGTGTTGATATTTACTGCTGTGTTGCTGACAATTACCTGTGTTGATATTTACTGCTGTGTTGCTGACAATTACCTGAAAGAGAAGTTGGGGTGCTTCACTGGGCTGGAAAAAGTTTAGCTAAATCAGAAAGCAGGTCTAATTAAGCAAGTTTATCTCTATATATAAAAGGCTAAGTTGCCCTGGCTGGTTTGACTCAGTGGCTAGAGTGTCGGCCTGTGGACCGAAGGGTCCCAGGTTCTATTCCAGTCAAGGGCACATACCTCGATTTCAGGCTCCTCCCCAGCCCAGGCCCTATCCAGAGCATGTGCAGGAGGCAACCAATCGATGTGTTTCTCTCACATCGATGTTGCTCTCTATCTCTCCCTCTCTCTGCCACTCTCTCTAAAATCAATGGAAAAATATCCTTGGGTGAGGATTAAAAAACAAACAAACAAATAAAAGGCTAAGTTGACTTGTGCATACATGATACATATAAAGCTCTCGTTGGCACCAGTCTCACACATGTGTTTCGATCTGTCATTGTCAATCGTGAATTTGGTTGACACTTCTATTATAGAGAAAGGGCAAATAGCGATATTAAAATATTTCTTCTAATTAATTTCCTTTCAATGTGCATGAATCCGTGCACTGGGACACTAGTATAAAATATGCATTAATACTAATTTAACCTCGACTGTGGCTATAAGGTTTATTTTAATGGCAAACGTGATTTTATTTATTTTGGTTTTGTACAGATCAGTAGGATAGGAATACAACTATCTGGTGTACCGTTTGTTCTATTTAATGTTCTTATTAAATAATGCATAACTAATAACAATCATCTAGGAAAAAAGAGGTGAAGAAACGAAGTCAAACATAAAGGGACTTAATGAAGGCTCAGCAGGACAGGAACCCTCCTCTGCAGGCTCTGCTAATCCAGTGGTTCTCCTCTGGAATAAGTATCAGAATCACCTGCAGGGCCTGGGAAAATACCTATTGCTGGGCCCCACCCCCAGAGTTCAGAATTCAGTGGGTCTGGGGTGGGGCCTGGGAATTTGCATTTTTATCAAGTTCCCAGGTGACCTTGATGCTGCCAGCCCAGGAACCCCACCTTGAAAACCACTGTGCCAACCAATTGCAAGCATGCAATTTAAAGCCAGTATTTCTTCCCATGGCTGATTTTTCTGAAGTATGCTGTTTTAATATGTGCTTCTTTGTGTGTTTCTTAGCAACTAAATAGCATAGTAGCAGATAATTAATGCGACTAACAGGCCAGCTAACCTCAATCTTGGAATTGTCAGCGGTTGCATTGTGTGCAAGCCAGAGGCTCTGCTCCTGTGACCTGACTGTGCCTCAGAAGGGAAGGACAGTGGTCTGTCCTCAGCCCCTGCTCTTTCCTCAAGATGACCACTGTCTTGATTTTTTTCACTATCTACAAGCCATATATGGCAACCTTTGTATATTTGCAAATGTTTTACCTAAACAGTATCATACTGCATATTGTCATGTAACTTCCTCTTTTTCATTCGTCATGATGTTAACTCTGATGGTGGTGATGCATCTCAGCCCAGTTTATTTGTTCTAACTGCTTTGTAACGTTCCACTTTCATATACTATAATGCATTCATCCTTTCCCCATATTCCAAGCTGTTTTCAATAAGATTAATAAGGTTTTGACGTTGCTGCCAATGGCAACAGTACATTGAAGCGGGATACCATTTGGAACTCTTTACACCTACTCACTCTTGTAACAAGCATTCGTCAGGCAGCTACTTTGTGCCCGGCCCTGTTTTAGGCACCTGGGACATAGCAGCGAATGCACTACCTCCCTTCCTCACTGTGTTTTCATCAGATACTTTCAACAAATCCATCAAACAGGTTTTGTTATTCACATGTTACAGGTGAGGAAACTGGAGTGCTGTGAATTTAATGACTTCCCCAGGTGCCCACTGGAAAGTGCAGGGAGTTTTGAAACAAATCTGCTCACCCTAATTCCAACACTCTGACATTTCAACAGGATTTCTGATAAGCCAAATATTCCGTGAGCCTGATAACAATGACCATTTCTTAGCTTAAAACCATCTCTTTGGAGGCTTTGATATATGTGTTTATTTTTTGGAGTAACAGATTTACAGAAAAGTGTCAAAGATAATACAGAGAGCATCTATCTATATACCCCTCATCCGTAGACACCTCATCCGCATCATTGTTAGCAGTTATCACTGTGACGCGTTTGTCAACGCTAAGAAACTGACATGTGTGTATTAGTGTTAATGAAACACCAGGCTTTATTTGGATGTCACCAGTTTTTCTATTAATGACCCTCCTGGACCAGGATCCTGTCCAGGGCACCCCCTGGCATTTAGTCATCATGTCTCCCCAGTCCCTGTGGTCTGTGGCAGTCTCAGTCTTTGCTTGTTTTTCATGACCTTGACAAGTAGTGTATTGATTTAGTTTAGTTGATCACAAATGTCCAAATGAGGTCATATCAAGAATTTCGAGAGCCATAAACAACTCACCTGAGAGTTAGGGTTTGGAGGGCCCAGCAGTGAAGAGAAATTGCCATTTCAGCGCATCAGAAAGGGCAGCACTGCTGGGTGGGTGCTCCCTGGGTGCAAGGACACAGGGAAACTGAGCGCACGTCGTCCTGAGGGGGGAGGGGCCAGATGCTGAGTATGGTGAAAGATAGGTTTCAGTGAACATGCAGCTTACCGGGAGCTGATCATCTCCTGCCCCCGTGTCCAGTTCCAACCCCGGTGTGTTGTAACCACAGTTTGATGGTGCTCCTAGTTTTGCCTTTTTCCATGAACATCTGTGTCTCCCAAAAGTCAGGCCTTACTTCTGATGACCAAATAAAAGCCCTGGAGGGATGAGTGAGCTTCCACCGCCCGGTTCTGTGACGCCTAGAGAAATTTGTCATTACTTTTGCCAGCCCCACTATATGCTGGCCGGCAACATGGAGGGATCAGAGAACTCTTTGAAACAATATCCCAATTGTTGCCTGGAAATGTTATCAGGTTACAACATGGAAGAACCCAGAAAGGGTCAATTCTTAGAGCATACTAAATTCCCAGCTGTTTTCTTAAAAGGGTGGTGATTGGGGCACTTTCTTTTTAAAATTTAAATTTAGTTTGACTTTATTTTTTAAATATATTTTAAATACAGGCAGTCCTCGGGTTACGTCAGACTCAGTATACGTCGTTTCATGGTTATGTCGCCATCTCCCATTTATTTATTTAAAAAAAAGTTCCGTCATTTCGACATATGTACATATGTGCTTTATGTTTTTTATTATTTATTTACCACAAGTAAAGGTCAGGAATTGTTACCTTTCTTTTAATTTTTTTTTTACTGTTTCACTTCATTACTGCTGTGTATGTGCTCCATGTGAGTGACATAGGTGCTTATGTAGGTGGGTTCCGACTTACAGCGAAAATCACATTACGTCGCGCCGTAGTGATGGATCTCCGAAGTAACCCGAGGACCTACTATATATGTATGTACATATATGTAATTATGTTTATTTCCATCCCCATTTGAAATTTTTCAGAAAATAGCATCTATCTATATATATAAAAGCCTAAGCGACTGTCCTACTGTTCGACTGTTCAATTGGTAGCTATGACGCACACTGATCACTAGGGGGCAGACGCTCAACGCACAGGCATGGAAACATGGAATAGACTGATGAATCTCAGAGGGAAGGGGTGAAGGGGAAGGGCGGGAAGAGATTAACCATAGATCCTATATGCATACTAGAGGCCCAGTGCACAGATTCGTACACCGGTGGGGTCTCTCAGCCTGGCCTGCGGGGATCGGGCTGAAACCAGCAGTCCAGCTTCCCCTGAGGAGTCCCGGATTGCAAAAGGGCACAGGCCAGGCCGAGGGACCCAGTCCTCTAGTATAAAATAATTATCCATGATTCACCTCCAGAGTCAATTATCACTTATATTTTGTATGTTTCCTTCTATATATTTATGCTTTTTTTTCAGAATATATTATATACTTTTAAATATTTTTTATGTAACATCATAAGGATTTTACTTGTTTTTTTAAGTAACTTTTAAATAAATACATAATAGTTTCTCACTTAAATAATCTTTTAGTTCATTTAATCATTCTATGATACAGTTTGTTAATTTTTCATGCTGAGAGAAATATTTTAAAAGTAGAGCTCGCCTCTCCTTATATGTTAGATTATTTCTATAAAATAAAATCCTAGAAGTGGAGTTATTGGATCAAAGATTATAAAACAATTTTAAGGCTTTTGATACATTTTGGGGTAGAGGAGGAGCCCATTTTATCAAACACTAATAATTTTCTAGCTTTGTCCAATGTCACTGCTTGCTTTCTGGACTTACAATTTGACTTGGCCACAACAACTAAACTTATGCTTTATTGATTTATTCATTTATTCACTCATTCATTCTGTCATTCACATACGTGTAGGTGTCCGGCATTCTACCAGATAATGAGAATAAGATGCTAAGCAAAACCAGAGCTCCTACTCTCATGTCCAGAACAGCGTCTGGTTTGGGAAGACCCTGATTGGTTGAGAAGAGAGTTAGATAACCCCTTTTGAAACCATCTTTTTCACCAGCAGCTTGATGGTTTAATGCCAACTATCTACCTCCAGTTTTGTTTCTCTAACTAAGCTGTTCTGATTTTAGAGAAAGTTGGCCACTCCACATTCGATTTGAGGGAGATTTGATTTGAGCCCAGGAGATAAAACTAAAGCATTTTCTCTGTGAGTGGGCAAGCCATGTGGTTAGATAGCAGATGCTCATGGGCCTTGCTGCTACTGCCATCCTTAAGAATTGACATACACTTGGATTTCTGATCAGAAGGGAAGATGCAGTCTGGAGCGTGTCTCCAAGGGTTTAACAGAAAGTGCCTGTTTTTCTGTTCTCTGTCTTGGAGTCCCTGATTTATGACTCTACCCCTTTCCATCTTCCTCATTGGTCATCTTACCCTCTTTATTTTGATAATGATGGTCTGTGAGAAGCACCATCTTGAAATGGTTTTCCAAAAAGGTTTAGAGGAACAAATGTGTGCCTCTGAGCAGCCTGCAGCTGGGGTCAGCAGGAGTAACTGAGACCGGCTCTGAGGATGCAGCCATGGCCACTTGTCTGGGGAACATTTTGTCTAAATCACTTGAATGGTTGACGTCAGTGCAGACATTTCCTTGTAATTATGTGGATCGTGAAGTCCTGACGACTCCCAGTGGACTTCAGTAAAGAGTGACTAATGGATCATGGGGTCGTTTGGTTAAGTTGGGGAGAAAATCTGGTCAACCAAGGACAAGAATTGAGGCACTCCCCATCTGACCAATCCCCACAAATGCTGCCGCCTCTGTTACCTGGGATCCTTGACTCCTCGGGCTTCTCTCCCACCTCGTTAGAGGAGAGCTCCAGATGCAGGCTCACGCAGCTCCACTCTGCCCCCTGCCCCGCACCTCAGTGGCTGATATCACCATGCCAAGCAGAGCCTGTGTGTGAGCAGAGCTGCCCTGGTTGCTTGTGAAAGGCAGTGCCCTGCGTCAACCATGATGTCATCTGAGAGGGTCATCCCAGCCCAGGCTGTGCTTTTAATAATGTCCACACTAAAGTCCCTTGGCTCTAAATCATGGTTGTTTTTCTTCTGTTAACATATTGTGCTCATTGGTGATAAAAGAAGGATGAGGCTCTAAGAACCAGCAAATATTTTACATTTAGCCACATTCTGGTGTTCCCTGGACGAGGCCTTGCATCCCTCTCTCTCCCTCTTTCCCCTTCCTCTTCCTCTCGCCCACTCCCGCTCTCCTTTTTTCTGACTCTCTCTTCTTTATTTGGATGCTATTGCTTTTCAATTGTTTAGGGCAGTGAACAATTCACTTCAGAACATAAAGAGGATGCCCCCAATTTTTTTTTAAATAAAAATTTATCATGGGCTTTTGCATGAGAAAGTATTCTTACAAGGTCCTTTAATGTCAAATTGTGTACCATTGGAGAGCTGGAATCGAGCATGGCCTCTGGTACCATCTTCCTATGGTAAACATAGTGTGTCCCGCTATAATTCCATGGGGCCCCTTCTTCCTATGGGTCCTAATGCAAATGTGTTGTTGTGAGATGAGCTCAAAAGCAAGCTTTCCAAAATACAGTCCCTGAGGAGCGTGAACTCTGGGACACCAGTTGACATGCTCTTCCAACAGCCAGGCTAGAAGGGCATTTCATCTCTTAGCAAGCTGGCTTCATCTCTACCTGAGGAAAGATAAAGAACTTTGCTCAGGAAATATGAGCCCCCGTACCCAAGCCCTGTTCCTCTCAAGCTGATGGACAGGTATGGAAGGAATGCATTTGTTGGCAGGAATTCGACGGTGCCCAGGCATAAATGGAAGTCACGTGCTGATCCGTCCTCTCTCTGCTTTGGGGAAAAGACTGTGGTGGAGGGGGACGCTCTGCAGGGAGGGGTTGCAGAACAAGCTGTCTCCCTTTCAGCCAGCTGCCACTTGTCAACAGACTCCAACAATGGCATCTGGCTCTGTGAGTGTGGAAGCCAGGAATGTGCCTAATGGTGGAGGCGGAGTGACCAGTGGGAGGGGAAGTAAACCTTCTCTGCATGTCAGGAACAAGGTGCAAGGACTTAGCTTGCCCGCTACCTTCTTCCAAAGAATAGCGTTTCCCACCCTGCACTGCTAACCAATCATCGCTCATTCTGACTTCAAGGCTTGGTGTTCCCTTTGCTTCATTCTGTTTCCAGCCAGATGGCTTTTCATGGCAAGCAGGTGGCTGAGACAGGCAGGGAGAAACCTAGTTAACCTGTAGTTCCCACCGTAGGCTTGGTCAAATGCGTTACAGTTCCAGAGAATGCTGCGATGCTGTTGCAAGTAATGCTGGGGGTGTATTTTAGCTCGAATGCAAAGATAGGCAGGATGTAATAAGCACACAGCAAAGGCTATAAAACAGTAGGTGCAGTACATTGCCATATTGGAATTCTCTCTCTATGTGGAGAGAAGAATGGAAAACTGCACCAGAGATTTAAATGGTCACCATTTCTCAAGGTAATGTTACCGGTGATTATTTTTCCTTGGAGGTTTTTCTGTTTTCCAAACCTTTTCCTTCCCTAATGACTTTTGATCACTCTAGTTCTAGCAACCTCTACCTGTAGCCAGGTATCAAACCCATTTCTATTTTTCTCTAGGGTTGCTCTAGACCAGCAATGTTCAATTGGTGTGCCATGGCAGGCACACTGATGTGGCACAAGAATTTTTAAAACATTCAATACCTGACTACTTAGTCGGGGGCACTGACCTCTTTTCCCCTGGATTGTCAAGTAAAAATAAATGACAACAGCCACAACAATAGCCATCCAGTCTGAATGAATTAAAATTATACCTATTTTTTGTCAGATCAGCCAAAGATATATTTTTGGTGTGCCGCAGAACATTAGTAATTAGTTCAAGTGTGCCATGAGATGAAAAAGATTGAAAATCGCTGCTCTAGACAGTGCAATAGGTTGGCACTGTGCCAGCACTGGTTTAGAAGGGATGAGTGGGTCTAAATCCATCTCTTGATCCACTTGCCAAACCATCCCTGGACTGTGTCTTCCCAGAAGAAGGGAGCCTTTTCTAATTACCTGCCCAGATATGCCTGTTTTCTCATTCATGCCGTGACCAGCAGCTCTGCTTCTCTCTCTCTCTCTCTCTCTCTCTCTCTCTCTCTCTCTCTCTCTCTCTTCTCAGGTTAATCATTTTGGCCATTTTCATAACCACTATATACTACTACAAAGGGGAATTATTTCCCAGTCTAAATGTAGCAAGATTCTTCATTCTCACGTTCAGATTTTAGAAATTGCTTTTTGTAGGGATGGGTGAAGTTCACAGATTCTTCCGAAGGACCAGTTTTGGGGGGGCTGTATATGTGCTTACCTCCTTAAGTCCTAGGGATAGAAAGGGTTAGGGGAAGAATATTTGACTTTGAAATGTCAATAATAGACCCTGACCAATGAAAGACATCAGCTAAGTAACACCCTCCCGCCCCTGTGCAAATAGGATGTAGGCCATCTTCATTGTTCCAGTGGGCGGTGATGGTGTCCCCGGGGGCCTAAAGAAAGAAGCATCATGACCATGTGACTGTCCTCTTGGGTGGAAGATGGTCAAATTCTTTCATCCTCTTTCCAATCCACATCTCTTTGTATGGTCTCTCCTTTGTTATTTTGGGGAAACTTAATAGAGAGAGCATGAGCTATCCAGTAAGCATGCAATAATGGAACTGAATGGCTCCCAGAGTCCTTTCCTCAAGTCAGAGTAAAGCTGTGATGAGCCAGGAGGATGCTGGGTTACGGGAGCTTAGGGCTTTGATGCACCTGCATGTTCCAGAAATAGCTTTTCTGACCCCAGAGACTGGGGCAGCCTTGTTTTAATTTCAGGGTTGCAATAATGACAGTTTTGTGAACTGCCAGATAGCTATTCCAGGTCCTCCTCTTGAGAGTGTGGTCTGAGACCTTGACTTGTGTAGTCAAAGCGTGTAATAACTGATTGGGCTCCCAGTAATCCTGCGACAGCCTTCACTTTGAAGTCTATTTCAGAACCCCTCCTATCTGGAGCACCTAAACATGGGCCCCAGGGAGGCAGGATTTAGAAGCAGCATCGCCTGCAGGGCAGTCTGGGGCCAAGGTGGTCAACTGCCCAATCTCAGCTCAGTGAGAAGCAACAAGAAGTCACCCCTGAGGTTGGCGAGAGCTACTGCTCGGTAGGCAGAGGCAGTAGCCTAGGGTGTCTCATTTGCAGCTCTAGAATTCTTTCTCTGAAAAATCAGTACAACTGGAGTGTCAGGTAATGGCAGGGCGGGGGAGAGGGGGCGGGCGGGGCACGTGAAGAGGGTGGAGAGAGAAAGCACTCAACTAGGAAGCCGGGCAGCTCCTGGGTAACCTCAGGACATCATTATCCTTGAAAGGAGCATCTCCAGGTTATCACTAGGGGCCCTTTCACTATGAAGCCCCATAGTTTTGTAATGGAAGCACTAGCTGAGGATGCCTTACAGACAGGTCATTCATAAGCAGAAGCCTTCAAACCAGAAAGAAGTGTTGATTGCTTCTCCCCACCACACACACACTTTTTGAAGAAGAAATGTCTCCGATTGTTACTGACAGTGGGGTTTTTAAGAATGTTAATGATGACATTGTGTTTAGCTCACAGAAATGCCTCAAAAAGTAAATATAGTAGTCCCTCCTCATCTGCAGGGCATACACTCCAAGATCCCCAGTGGATAGTACCGAACCCTATATATATTATTTTTCCTATATATACATACCTATGACAAGGTTTTTATTTTATACGTTAGGCCCAGTAAGAGATCAACAACAATAACTAGTAATAAAATAGAACAGGTATGACAGTAGACTATAATAAAGGTTATGTGAGTGGCTTTGAGGCCATTAGTAAGTAAAATAAGTGTTACCTGAACACAAGCACTGCGATACTGTAGCAGCCCATCTGATAACTGAGACGGCTACTAAGTGACTAATGGGCGGGTAGCGTATGCAGCGTGGAGACTCTGGACAAAGGGATGATTCACATCCCGGGCAGGAGGGAGCAGGACAGCGCGAGATTTCATCACACTATTCAGAAATACACGCAATTTAAAACTTACGGATTATTTATTTCTGGAATTTTTCACTTAATGTTTTTGGGCCACAGTTGACAGAGGGTAACTGAAACCTCATAAAGCAAAATCACAGATAAGGTATGACTGTTGTACAGAGCAGCAAGGGATATCAAGATGAATGATCTCCCTGCCCTGGCCAGTGTGGCTCTGTGGTTGAGCATCCCCATGCACCAGAAGGTCACCGGTTCAATTCCTGCTCAGGGCACACACCCAGGTTTCGGACTCAATTCCCCCAGTTGGGGATCGATGTTTCTCTCTCTCTCTCCCTCTCCCTTCCTCTTTCTCTAAAATCAATAAATAACATATCTTTTAAAAAGAAGATGAATGGTCCCTTGAACATTGATGATGGTGTAAACCAGGCTTTTTCAGTTCTGAGCATTGAACATTGACAGGATAGGATGGCCTCAGTGTCCATCAGTGGTTGGGGTACACAGGCCATCAGGGGTCATGGGAGGGGTCTCTCTGTAGAAAAGTCAGGTGTTTCGGACATAAACACAGTAGACACGAGTCCGTGGGGGCAGGAAGTTGGGAGTGGGGAAAGTTTTTACATCACTGGTTAATGAATCTAAAACTATACAAAGTATGCCACTTGATAACTTAGATTTGGATTTGCTCTAAGGAAATCAAGTAGAGATTAAGTCAGTTTTGACTTTTAGCAGAAAGATGTAGGTATTGGAAGTCCTAAAATGAATCCGGAGGTTAAGAGATAAGGCTCTGGCCCTGGCCAGTTTGGCTCAGTGGATGGAGCGTCGGCCTGCGGACTCGGGGGTCCCGGGTTCGATTCCGGTCAGGGGCATGTACCTTGGTTGCGGGCGCATCCCCAGTGGGGGGGGGGGGTGCGGGAGGCAGCTGATTGGTGTTTCTCTCTCGTTGATGTTTCTAGCTCTCTGTCCCTCTCCCTTCCTCGTTTTAAAAAATCAATAAAATATATTTTTTTAAAAAAGAGAGAGAGATAAGGCTCTGGGTCACAGTTCCTGAGGCCTCCCACAGGGGTGGCTAATGAGAATGGCTGTATTGAAGAGGCCTTGAGAACATAGACTTTGGAGTTGGACAGATCTGGATTACAATCCTGGCACCAGGTCATAGTAGCAGTGCAAATTTGTGCAAGTTAATACCTATCTAATTTTAGCTTCCTTATTGTTAAATGGGGCGGAAATATAGTATAGTGAATAGTTATAAGAAGAATGAGATCTGGTAGTAATTCCTAAGAAATGGAGGCTAGGGTTACCAGAGGGTATCCTATATCAATCCGTAGACCAAAACACTAGGATTAGACCCTGCAACACTGAAACAGGCAGAAGGGGGCTAGCTGGATGCTGAGAGGTGGGTGGTGGGTCAGAGGCAGGTAAACCAAGACTGTGGTAAATAGAAGACCAGTGGGAAGCTGTGCACAGGGGTTAGACACAGAGCAGGTATGTGTGCAAATTAGGAGAAGTCTTGGATTCCATGCTGTATTCGTTTCTTACTGCTGCTATAACAAATTACTACAAATTTTATGGCATAAAGCAACACAGATTTGTTACCTGACAGTTCTGGAGGTCAGAAGTCTGAAATGGAGTTTCATGAGCTGAAGTGGAGATGTTGGCAGGGCCAACCACTCCCCTTGGAGGCACTAGGAGAGAATCCATGACCTTGCATTTTCCAGTTTCTAGAGGCTGCCTGCATTCCTTGGCTCATGGCCCCTTCCACCATCTTCAAAGCAGCATCGTAGCATTTAAATCTATCTTACTTTGTTTCTGTTGTCTCACCACCTCCTTTCCTCCTGGGCTAGGGGTGGAACTCTGGTGGGTGGCACTAGATAGAAATCACTTCCCTCCCATAGGATTTCTCCAAAGTTTGTGCTCCCAGAGTAAGTGTATGAGGAAGATGGAGAAGGCTAGAAAAGTAGGACCCTGTTACTTCTCCACCTTCCATCATATGCCATCACCCCCAAGACAAGCACTCTGACTTTATATCTGTGATCAGATGTGTTTCTTCAAGTCTCAAATGAAGTCTAATTTGAAATGGAAAAACGATAGGACTCGCTTAACATCACTACTTAAAAAGATATCCTTCTTGGCTCAGTTCTGTTCCTGCACATGAAGTCGGGCTTTAAGTAGCCAGATCCAAGGCTGGGTTCGGAAGCTCCAGGAAGCTCTATGTTGCAGGATCTTATAGGCCTGCCCTGGACACTGACTGTCATCTTGTCAGCTATTTTTTTTCCCTTTCTTTAAATAGTATGACAAACGGGTGTTCTGATAAGGCTGTCTTTGGTGTGGTCTCATGAGTTGATGTAATTAAGAGCCAGTTCCACTTGGCAGTGCTGCAAGAAAACCATCCAAGTCTGATGAAAGGGAATTACTTAACAATTCAGGTGAGCACTGGCTCTTGAGAAAGTGGAGGCTAAGATCGGAGGGAAGGCAGGACACCCACACTAGTAGCCAACCAGGGGTGGGTGGTCAGCCAAAGGCAAGTTCCCCCTCCCTTTCCTGCTGCCCCCGCATGAGTCTTTGCCAACTGTGCACCTCAGATGAGATATGGATGGGCTCTGATGGCTGTTGCTGCCCATGGGCTGGACGGAGCATCGAAGTCAAGGAAAATGATTGTATCTTTGATTCCCTCCAGTTCTCACGAAATAAACATCACCTGGCAATTCCTTTGAGATTGATTAGTCACTATTTTATTCCCTTGGGTCCTTCCTGCTGGGTTAAACATTTTTCTAAACAATGGCATCATTAATCAGCATGATAACAGTTTCTAGTCGTTTACAACATAACCAGGTTTTGTACTTAGTGGAGGTCCCTTTATCAAACCGTCACTTATATCAGAAATTCATTCTATGGCGGATGCTGTTTCCCAGGAGAGCCGCACATGCCCAGCAGAGGAAATGTTCCTGTGGGATATTTAGTTTTGGATAAGTCCCAGGGGTCATCTGCAAGGCAAGGCTGAGCAAGTCTGTTCTGGTGGAACTCCAAGACCTTTGCTCTGGGTCAGCCAGTGTCTTTGACCTTCATATGTATCAGCTTTGATGCTTTTAATAGCTGCAGAGGCAGGCCAAGTATTATGGTTTAGTAGACAAGATCTAGACAGACTTGGGTTCAAATACAAGCTCCAGCACTAACTGGCCATGGGGCCTTGGGAAACTTTTAACTCAGAAATAAATATAATCTATGTGGAATGCCTTACCATGATGCCTAGTATATAGTAAGTGTTCCTAAATGGTAGTTTAGAAACTAAGAACACCACTGGAACCATTTTAAAAAATCATGAGACTCCAGCCTGTTTTCTGGGATAGAAGCAAACTGAAGAATATCATAAAAGCCATTCAGGTGAAAGGGTGGCTAGAATGTCCCCTACTCTCAAAATGAGTCACTATCAGAGTGGCAGGTTTGCATACAACAGGTTCCTACAGGTACCAAATGACACAACCACTCCTTTAAAAATCTGTTTCTTCTCCTAGTGATGTCCAAGGTCCTGAATCCTACAGACCTCTACCACCCACGCTCCTGGGCCGTGTCCCTCCAGTGATCCAGGGCAGGCCATTTGGGAGACTCATCGTGTAGCTCTACCCTAAAGCGTAGACTGAGCTCTGTTCCTTGACCCCACTGTCCTGGGTCAACAGCCTGGTCTTGGCCTGGTCCTGCCTAGGATTTTTTTTCCTTTCTTAGTCTCACCTGGCATTTCAGAGGTGAAGAAACCCTCAAAGATTGAAGGGAACATTCAGGCCAGAGGCAACTCTAGGCACACTTATAGGAGAAACAAACTCAGAGAAAATCAATACTCGGTCTTAGCACCATTTGCCAAGTGCTCGTCCCAGCACACAAAGTCCCCCATAGAAGACGTCATTGAACACGTCATAGAACTCATCTAACAAATTATTGGGGAATTAAAGGCTCTGTTATATATTGGGAAAGTACGCATTTCAAAAATATTAAATTGGACAGCTTGCATCCTAGAATCAAAGAACCACAACTTTTTTCTGAGCCCGTATCAGAACGTCTTTTTCCTGTTCTGTCAGTTCATGCTTAAAACACTCTGAAGGACTCTCAAGTGCCATTTAAATGGGCAAGGGAGAGAAACCCAGAGTTTCAAATCTATTAAATCTATTTCTGGCCAGCAGTGTTTAGAGCTCCTTGTGTAGGAGAACAAGAGCCTTCTCCTCCTGAGAAGAGAGACCTCCGGGTGGCATGGAATAGGAGTCGCCAGACATTTTCAGGGTATGGGAACCGTGGCTGTGGTTTGGGTAAGATGTTTTAAACAAACAGAACTCTGGCTAACACCACCCACCAGTGCCTAGAAATCCTCCATTCCTCCTTCCCACATCAGACTTGAGGTGAAGTTCAGTTGGCGGCAGCTTGGCTCTGCCATCATGTCCAAATTCTACTATTTCTGGCCCGAATTTGCTTTTCCTGGCAGACTTGAGCCAAGTCCCAATGAAACATATCCATGACTTTCAAAATCACTGGCAAAATTGGGCTGGCAAGAGGTGTGGGGGCAGAGGAGGGAGGGGTGGGGGGACCATCCAGGGTAATTGCTGTGAATGGCCCAGTGATGAGAATCTGCATCCAGGAAGTAATTTCACGAGATCTGTGCTCACTCACTTCCAGTCTGGCTCTCCCCTCCCTGAGGCCGGGCACAGAGCTCACTTTTTATGGACTGTAAGTTCATTGTGAAGTTATATATCCTGGCAGTTTATAGGCAGTGTTTTCTTTCTTTTTATTGGTACCCCCGGACAGTGCAGGCACACTCATGCTTGTTGGTGCCTTCCCCTTTCACGCTGGCCCTGACTAAGAAGGACTCCTCCCCACCCCCAACCAGTTCTTCATAGGAAGCCATGTCTCTCCTGCACCCGGGACAGCCTCCGATTGGCGGTGTGTCCCTGGTCCGGGGTCCTCCAGCCCATCCTGGATGTTGTGGGAACGCAGGGGACAGGAGGATGCAGCCCTCCCTGGAAGCTTATGTAAATCTGAAAGGCTCCGTGGACTTCGAGGCCAGCCCAGGGAAACCTCAACAAATCAGCTCCCTTTTGCTTTCCTCCGATTCCCTATAAATCATCAGGCTGTGATTGCCGTGGGAACCAGAGGATGGGGCCGTTTCGTGCTTGAGGACTTTTCTCCAGTGCGGTGCCAAGCAGCGGGAGCCTCTTCTCATACTTAGGCCTTGATTAGCCTGGTCTCCCTCCAACATCAACATTGCGTTGAGGGGAAGAAGTGTTTGTGGCCCAAGGAAATGTAATTCACAGAAAATCATGGACATTGACTGTCATCTTGTCAGTGATGATAACAGGTCTGGTTGCCTATGTGTTTTCAGTCAGCCACGATGTTCTGTCAGCATGACCTTCATCATTCCCCTCCACTCCATTATTAATGTCTTCTCCTTCCCTCCTCAGATCCATCCTGAACACCTTAACCAGGTTGGTCATCTTGGAGAAATATCTCAGCACCTTGTCCCAACATCCAGTAGCTCCCTAGTTCCCTACAGTAAAGTCCTCACTTCGTTTCTGACATCCAAATCCCTAACAACATGGTCTCAACCCAACCCATGTTTATGGCCTCACGTCCTAACCTTCTTCTGTGGTAACCAGACCAGAAGGCCCACAGCCCGTGGGACACCTGCTCTACCACATCTCTGCTCAGAATGGCCTCCCTTGGTGACTGCAGTGACGCTGCATTCAAGTCTGCATCCCTCACAGACCATCCCTGACAGCCCTGACCCGAGGGTCTGTCTCTGTCTCTGTCTCTCTCTCTTTCTCTCGATCTGTTGTCCTTTGGCACTTTCAGTCTGGGACCTTATTTTTCACTGCTTTATAGAATAAAGCGTAGGAACTGTCTCGGCCTCTGCAGGGCCCACTGTGCCTGTGTGCTGGGTGGGCCCTGCCAAAGAGGAGGTGGGCCGGCATGGAGGTCAGGGGCACTGGCCCGGATCAGGAGGGTCAGGAGCGTTGAGACTGGAATCCCGCCACAGTATGCAACGCTGGGCAAGATCTTCATCCCTCTGGCCCATAATCTCCTCATTGGCAAAGTGGGGCAGTGGTGACTTATTTGACAGAATCGTTGTAAGAATTAAATAAGATATTCTGGGTTAGGCACCTGACATGGTGCTCAATTCACAGTTATCATTGTCATTCCCATTAAATGGATGTGTTGCATGGGCTTCTGGCACTAGGACCCAGGCCTTTCATTGGGGAAGGACATTTGGCTTGGTCTGTGTGTGGAACTGCTGGCCTGGATTCCATAAATTTGACTAAGTCTCCGTTTCCCAGGTGTAACTAGGGGAGAACAGGAGGACCCACCTCCCAGAGTTGTAAGAATTAACTGGGATGATGGGTCTAAAATGCCTACACATAGGAAAGGCACTGTTGATGAAGGGACTGGGATTCTGAGCATCGCTCGAGAATGCTGGCCTGCATCACACCTGGGACTCTCCCTGGTAGACCTCAGTTTCCCCAGCCCTACGTTAAGTCTGGTAGGGTTGGAACAGAAGCCTCCTCCGGCTCTAACTTTATGCAATTCTGTCTTCTGCCTCCCCTCCCCCCTTTGCCCACTCAGTCCAGACCAGAGTTGGGAGAGCTTTGGGGTTTTAGAGCTTTTCCCTGCTCATAGCTGAGGCAGCGGGGCCCTTGGAGTGGCTGAGATGGACGGATCATGCGTTTGCCCCCAAGCAGGCCCTCAGACTCTGCACATGTCTCTCTGTGAACACAGAGCACCCCTGGACATATGTGTTCTGGCCTGTGGGCCTCAACACAGACAGATTAGCACCCCATCTCCCCCAGGCTTGCCCCTCCATTTCATCAGCTTTATCCTGGGGGTGGATAATGTTTCTCTAACTGCCTAATTGGGAGAATTTAGCTGGAAAATTGCCATCGTGTTCTCTTTTAAAGGGTGCCAGCAGCCAGGGGCTGCCAGCTGTAATGTCAGTAGGTAATCCCGACTTAGCTGCCATGGAGCCAGGGAGCACCCCGCCTTCCTCAGTGTACGTCCCAAGTCCTTAGAGCAGGTCGCAGGCTCTAGGAGAAAAGAGCACCCAAGAGCAGCACAGAAGTGGCCAGGACGCAGCTGCCAGCACTGGTCTGTTTCCTTCCTGCCCCCATGCCCAGCAGGAATGCAGTGCAATGAATGGAATGTCAGGCACCTTGGTGCAGTGGTTAGCACCATGAACTCTACCCAGGCGAGTCTGAGAATTATCTGGGAAAAGGAAATTATAATGGCGAAGCCTTGTTCCTAACTTTGGGAGAAACACGGTGTAGAGCAGTACTTAGGAGTGTGGACCCTGGGGCAGACTGCTGGCTTGGGTTCAAATCTAGGCCCTGCTATTTGCTGGGCAAGTTCCCATATCTCTTGGTTTATCATCTGTAAAACATGGACGATGACACTAGCACCTACCTCTGCTCCATACATGGAGGGACCCAGGCTGATGGTGGCTCTGCCACCTTTAATGTGTGGCCTCCCTGTGGATCTTCCTGCAGATCAGACGTCTAGCCCACAGAAAGGGAGAAGGCATAAAGGATTGGGGGGCACAGGGTTACATGGGCCAGGCTTGGAAGGGGGTGCCCCATTCTAGTCACATCCCCTCTCCAGGGCTCAGTCATGTTGCCCACCCTAACTTGACCAGGGAATGTGGTTAGCTGGTGCTCAAGATATAGAGGCTCAGCCACCCAGAGAATCTGCCTGGTAAAAGCAGTAGGGGCATTTACTGAGTACTCGCTGTTCTAATATATTAACTTAATTACTCAAAACAACATGATGATACTATGTATAGATTATATATTCCTGAGGGTCTTGGTAGAAGGGATAATTAAAGAGGGCGTAAGGATATTTGTACACCTGTGTTCATAGCAGCAGCATTCACAGTAGCCAAAAGATAGAAGCAATTCAAGTTTCCATCGACAGATGAATGGATATGCAAAATGTGATACACACATACAATAAAATATCATTCACCCTTAAAAAGAAGGGAAATTCTAACACATGCTACAGTACAACATGGATGAACCTTGAGAATAATTATGTGGAGTGAAATAAGCCAGTCACAAAAGATAAATGCTCTCTGATTCCACTTATACGAGTACAATGTGGTTGCCAGGGGCTGGATGGAGAGGGAGGGGCAATGGAGAATTACTGCTTAATGAGTATAGAGTTTCACTTTTGCAGGATGAGAAAAGTTCTGGGTGTGGATAGTGATGATGTTTGCACAACAATGTGAATATTGTATATTTAATGCTACTAACCTGTACACTTAGAAATGATTAAAATGGTAAATTTTATGTTGTATGTATTTTAACAAAATTAAAAATAATTTTAAAGGAGAGCTTAAGGAAGGGGATATTTACAGAAGATAGAGATGGGATATAGGACCTGTGGGTGGTGATGGTTAAGCACGGAGGGAGTAGCAACCACAGCAAACTACATCCACCCATAGGCATGAGGAGTAAGTGGAAGGAGGGGTTATGAGAACAATGTGGGAACAGAAGCATGGGAGAAGGGCCACCCACCAGGAGCCGTGGCTTTAGGGACCGAACTCAGCGCCTCCAGACCGCAGCCTGGCAGAGAGGAACCAGGGGACAACTACCCTGACCTCTGTCCTTTGGCCCATGAGGCCCACTGGCAGCGCCCAGCTGGAATCAGGGCAAAGGTGGTGGTGATGTCCACTGAGTCAGCCTCCCCAAGGCTCAGAGAAGGGGGGGTGAAGGGTGGAGAACAGATCTGGGGGGTGACCAGAAAAGATTCAGTGAGCTACCATTATTCCCATTCTATAGACGAGGATGCTGAGCTAAAGTAACCCACCCAAGGTCACACGTTGAACCTGAGGTGGCTTTGAACCCGAGGTGACTGACCCCTAAGCCTCCTAGGGAAAGGGCAGAAACCAAAATGTCATGAAGGTCTGCGATGTGCCTGCGCTGTGCTTTCTCCTCATGCAAGGAGTGAGAGAAGAGGGACTCAGAGAGCTTAATGTAGTCGCCTGCCCGCGGTCAGGCAGCTAATCAGCGGCAGATCCGGGATTTCAGACTCCAAAGCCCAGCTCTTGCCACCAGCTGAGGGGCCTTCAGGCAGGCAGTGGTTCATGTCACCACCATTATCACCAGCATCAGGACGCGGTCACTGAGCAAGGGCGGCAGCGTGCCTGTGTCTGCACAAAGGGAGCTACTATGCACAGACCCCGTGATTCCCACCCCCTGAGCTTTCAGGCCTGGGCACCTACTTTGTAACAAGCCATGCTCAACACTTACACAAGGACACAAAACATTGTCCATCCCAGTCAGCAGGCACCAGCGTGCTAGAACTGAAAGAGATGTTTGAAACCATCTATCAAAGCCCCTCATTTTGCCTGGGCCAGAATGACCCCCTGGTCCAGTGCGAGCTCAGTTCATAATGAGTTCAGCATGATCCCGACATGCCAGGGCCTCCATTTATCATCCTGAAGAGCCCTGCCAGGCCACCTGTCTGGGGCCATCACCCCTGGGTGAAGCTTTCACCACATAGAAACCCAACCAATCCTCTTTCCATGTTCAAGACACACAGCTTAGAATAACAAGTTTTTCCCAAGCCTTCAGAAATGCAAACCCATATCTACAGGTACTTGGAAGAAAGGACCCATGTCCCAACTCTTAGCACCAGGGAAGTATGCAGGGAGCAGCTCTTAGGAAATCAGCAAAAGCCAACAAGTGCATTCGGGCCTGTAACGTGTGAGGGGAGCTTGGTGTTCTACCCTGTTCGCCCCCAACACCTCTGAGTAGGGGAATGAAGCTTGAGCTAGGAGGAGTGTGAGCTGAGCTGCAGGGTCATGTATGGGAAAGAGAGAGGGAGGCAGGCAGACTCATTCGTGCGTTCACTGGCAGCGAGGAGCAGGGCCAGCCATATGGGCAGTCGTGAGGGGGCACTAATTAGAAGCAAACTAAGGCCTGCCTGAAGTGGCTGCAAGGACACCCAGTGGGGGCCGTTTCCTGCGCAGGGTGGGCAGCCCTGGATGAGGGGCCGACAGGTGCTGCCTCCTCTGAGTCTCTTGGCAGCATCTCACCTGCTCCTGCGGCTCATTCTGAGATGCGCATGACCTTGGAATGCCCAGGGATGCTGGGTTTGACTAGAGATTCCAGAGACGGCTTTCTACAGTGAACGGCCGTCTCCTCGGCTTTCTCTTTTGAGGATTTATCTGCAAAAGCTACAGGACTTTTGCTTATTTTGAAGTTCAGCACACAGATGGGTGATATTTGGACACAGGGTCATTTCGACATAACCTAGACATCAAGCCAGGGGATTGTCAGCGTGTGTTGCAATGCCTTAGCATGCTGCAGGGAGCCCGAGCGGGTGATGGGACGCATGCAGTAGTGTGAGGAATGGGGGGAGCTCAGGACTGAGACAGATGAGGAGGTCAGAGACAGTAAAGGATCAGGGGCAAGATGATGGTTGCATGCCATTGGTTCTCTTTTAAATGGTATTTTGCATATTTGTTAATGTTGAAATGACTGTCAAGGTGATCATATCAGAATGACCCACTTTGCACCTGTGATGCTAAGAAGGGTCCACTTGACAGAAATCTTCATCCTGTCCCCCATCTCCCCTCCCCTTTCTCACCCTCATCTAGACCCTCATCATCACTCACCATACTCTTGCACCAGTCCCAGCCCTGGTCACTCTGTGGTCTCCTCTCCACACTGTAGCCAGAGGGTTTTTTCTAAAGCACATCTGTTTTTAAAGAGTCTCCGTGGCCTCTGTATCCTGATACAAACCCACGGCTGCTAACCCTGATCAGTGAATCCTGTTCTTCCTACTTCCCTGTGCCCTGGAACATGTTGGTTTATCCAAGAATGACCCTGAAGGGCATTGCCTGATGGATGAGTTTTATCTTCAGAAGCCTGGTGCCTCCTGAGGCCGCCCTCTAGCCAGAGACCCCTCAGCCTCAGTAACACTTGGTGCGCCTTTGGGGGCTGGGGGAGAGTGGCCCCCCTGCATTCCTTTGCCTGAACACTGCTTTTCCATGGGGATAAAGATGGGGCAGGAAGTCATGCATTGGGTAGTTCCTTAGTTTAAAGGAAAAAGAAAAGCGTCCTCAGTCCGTGTGAGCACGTTACATATATGTGCATTAGAATCCTTAATGATTCTTTGGAGAGAGCTTAAATTTATGTGTGGTTTATCCAAACGATGTATCTCCGGTGGGGAGAAAACCACCCTATTAAACAGCATTTGTGATGCATGGGGGAAAAAGAAAGCAAAAAAAGAAAAGAGAGAGAAGGAAACCCTGAACTCCAAGAGCGTGAGAAAACAAAGGGGAAATCGAAATCGTGGGTCTGCCAGGAACCTGCCATTCATAGAGCCCACAAATCACAGGGAAACAAAGAGAAATAGAAAGATTTGGTATTAAAAACCCATTTTTCCCTGAACCTGTGCCAGCACCTATAAAACAATTACATGTGATCATATTTGAGGCTGTTCTGAGACACTAATTCTTCTCCTGACATTGAAATGTGCGTGTTGCTTTCAAAATGCCGCCCGCAGTCAAGAAGGGCCCCCAGGAGAAGGGCAGACTGGATTGCCGGGCGGGCGGGCGGGCGGGTGGACCCAGCCTTGGAAAACCCTGGTTTTCTTCCTTTTCCGCCTGGGAACTTCCCCTTGGAGCTGCTGATTTTTGACCACCGCCCCCCTGTGATATCTTTGTGTGGTTCTCAGATGGCACCCTGGTTGCCAGGAGACCAGACAAGGGGGTAGATGGTCTCCTTAAGTCCCCCTTCCAAAATAGGAGAGAAACCCACCAAAGCTCACGACCAGGAGAAGGCACTGAGGCTCCACGCGTGGCCCAGGGCGGAATGACCGCCTGCACTCAGTTCCCACGCAGAAAGCCGACCACAGATCCATTTGTCCACGCGCAGTTCCTCACCGCCTTCAGTGGGTCTTTGACCTCAGATGAAACAGGGCCCCTGTGTGAAATCGGCTGTTAGTTTTGAAAGCCTTTTCATTTTGACAGGTGAGCACCTCATCAGAGGTACCCTGTGCAAAGATGTCAGGGGAAATGTACAAGAGGAAACTGGAAAATGTGAGGGAGCGAGCGTAGGCGTCCTGGGCCCTGGCCTTGCTGCACAGGCGTATGTATTTCTCGTGCATTCGCTCTGTGGGCCTTTCCCCTCCTCCAGGCTTAGACGTAAAAATGCACAAAAGACAGGTGATTCCAGGGCTTTGGCTCCTTGCCGGCACGGCTTCAGGGATGCACCTCTGGGCAGGGGGCCCACCTTCAGATCAAATGTGGGGTTATTTCCAAATTGAGCTTTGAGGGGTGGAGCCCCGAGAAGGGGAGGCAAGAAGAAGAAAAATAGGTGAATTAAGTGAAAAGCATGTTGTGGGCCAATTTAATCAGGGTTAATATATCAGGCCTCATATTGTTTTTGGAACTGGCTTCGGGAGTAACAGGATCCCCGACAAGTTGTAGCCAGCCCTACGAGGGAGTGATTCCGCAGTTCACACACCGGTCTGGGGAAAGCCCAGCGCCCAGCAGCAAGTGGCAGGTCCCCTCCGGTGGCAGGGTGGGTCGCAGGGCCAGCCATGCTCACTCCCTCCTGGGCCTGGCTGCCCTGCTGCTGGTGTGTGACAAAGGCTGGAGGTTTCCGGCCGCATGGCCAGCCCCAGGCCTGTGTGGGCCTGCCCCCGGCTGGAGGGGTGTGAGGGGGACACCTGGCCATGCTTTCGGAAAGCTCCCTTCCTGCTGGCTGCAGGCGATTCCGCCTCCAGCGGGGCCTAGAAAGGGGGCGGGCCTTGGTCTCGCAGTCTCAGCGAGGGGACCTTGGGGCGGGTGTGTGATTTAATCCCTGGGTTTTGCCAATGGAAAACGAATGGCCCAGCGTGTGAAAGGGGTCTCACTCTCCACATATGCTGCTGACCCAAGGGACGACTCTGGATACTGAGAGCCACTTGCTCTCAGAGGGCGCCAGGCGGAGCCCACCTTCCCTGTGCTGGGGGCCGCGGGATCACGTATCCTCGGCTTGGTTCTTCCCACAGACTCTGAGCATCACCTGAGCCAGGGCTTCTCAACCCCCTTCAGAGCTACCCGTCCCCGGAGGAAGGGCTGCGCCTCCGCTTCTTTAGCGCCGGCTCCGTTAGCCTGTTTTCCCTAGCCGGCTGGGGAAATCCTTGCCTTGGGTGCAAATGCAGCCTTCACTGTTTACGAGCTGTGTGGCTTTGAACATGTTATCCCACCTGCTCTCTGCCCCCTGTTCCCACCTCCGTACAGTGGGAAGGAGAAGAATAGTGCCTGCTTCACAGGATTGCCATGAAGAGTCAGGGAGGCGATGAATGTACGCTCTGCAAAATGGCCTGGACGAATCATCACTCAAAAATGTTACTGCTACCATTTACTAGTATTATCACGGTCATTATCGTATTAGAGTTGTGGGGAAGATTCCATTTGAAGAAAAAGGGGAGGGGAGTGGTTGAAAGATAAAATATGTTTGAAATCCACTGATTTGGAACAGAAGTAACCTGTTGTGGTTAACCTTTTGCACTTGGATGTCGAGTGTGACGCGACACGGTTAGCATTAGAATAAAGGAATCAAAAGCAAGCGAGTGCAAAGGGTTAATATTACTTATCACCTTGACTTGGCCATGGGGGTGCCCAGATATTTGACCAAACATTATTCTGAGTGTTTCTGTGAGGGTATTTTAACATTTAAATCAGTAGACTGAGGAAAGCAGATTGCTCTCTGTTATGTGGGGTGGGCCTCACCCAATCAGTTGAAGGCCTGAATAGAACAAAAAGGCTGGCCCTCCCTGACGTAGAGAGAACTCTCCTGTCTGATGGCCTTTGAATTGGGGCATTGACTCTTCCTGGTTCTCTGACAGCCTGCCTGCCTTTGAACTAGAACTGGGACATCAGCTCTGCAGATTTTGGACTTGCCAGCCTACATATAACAAATCTGTGTGTGTGTGTGTGTGTGTGTGTGTGTGTGTGTGTGTGTGTGTGTGTTTACCTATGTGTCTAAATATGCGTGTATATTATTACATAATAATATACATCTATATTATAAAAGTCCTGTGACCCTAATGCTGTAACGACCAAAGACCGGCACGGGTGGGTGGGACTGCGAGATCTGCAGGGCACGTGGGTGGGTGAGGCGTGCTCGGGTGGGCTGGGCCGCGCAATTTCACGCGCTGGGCTTCTAGTATTGTATATAATCTACTATTGGTTCTGTTTATCTGGAGAATCCTGACTAATCCTGACTAATCCTGACTAATACATACACACTCACACGAAATATGGGCCAAATTTCGTATGAGTGTGTATGTATGTGTAGGCACACATATATGTATGATTGTCTACATATTTTCATATTTAAAATTATCCAAATGTCTGAAGATTTGGCAGCAGTATTCTCAAATTGTCTGGAGGTGATTTTAACTATTCCCATCAGACAGGGCATGTGATCCCCAGTTTTCACCCCCACCCCAACACATATATTCCCTTTTAGAGTCGGTTCCATGTAGACGATGGAGAAAAATTCCGAGGGATACTGGGAAAGTTGGCTGCTCTCCAGAATTCAGGATTCATTCATGTAGTTAAGAGTCACTGTCGGAGGCAAGGTCAACGTGAATAAGACATGGGTTGCTTCGTTTAAGGAGCTCACCGTCTAGTGGAGAAGACGAGTGTGTAAGTAGAACAGCCAAGTGCTGAGTAGTAAGCGCTAGGACAGAGGAAAGGCAGGTTCTCTGGGGTTATGAGTCTGGGGTAGTGGTAAGGAAGGCCACTAAAAAGTTGGAAAGCGTTGAGCTGAGTCTTGAAGGTTGCATACAAGGTTAGACAGGTGGAGAAGAAGATGAAGATGCTCTAAGCAGAGAGAATAGCTTGGGCAAAGAAAGGCCCTGTGTTAAGCAGAGCAGAATGGAGAGATAACTGTTTCCCATAGCTGGGGAATATGGTGGCTCTCAGGTGTTGAGGCCAGAGACATAGGAGTGGCAAGATCATCAGGACCATTTTTTTAAAAATGAGTCAAGACCATTGAGGGTTGTTTTTTTGTTTTGTTTTGTTTTGTTTGTTGGTTTTTTAGCAGAGAAATGACTTATGTTTCTACTTTAGGAAGATCTCTCCAGCTGTGTTGTGGAGAATGGATTGAGAGGGAAGGCAAGGCCAGGTGACAAGGAGTCTCCAAGGCAGATATGGAAGTCTAAAATTCCCTTTCAAGTAGCTCAAGCTTGGATCCCTATATAGTGTGTGTGGGATGCGAATTTAATCTTTATCACACTTCAATGTGAGTGAGTTCAGGGACTTTCCCCAAGAGCAGGTTTTCATGGTAGGAGGTGTGGAGGGCACTAGGGCATTAAAACAAACTTCCCTGGCCTCATGATTTTGCCCAGGTTCTATCCTGTGAAGAGGGCCATGCAAGAGCTCAGTAATGACCTTGGGAAGGTTGTTGCTGTTCTTCTGTACTACATATTGTGCAGCAAATCACAGGTCTCCTTGCCCCCTGCTGATCATGTTCATGGCTTTCTTCTTGGAAGGCGACAACCAGATTTCCTTTACTTCCTAAGACCATCAAATTGAAAACAATAATTTCAGACATCCACGGGACTCGGGTTGAGACTGAATGCTCAATATTAACTGTTCCTTTGTCCAAACAAACAGAAATCAAAACCAGTTAGTCAGGATGAGGCCTCCAATTGTCAACTTTCACTCTGGCTCCCACACTGGGCTGTTTGTTTATAAAACAGGAGGGCATTTAGAGAGGCAGCAACTAGCATGTTCTTGCCAGCAGGCTTCCTCCATAAGTGGGATTTCCCTGTGTCAGCTTGTCATCCTCCAAGGAACATGGAGAACACTGCTGAGTCAGCCTGATTCTCAACTCTGAGGTGTCCCAAGGCCCATTGGAGAAGGTGGAGGTGCCTGGACTTAGCCATGGAGCACTTGGAGATGGGAGGCCTTAGTGTCGGCTCCAGTCTTTCCCTCCATCTCGGCTAAGGGATAGACTCTCAGAGGCAGATGGTCATGAGGAAGGTCAAGAGACTCATTTTGGTCTTTTTTTTCCCCCTATTCTCCCCACCCTCAGCCTTGGAAGGGGCCTCACACACCAGTTGTTGAGATGCCATTACTCTCCTGCCTAGTTGAGAACATAGCCCATATTCCAGACTCCCTTACACTGTAGAGCACCTTCCCTGTCTTCACTCACCAAGCAATTTCTTGCCACTCTTTCCTTTGTGCCTGTACCAGCCCTGTGAAGTAGGCATCCTATTCCCCATTTGACTAATAGGTAAACTGAGGCTCACCTACTTTGAAGGGATGAGCCTTCAAAGCTCATGTGATCCTGCGAAGACTGCACCCAGTGGTTAAGTCCACAGTGTTTGCTGCTCTCTCCTCCCTGTCCCACCCGTGGTGTTTATCTTTGTCTCTTGGGCCCAGGGGAATTTACATTTGCATCCTTCCTGGTCTCTTCTTGTTTTGTTCTGGATCCCGCCCTCTGCTGGCTCTAGTATTATATATAATCTTCTATTGGTTCTGTCACTGACATCATTGGTTTCCCTGGGTCTCCAGCATGCTGACAGCAGATCATGGGACTTCCCCTATGGCCAGCGCACTCTACTCCGTTATCACTGCATCTGAGCATTCGAAGTGCCAGAGGAGAGCTTGACAGTGTGATTAGTTAAGTGGAGGTGAAACAGAGGAGGATGTTCCAGGCCAAAGGCCAGCTATCTCCCCGACATTTGCTTCCCAGGGAAGGGGGTGTGACTCCTGGTCAGTCAGCCTTCGTTCAGCTAAACCCAGCAAGTGCATCTGGACCTTGCTCTCCCGGCTGGCAAATGTCTACTTGCCTTCAGAACTCACCTTAGATGTCCTCTCCTCCTTGTAAGAGTCCTTGCCTTCCTTCCCTTCAGGCAGGGATAGGTGCCCCTCCAGATCACTTACCCCTCCAGTAGCGTTTGTCACACATATCTCAGTCCCCACCCTACCTGGCCACCATGCTCACTGCCCTGAGGTTGAGACAAGGTTGTGTGGCAGGCCACTGTCATGGTTAGGGCTAGGATGGGCTGTGGAGTCAGACTGCCTGGGTTTAAACCCCCAACTCCAGCACTTCGTAGCTGTGCGACCCACTTAGAGGGTCAGTTTCTACATCCGTAAAACAGGGCTAATAAGCACGCCTCATCAAAATGTTTTTAGAAGAATAAACTGGCATAATGTTCAGAAAGCATTCAGCCTTGTGAAGGGTACACAGTAGGTGCTTGGCATATGCTAATTATTATTATGTGTATATCCCCAGTGGGTAGTAAGTGCACAGGTAAGGGAGAAAACCTGGGGGAAGGAAGAATTGATTGAATGGATGATGAATAAGTCGTACAGTTTTAGTCAAGGTTCTCTATAGAAACAGAATAGGTGCAGGGGAAGAAAGGTAATGATTTATTATAAGGAATTGGCTCACATGATTACGGAGGCCGGGAAGTCCCATGATCTGCCCTCTGCATGCTGGAGACCCAGGGAAACCAATGATGGCAGTGACTAGTGGCCTGAGAACCTGAGGGTAGGACAAGATGAGATAAGATGTCCCACCTCCATCAGTGAGGCAGAAACAGGCCCATTCCTCCTTCCTCCACCTTTTGTTCTATTCAAGTCCTCAACAGGTTGGATGATACCCACCCATGCTGGGGAGGGCAATCCACTTTACTGAGCCCCTGGATTCAAATGCTAATCTTATCTGGAAACACATACCCGCAGAAGTAATGTTTAATCTGGGCACCCATGGCCAGTCCGGTTGACACAAAATTAACCATCCCATACAAGCATGAGGATAAGAACAGAACGGGGCCCATAGTCCCCTGAGCCATTCCTCCCAGCCAGGTTATGTGGAGGCCACTGTCTCTGAGGCCGCTGCATCTATAAATCACCTACTTTGTACAAACAAACTGTAATCTCAGAGGCACATTCCATGCTGATCAGAGAATTCCAGAAGCAAGGAAGGGTAGTCAGAAAGTGAGATGGCAAAAGACTGGGAGATGGGGGTGGGGGCGTTGGGAGAAGATGCTTGCTAAGTCTTCAAGCCATCCTAGAGTCGGTCAAGTAGAGACAGCCAATTTGTGAAACCTTCACCAGCTCCTGGGAGTAGGCCCTGAGCTTCGGCTGCTAGGAGAGGGCAGGCATCCGCGCTCAGTGCTCTGGCCTTCTCCTGCTGCCCAGGTGTGCGACCCTCCCACCCCCTGGAATGTGGCCAAGCTGGAGATGTAATCAGCAGAATTCCTCTGACTTCTCAGAAAATGCTCCTGTGAGAGGGAAAAAACGCAAACAGGTTGGGACCATGTGAGTCCTGCTTCTTGTGCCAGAACAGTTGCCCCATTATAATGAGCCTGTGCGGCAGAGCGGCCGTCCACATGCAACTCTTACATCGTTTGACGCATGCGTAGGTGGGCGCGTCAGTTTCACCCACTTTTGCTGCTGTGTTTGCTTGCTGAGCTGTTTCATGTCTACCAAACTGTACGCGACATCTCCCTGCCTGGGTTATCAGAACTGAAAATATCAGGAACTGGAATCGCGTGAGGTGTGGAATCATAGGTGGAGAATCCACTGGCTGATGGAGTGCTCTGTGCCCGTCAGCATTTCTTCATAGTCTGGTTTATGCCATTAAAATTGTCTCTCCTACGTCTCTGGGCTCGGGAGAGAAAACCTTCTGCATCTACAATGAATGGATTCACACTCAGGCCAAAAAGGTGCCTAAGATTGTGCTTGGTTACTAGATGCATGTGTAGGGTGAGTGTGCACCGTGGGGGTGATTTGGGAAAGGGGTACCCCACATTAAAAAATATGAGGTTCTTTTCGTAGAAGGAAAGACGCTTGGTCACTTGGCTCCGTGGGAAGGGAAGTTCTTCCTGGAGTCATTTGTGACTGAAAATGAACCCTAAGCCATGGAACACCGCGTGTGAGGAGGAACCAGCTCTCCAAAAGAAATAAAACCAAGCTGGGGCCCCACGATAACCATCGGGAAGGTGCGGGCAGCTTGCCCAGAGTCAGAGGTTTGCTTTGCTCTGGGCATCTCTTCTGACAGGTTTTCCCCAAACTGGGAGTAAGCGCTTGTCAAGTATATTAAAAAACTTCGAAAGGAGGAGAACATTTTGAATGGCCCCTCAATCAGGCCCCTTGGGGTTTCCCCACTTATATTTTTAACAGCTCAGGCCTTGGCAGGTCTAGCTTTCCAGTTGGCAGAGACGGAGTGGAAAATGCACTTCATTCTCCAGGTTGTGCCTGGGGATCTGGGTTTGGACCTAACAAAGGGCAGAGGAGACCCAGCACTGGGGACCTTTGGGGGCTCCAGAGCCAGCTGCGAGACACCAACGTCAGACAGCGCCCCTGCTGCTGCGCTTCGCCTGCTTCCCCAAGGATCCCTGTGGCCAGAACTGCCCGTGGCGGCTAAGGGCACAGTATCCGTAACTGCTTTTCTTGCAGAATGAGCATCTCCCTGGTAGTCTGCCCTTGATAGTCTTAATCCATCCCCAAACTGTCCCTAAGAAGTGAAAGCATATGAGGAAATAGGGAAATACTATTTGCCAAGGGCATATATAGCAGTTCTCTGTGAGGAGACAGTCTACCTCATGAAGTGTTGAATAAAGTGTGTGTGTGTGTGTGGGGGGGGGACATCTGTAATACTTTCAATAGGAAAGAGAACATTCTTAAAAAGGGCATATACATTTAGCAATGGATTCTTCTTTCCCTTCTTTCCCCCTCCCCTCCTCCCTCACTTCCTCCTTCCCTTCTTTCCTTCTTCGCCCTCCCTCCCTCCTTCCCTTTTCCTCCCTTCTACCTGGCCCTCCCTCCTTCCCATCCACCTACTCACCCCTCTATTCATCCATCCATCCTCCTTTCATCCTTTAGTGGGTGAACCACAGGCCAGTTTTATTGCCACTTCTCAAACTTGACGGACCAAGTGTGGCAGAAAAGCAAGGATCTCTATCCAGAGAGGGAGCTAAGAGTTACAGTGGCTCAGGCCCTGCAGGCAGGGTAGGTGCCCGCTGCTGGTAGGCAGGCAGGGGGGGTGCGTCAGCACTGGATGGATGCTAGCACACTGGGTCCTGTAAGGAATCCTAACCTGAGGTTCATGGGTGCCACTTGGGAGCTCTCTGAATGGCCTGAAATTGTAGGCGGAATGTATGTGCGTGTCCCCGGGGAAATGGCCCACCAGAGCCACCAGATCCCCAGTTGTCCAAGCCATCTGTGACGTGCATTATTATGTCGCAGTAGTTTAAGCACATGAACTCTGGGGTCGTGCTGCCTGGATAGCAAGGCTGGCTCCATCAGTTACCAGCTTTGTGACCTTAAAGAATTGTTTAATGTCCCTGAGCTTCAGTGATTCTGCTACTTCATGGGTTAAATGGGATAATATAGGCAAAACAGACAGCAGTGGGCATGATACATCTAAGGGGCTCAGTAAATGTTAGTAACCATTGGTGCTTTTGTGTCTAGAAATAGCCATAAAACACCAGTGTTCTAGTTGAAAGGTATGCTCCAAAGCAAAGTACAGCCTCTATGGCCTGTGAGCCAAATCCTTCCCCCTAGCTATTTTTGTAAATAAATTTTATTAGGACACAGCCACACCCATTCCATTATGTATTGTTTATGGCTGATTTCGAAACACAAGTGCAAAAGTTGAGTGGTTGTGACAGGAACTGTTGGCCTGCAGAGCCGGTAATATTTACTAGCTGGCCCTTTACAGAAGAACATTTGCCAACCTCTGCTGTAAACAATTAGAAAACAATAAATAACATATCTCCCCTGGAGACACTTGCAAGTGCACAGGAGGCATAGACAAGGATGTTTATAACATCATCATTTCCCTGTCAAATACCTGGGAACAGTCTGTCAGTCAGAGGAGAAATGCTGGGGCTCATACTATGGCAGATTAAAAGAATACCTGCTACCCTATTGAGTCATATAGATACATCATGTGGAAAAGCCTCCAGTAGGGATTGTTGAGTGAAAAAAACCAAGGTTGTTACCATTTGTGTAAAACATGCAAAACACGTTGTATACTTTCTACTCGTTCATATGTGAATATGCAAATGCATAGAAAGGACTCTGGGAAAACATGCAACAAATGGATAGGATAATCTTGCTCACCTTTGAGGAAGAATGGAGCTTGGAGGTTTTTTTCAATAGAGACTTTAGCCCTATCCATAATGCTCTACATTATGACTGGGAGCATGCATTCATGTATTTCTTGTTTAATTAAAATTGATTTAGGAAGTATCCTATATAGTAAAGAGCTTATATGCTAATTAGACTGAACAGCAGAACAACCATCCGGACAACCTTCCAGAAGAAGCCAGGGCTGCGAGGGAAGCCCGGGTCCCGGATGCCAGAGGGAAGCTGGTGCCAGCAGCCGGGGGAAGGAAGGCCTACTCTTGCACGAATTCCGTGCATTGGGCCTCTAATTGTATATAAAACGTACGACTCTTGGGCAGAGCATTGAGGGATGGAGGTGATTCTGATAGGTGGAACAGTGGGAGAGAAACACAATGCCAAGCAGAGGGACCACAAGAGCAAAACAATGGGGCTGGAAAGGTCCTGCTGTCACTGAGTCGCTGGGCAATGAGGGCAGTAACTGGTGTGGCCCTGTGGAAGGCAGGAGAAGGTGAGGATTGGGGAGGAGAAGCAGACAGCAGAAGGAAGTGTTGTTTTTTTTTTACAGTAGAGGTCATGAAGGGGACTTAAAGCCTTACACCTGTTGTCACACTGGGACACTCTCGAGAGAGGCAGCAGGTGGGAAGGTCATGGGTATTTACAATGAGGCTGGACAGCACTTGGGGTTCATCGGCCTGCCAGGTTAGGTAGGGGTGGAGGCTTACTCTTCTCAATCCCACCCCCTTGGGTCTTGTGAAGTCTTTACATTATGTTCTAGCACTACGGGAACTGGTTCTGCTTCTCAGAGCTACATAAAACCGGCTAGATGTGGTGTTTAGCATTAGGAGAAAAAAAAAAGCCCGTTTCTAAAACAGTTGTTATAACATGTAAAAGTGCCAGTCAGATGTGGTTTGGGGTGAGACGACTCTGCATTCATATTTGTAACATGAGGAAATCCACCCAGTTGGAGAACTTAAAAGTGCTTCCCGGGATGAGCAGTAGTTGCACAATGTACAAGAGGAAACTGCAGATGGTGGGCTCCGGTTGGGAACAAGGGTGTGCCCTGGCTTTGAGCACTTGGCAGAAACAAGGAAATTAGGTTTCAAAGCAACAGAGATGACTGTCAGACTTCATCTCTTGGACCAGGCGGTAGGGAGGCAGCCATCCGTTGCTGTCTCTCTCCGCCCCACGGTGGTCCCTGTGAGCACGAGCCACCCGGGTCCTCTCCAGGCAGGCTGTGTCAGCAAGCTGTTTCTGTAGAGTCACAGAGTAACTATTTCAGACTTGCAGGGTATGTTGTTTCTCTCACAACTACTCAGCTCTGCTGTTATAAAGCAGCCATGGACAGTATGTGGATGAATAGGGAGAGCTGTGTTCTAATAAAGACTTGACTTATAAAGACAGTGGCAGTTTAGATTTGGCCATGGGCCATAGTTCGCCAACCTCTGTTCTAAAGAAATGTTTCTACACCTTTATGCCTCGGGTGTCAACACTGTTCTGTCCCCAGGGAATTCACAGTATGTTGGGAGGTAGTTAAGGAAGTGGCTTTGAATTCTGGCCCACAGTCCTTATTAGCTCTGTGACCTTGGACATATGATGTGATCTCATGAGCCTTAGTATCCTCGTCTGTAAAATAGGGATAAGCCCCACCTCCCTGGGTTCTTTGAATATACAGTTGGATTAACAAACGGAGGGAGGATCACATAGTAGGTAAGATTATTAGACTCAAATCCTGGCTCCAGCGTTTATTAGCTGTGTGATTTGGGGGCCAGGTTCTTTATGTTTCTGTTCCTCAGTTTCACCATCTGTCAAGTAGGATTAATAATGACCCCAGTTTCGTAGTATGCCAGGACTATGATGGGAGTTCCCAGGTAGGAAGGGCTTAGAGCAGCACTGGGAACGTAGTGCACTCAGGAAACATCAGGTACTGGTAGTAATTACTTCCATTATAAGTTCTTGGTTTTAAATAATAATAGATTTTTACCTGCCTTAAACATTAATAAATTACAGCCGATTCAAGGCAGTCCTTATGCCAGGTCACTTTTACTCCCTTGCATTGCAATATAAATTTTTTTAAGAGAGTGACAAATGAATGGAGCTTCAGTTTATGATCAGGTAGCCTAGCCTGTCTCATATCTGGCACAACTAATGGGGGACGCAAGTAAAGTCTACTAATAATATATTAATTGCTATAAAAGGATAAAAAACTTAAAAAGCATGTGTTACTCTATAGCAGTGATGGGCAACCTTTTGAGCTTGGTGTGTCAAACTTCGCCAAAAAACTTGAGCATAACTCGGGTAGTGTGTCACTTTGAGGAAAAAACATTATTTCGCAAATGTTTCATCCTCAGGAGCAGCAAATGTTTCATCCATGGCATGCGGCCGCCTCAGCAGCCACGTGTCATCAGAAATGGCTACGCGTGTCAGTGCTGACACGCGTGTCATAGGTTCGCCATCACTGCTCTATAGGAAAATTTTAATTCCCATAAATTGGCAGAAAACACAGTCTCCCAACAACAGTTGGGATTGTTGGGGGTCAGGAGTGCATGAGGGTTTCAAAGAAAATCTGAGAACATTTAACCGAGTGATGGTCTTGGCTCCACAGCACAGTCCTAACCTGGGCCAGTCAGCCCCTGTCCCCCACCCTGCCTAGCCCTGGCCACAGGTCAGAATGAACAGGTGACCTGAGTTTGCCTGATTAGAGTCCAT
Organism: Cnephaeus nilssonii; assembly: GCF_951640355.1. NCBI lineage: Eukaryota > Metazoa > Chordata > Mammalia > Chiroptera > Vespertilionidae > Cnephaeus > Cnephaeus nilssonii. Next base: position 101,707,647 of record NC_137076.1, on the reverse strand, counting down.
CGCAGGATTTTGCTGGGCTTTGGGGGGAAATAAACCTTTTTTTCCTACTGGAACTACAAAGCTGGTAGGATACAAGCCTTGAGGAGGCAGAGACCACTGTAAGAACAGGGCCTGCCTACGAACGAAGCCAGCAAAGAGGAAAGCGAGAGACAGCAATGTTTGACGTTACTCTCTCACCTGATCCAGCTGTACCCGGATCCTGTTAACCCCCATACTTTAAAGTTATAAATAAATGTTCATTGTTCTTAAACCAGTTTCTGTCACTTCTACTTCAAAGAAGCCTGACAAATATATCCAACCTTTTATGCTGTGACAGAAAAAAAATGCAGATCATTTTTCAGAACTCTGCTCTGGATAAAACAAGGCAAACTTTCCTCAATTCCTCCAACTATTTCGAAAGAAGCCAGTAGATACACCGCATCAGGCCAGGCTAACAGTTGCAAGGAACAGACATCCACACTGGCTGAAGTAAACAGCAAATTTATTTATAGAAAATAAATCAGGTGGGTGTCAGAATTGCTAGAGATCTAAAAATTGGGCTCCAGATGGGGGTAGGAACAAGCACCAGCACCACAAAGGGCCAGGATGGAGAGAAGGCCACTGCCAGCACTGGAAGGCTGTCCGGTAGACAGCCTCCTCTCTGGCACTGCTGCCCCAGAAATGGGCTGTGCTGCCATCCCTGCAGGCACTCTGCATGCCTACTGCTTTCTCACCAAAAGTGCAGATGCTAAATCCCAGGCAGGCGCATCTGATTGGTTGAGCCTAGGTCACATGCCTGCTCTAGTTGCAAAGGAGGCTGGGAAAGTGATCTGGCCATTCTGACTTCTAGAGTAGAAGGCAGACTGCATCTTCCCCTGAGACTTTGGAGAGGAAAGAAAGAAAGAAAGAAAGAAAGAAAGAAAGAAAGAAAGAAAGAAAGAAAGAAAGAAAGAAAGAAAATGGAATGGAGTGAGTGGAGTGGAGTAGGAGTAAATAAAACAAGATGGCACATACCCAGTATGGTCCATCTTTCCTTTCCTAGAAATGCTGCCACTCTGCATGGGCATCTGCTCACCATTCTTGGCCTTTTGCAACTGCCACAGCTTACCTCCTGACCCCTGTGGATCAACCAGAACCTATATCCTGACCAACCCCTCCCACCTCTTGGGTCACTTTTCAGGTCCACTCAGTGATTTCCCTGGGACCTGTTACCTGCCTAGGCTGTCAGCCTCGGGTAATGTGGTTTCCGCAGGGCCCTCAATCCAGCTCACTCCACCTGCGAGCAGACTCTGAATCCGCCCACTGAGTGATAAGTAATTATCAGGCCAGGGCAGCCTCGCTGCATGACTTGGCACATGTCCGCTTTGCATTGTGGGCAGGGGAGTCGGGCAAGGAGCAGCACTGAGGAAACCGCAGGTCCCATCAAGCCTGCCCTCCTTGTCATGTTCCTATTGTCTCCCTAGGAACTAATCCCATTCCTCTTGACGACTGCACAGCGAGGCTGCTTGCTTCACTGATCCGCAAGGTAGCTTATCCCCTCGTTAATTAACTACTTAGAAAAGTGCTGTACGACACTGTGGTGCCTGGCTTCTGGCTGGTTAACACAGGAGACTCCAGAGAAACTTGGACCTGGCCCGTGGCTGTGAGTTGGGTGACTCAAGAGAAAAAGAGTTACGTTTCTCCCCTTGGCTCGCCATCACTTTCAAGGACTATAGGTAGGAAGAGTGGGAACACAGCTGTCATGGGAGACGGTGTTTGCTGCCACTTAAAGCAGAGAGAGTCCCTGGCAGGGCCTTGAAAGGTGGGGGCCAGATTTATAGGGTAGACAAACCTGCAGAGTAGAGTCTGGGTCATGTCTAGAAATATTAGAATCTACTAACCTCTTCATTTGGTCAAAGACCAGGTGTGGCATAAAACCTAAATTCAATTTAATAATATGTATTTGTCTCCATTATATGCCAATCACTATGCTGAGAACTAGGGTAAGACATAGTCCTTCCCTCACGATCAGTCTAATAGACAGATAAGATAGTGGAATAGACTCCTTCAATGCAAAGAGACAGTGAGCTACAGGTGTTGGAAGCTGCCCTGTGTCTTCACTAGCAGAGAGGTGTGGACAAGGAACCTGGAAGGCTGGTCAACCTTGAAGCTCTGAAAGGTCAGAGCCAACCACCCACTGTTCAGTTGAGACAATGGTAGCTAAAGCAACCTCCACCTTTTAGTTTTATGTAAATTCTTGCTGATTGGCTATTATTGGAATTGCCTGCCTAAAGGCTATGGGTGTATCCCATAGTCTTAATAAAAGGGATAGCAAGGCCAGAGCGGGGTGAAGTCCTTCCCCTTGAGTTGGGCTCCCGCCTGGCCCCCAATATTTCCAAATTAATATTTTCTAGTCTCTTTCATATGTGTGCGGCCTCCTCCAGAGCCCGAACCCTGAACCTGAACCCTGAACCATGCAGGACGTGAAAGGGGTTCACTACATACAGAGGTAAACAGGGAGAGCTGATGGGAACATATGGAGGGGCACTGTGTTAGTTTCTAAAACTGCTGAAACAAATTACTGCAAATTATAACTTAAAACAACAGTCCTGGAGAGCAGCAGCCTGAAATGAAGGCATCAGCAGGGCTGTACTCTCTCGGAGGCTCCAGGAGAGAATTTGCTCTCTGCCTCCTCCAGGTTTGGGTGGATGCCAGCATTCCTTGGCTTGTGGCTGCATCACCTGATCTCTTGTTTTCACATTACCTTTACTTCTGTGGGTCTGTCTCCCTCTGCCTCTCTATTGTAAGGATACTTGTGATGGCTTTTAGGGCCCATTCAGAACATCCAAGATAAGCTCCTCCTCTCAAGATTCTTAATTGCATCTTATAGGACATAAAATAAGATTGTCATGTAATGTAATATTCAGAGGTTCTGGGAATTAGGAAATGAATATATCTTAGGGGTGGAAATTTTTCAGCCTACCAAGGACCCTAAGCCTAGATCCCATAGGAATTAAGGACTTCTGGCCCTAGGCCTGTTTGCATTCTCCATTTCCCCCCTACTCTGTGGCTCGGGGCGGCCAGTACCTGCCAGCTGAAGTTCCCAGGTTCTCATGTGAGCGGCTTCCATCAAGGAGAGGCATGGGGTTGGGGCTGGGAGGGAGAAGCCAGGGTATTTCTTCTTCTTTATCTCAACACCCTCTCTGGTAGAGGCTGTGTCTCCTTTGTGGTTGCATCTCCTGCCAGATGGGTCCCTGGGCTCTGGTAACAGAGCCTGTTCGCTTTGTGCCTCCAGCCTAGGGGTGGGGACAGCTTCCTGCTGTTGCTTATCTATGGGCTAGCTCAGCATGCTCTCTTGGTGTCTCAGCTCCTCTATCACCACACAACCAATTCCCTGCATAAAATTCTCCCTGTAGGAAATATTTAAAGTGGTTTCTATTTTCCTGGTAGGTCCCTGACCTATGCAAAATCCAAGTTTAGACTTGAAGGGTGGATAGTCTAGGACAGTGGTCGGCAAACCGTGGCTTGCAAGCCACATGCAGCTCTTTGGCCCCTTGAGTGTGACTCTTCCACAAAATACCATGGCCTGGGCGAGTCTATTTTGAAGAAGTGGTGTTAGAAGAAGTTTAAGTTTAAAAAATTTGTCTCTCAAAAGAAATTTCAATCGTTGGACTGTTGATATTTGGCTCTGTTGACTAATGAGTTTGCTGACCACTGGTCTAGGAGAGGGTGGAGGACTAATGGTGTGCCAGGAGCTGCAATGGTGAGCCACACAGACTCTTTGGAGCCCACTGAAATGGAAAACACAGACCCTAATCAACTCAGCACCCAAATAAATATAAGAGTGCAAACAATGTCGGTGTATGAAGGGGAAGTAGGATGGATTTAGAAAGATACAATTATGGGACACCTGATCCAGGATGGAGGGTCATCAGGGCTCCCAGAGGAGTGGTGTGTGAGCTGAGATCTGAGAGCTGAATGAGGAGGGAACCCAGCTACGCATTGCAGAGAGAGCGTGAGGCATATGCACCAGCCCTGATGCAAGAGATACACTCTCAAGGGTCTGAAAGAAGATAGATGTGGGTAGAGAACCAACAGCCCAAGTAAGGGGCTTCACCAAGAGGGGCAGAGAGGTAAGCAGAAGGCAGATGGTTCCGGGTCTTGTGAGTTTGGGTTTGGGTTTAGGAAAGGAGGCAAGTGGTATTGTTTCCTTGGAGCAGAAGGCAATGTAGCCTGAGCTGGCAGCTGCCTAAGGAAGGCCTTGGGTTAGCCACTGGAGCCCAGGTGCAGAAGCAAACCTGCGGTAGGGTTGAGCAACCGATTTCCTTCTTACAAAATGAAGTGGCACACATGGACACAGAGGCCACATGAGAGAATCTCAGTTCTAGCAAGAGGAGGAGCTTTCTGGAAGTTTCCAGCCACACAGGGGCTAGCCTTTGAACTCAATGACGGATAGCCAGAGTGGAGGATGGAGAAGATTGTGGCTGTGGCCAGGAAGGGGTCTAGTTCTCGGTGGTGGTGTAATTACTACTCCCGCCACACTCCAGCCCTCTCTCTGGTCCTGCTCACTCTTGGGCTGGCTGTAAACCCCTGGTTCAGAAATGCTGGTTTTATGCTGTGATTCTTTGGGGGTTGGCTGTTCCAATGCCCATTGTTTTCGTTGTTATTGTTGCTGTTTTTGTCCAGGCAAAGAATAACTTCTAACAAAAAACACTGACAGGTCTGTAGGGGGCAGTGGGGAGGTCAGCATTTTGCAAATCCCTGCTGGACCCTTTGTAATACATGTTGTGTCTTCCACATACCACCTGGCCGACATGAGAACAAGTTAGGAGGGAGGACAGGCTTTTCTCACCTCCAGTACCAGACAGACAGCCCCCCCCCCCCCCCCCCCCGACAATAGGAAGGGCAACTGCTTAATTCCTACCTCATCTAAAGCCATTTCCTTTGTTTCCTTCTGGAGAGCAGTCAACCTGGAAAACAGCAGTAGGACCATCTACAAAGGTACAAAGACATCTAGGGAACCTCCCTGCCCTCCTGCCTCCACTGTCCACCTTCTTAGAAGCCAGGGATGCCCCCACTTGTAAGTGGCCTGGGAAGAACAGGATGCAAGAGAAGAGAAAGAATGTGAGGAGGGATTGAGGTGATACTAATCCCTTTCAGAACTCCAAATAGTGATTCTGGATTCCTGGGTTCTGTTCCTAGCTCTTTGCCCTCCTGCAAGTCATTTCTGTTTTGTTCATGTGCAAAACGGGGGATTGGCCTGTGTAACCTCTAAGCTCAAAAACAAGTGATTGTGCTCGTGGCCTTGACCATCTTCACAAACGAATAGCAGTTGATTGTGTAGGATGCTGAGCTTCTGAAGGACATGTGGCTGTGAGTGGAGCCACCCTTGGCTTTAGATGAGGGCCGTTGTTTTTGCTGCAGAAGCTCACTACCTCAGTCTAAGCCTCTGACATGATTTTGGGAACACCCATGGAATAAAGCTGATGCTCAATCACTGGGCTTCCAGCTGGTACTCTGTGGCCAACTCAGCTGAGGTTAAAAAATGCCAGCATCGGGCCATCTTTGAAAGAAGGCAAGATGATGCTGCCTGGCGATGCCCACGTCATCTCTGCCTGTGCCTTGTACACGCTCTCTATCCAGTTGTGAAAATCACAGGAGGGATTCTCACAGATTTTTTTTTATTATTATTCCAGAAACTGGAGAGAAGATGGCTTAGTGTTAGGATGGGCAGGCATTGCAGATGCTGGCTGGTCCCTCTAAGGCTGTGATCTGTCTTGTTGAGCCGGGCAGGCTGTGTTTGGCTTGGGTGTTGACACCAGGCAGTTCTGACTCACAGCAGCCACCTCCTTCTTGTTTCTGTTTCATTAATTTTCATTAAGGCTTAAACAGCCATGCATGTGGCCTGGATTTGGGGAATTGAGGTGGATCTGGAAAACTGAAAGTCCTTTAAGTTTTGTAGGTTATCTCTGAGGGAAATACCAGAGAGAACAACTCTTTTTTTCCTCCTCTGTTACTGCTGTGTTAGTTGACAGGGTTTCAGGGGGATTAATTGACTACAGAATGATTTGCATTTTATTGCCCAGGCCTGCTCACTGGGTCAGAAGATGTCATAAATGCAGAAGGCCCAGGTTGTTGACAGCCTCAGAGACAGCGGGCCACTCCACAAAGAAATTGGCTGGCTGTTCTCATTCTCTGTAACTCGGTGGTCTAATAAGCCACATGTGTTTCCAGCTGATCTGCTCTGGCTCTGAGAATCAAGGTTTGTGTTTCTCTGGGACCCAGGGAAGCAAGTGAGCCTGAGCAGGAGTCGGGCTGAATTTAAGAAAGTAGGAAACCTGGGGTCTAGCGAAGATTGGACTTGATGGCAACCCAGTAAGAAATTTCTCTAAAACCGGGGTAGAAATCTAATCTATAGTTGGTGCTATTGAACTTGTAAAAAGTATATATCTGCGCGTTTCTCATTGTCTGTGCAGGGAGTGGACATTCCTGCTGTGAGTGGCAGGTAGCATGAATGGGTGAACTCGGTCAGGTGGCCAGTGAAGAGAACTGCCCGCCCCTGGCCCACAGGGAGCCTTTGTGTGAATTAGGAAAAGGGGCCCTTCTTCCCTGTGGAAGCCAACTGGCCCAGCTTTGACTCAGCCCTTTTGGGCCCCTAAACAGGCACTACCCACCCCACCAAATTTCACGGCCCGCCCACCGCTCAGCTCAACACAGGGTTTGTCATGCTGGGGTACGGATCCAGCTTGCCAGCCACTTCTGATTTCACTTTTTCAAAATAAACTGAAAATCTACTTTTTGTGCAAGAAATACCCCGATTTTAAATGTAAGCCACAACTTCATTTTTTTATTCCCCTAAAGAGTGTTACAAGCATCTATGAGGGGTGGGGTGGGCTGTAAGTTTCCAGACTCAGGTCTTACATGGAAAAAGAGTTATACCACCTCTCCTACACACACACACACACACACACACACACACACACACGAAACAAAAGCGGTGAGGATTCTGGGACTCTTTTTTTATTTATTCTTACACGCAAATAAGCACACATTTGGAAAAGAACAAATGCCAGGCATGAGCATTGGTTAGATGGAGACTGCTCTCCAAGAGGGGCAAGTCCCAAGAAGCAAGACCCAGGGCCCTTAAGAGATGGGGGTTATTACTGAGGTAGCTGAGGGAACCAGGAGGGACCACTGTGCTCCAGGTGGGTATTTTCAGTAGCCCTCCGTGAGTTTTACCTCCTTCATTGCCCAGCAGACTGGAAGTCTAGGTCTCTCCCAGAGGGCATTAAGACTTGGGAAGGGAAAGAGAAATTCCTGGAGGGTGGCTGGCATGCCAGCTCCCTGGCACACAGGGCCCTGAGCAATGCCCTAGCCTTGCCAGAGGCTGGTGATGGCTGACTCCAGCCCTGACAGTGTTTGGTCTTCCCTGCTGAGCCCAGATTGATGCACAGAGATGGCTAAGTAAACTCTGAACTGACAAACACAGGGACCAGGCTCCCCTTTGAAGAGCAGGAGCTCACAGGGCAATTTCCTGTTTGCCAGCCTGCCCCCCAGATCTCGTCAGCTTGGGACTGTGTTAAGTTTAACTAAGGCATGTTGGTGGCACTGAACGCCATCCCCCTTTTGCTGAAGTTATAATCTTTTCTCTGCCGCTTCATCTTTGGGTGTATGTGGTTTGGAAAGGAGAGGGAATGTTAGATTGACCAAGCTTTAAGATCCCAGTCAACCCAGAGTCTTTTTTCATAAATCTGTTCTATTGAAGAAACAGATATAGGTGCCCCGCCTGCCCGTACACCTGTCTTCACACATATCTAGATCATCGTATGCATTGAGTAGGTAAATGCAGATACACATAATGTATACGGAAGTAGGGTCAATGATGAGCTTAGTTTGGTTTGGCGGCTTTGTGTGTCCTTTTCCCTCTCTGGGGTGATCAGTTGGTTCCAAATAGTACTGAGAGAGAGGGCTTCTTACCAGCAACCAAAGGAGCCAGGTTCTTATTTGGTTAAGGTATGGCACATATGGTAGTTATTCCATGAAAACCAAATTATCTGATTCTGTGATCACTCCATTTGCTTTGGAACTGTAAGATGTGGGGGCTAAATCCAAATGCTTTTCCTCCCACCTTGTAAGTTCTTCTAGCTGGACTAAAAGTCAAATTAATATAGACAGATTTAATAGGAGAAAATCAAATTTTAATACGTGTGCATGGGAATTCACATAAACATGAAAATTCTAAAGATAGTGATGTATAACTGAGCATATATGTCATTTTGGACAAAGTAGAAATGGGGGGTGGGGTGGGCCTACCATTTCAAAGGAAGTAGGCCATTTACAGGTAGTTGAGGAAGAGTGGGAACCTACATGGCAGGTAAATTTTTGCTTCAGTGGGACACTGATTGATCTAGTAAACAGCACCTCCCTATCTCCCATACTTAATTCAAATTAGGCTAAGGCACACACCCTAAGATTTCCTCCCCGGAGTAGGCCTTTCCCTCTGACTCTCTGAGGCAGGAAAGGGTGGAGCATCAAACGTTCTTTCTGCACCTTTTGTTTCTTAATAACCAGCTTAGAAATCAGTATCCCAAAGGACACAACTTTGGCCCCTTTCAAAGACAAACAGGCAAGTTCACATTGTGGATATGCCCTGTACTGGCTGCTGGGAACACAATTCATCAATGACTGTGTGGCTGGTGTTATCGAGGCCAGGAAGGAGCGGGAGTGAACTCAGCTGAAAGAGGAGGAAATTGCACACAGTTGCTGATGAAGGTACCGATCAGATGGTAACGATAAACAGCGCGTCTTATAGGAAAGAGGTGTTAAGCATCATCACGTCGAAAGTGTTCATTTCTCCACGTTTCCACGGTTGCCAGTCCTGGAGCAGTCATTTCTCCCTTTCTGCCACATGACTGCACACACACACACACACACACACACACACACACACACTTTCCCCAGACCCCGAGTGTTGCGGTGGGAAGAACAGGACATAGAGAGTCCATAGACAGACATCCAACCCTGTGAAGTTTATGGGGTGGTGGAAGAGGTCTGCGTGTTACTTTTTAAGTAAACCGTCGCATTGCTCTTTTGGAAATGAGTGAGACATACAGTATCAAAAATAATCACGCCAACATTATCTTAACTGCATCTTTGGCCAAAAATGAAACCTGGAAGCTCTGTAGATTAAAATAAAAAATTCAGAGCCTAAAACATGAGCTGTGTATCTCCCGCATCTGTGAGCGTGCTTGGGAGTATCTGGGGAAATAGAATGAAGCTAGAGGAGGAGGAGGGTTTTAAGCAGCACGGGAAGCGGTGGTTGGTTCAGCAGAGTGCTCCCCTCAAGGACTGAGTTGCTGGAATGGCCACAGGCTGCAGAGTGCTAGTAAGGACTCACTATGGACAGTGACCGTGTGACTTTGGGCAAATCCTATGCCTCTCTGGGCTCTGTCTTCATCTGCAAAATGCATCAGTAATTAGGACCTGACAGAGTATTTACGTTAAAAGGGAAACCTAATACGTATTACTTTGTACACTAATCATTACATGATGTGTGGTGTTTGCCTTCAAATGCTGGCGCCGTACCTCTCCACCTGCGTGGCCTTGGGCAAATCACTCAGCCACTCTGAGCTTCCGTTTCCTCAGCTGAGATCCTGAGCTGCTAGGCATGCTTTCTGGAGGAGGGAGACAGTGTACGTAAACAAGCACCGTGCAGGGTCTGGCCTAGGGTGAATTTTCTGTAAATTTGGGGTTCTATTAGCTGCCTTGGATAAAATTCATTCTAGCCAGGCTCCTACTGAAACCGCCTCTTCCCACTCGGGACGCCCCCTCGAGCTATCTGCTGAACAGGATGTGTGCTGCTGCTTCGGAAGGAGCTTCTAGTGGCTTCTGGGACCTTCCCAGAGCAGGCCCTTCAGAGCAGCATCCCCTCTCCTTGAGGCCGTGATGGGAGATGTTCAGAAGCATTCAGTCCCTGCAAAACGGCCATAAAACCCCCTGGAGGAAAGGACCCGTTAGCACCTGCACAACGGGGGACCCATGTCAGCAGAACGGCCGGGAGCTTCCTGCCGAAACCCTAGGGCATGGCAGGTTTACAGAGGCCCTTCATTAAGATGAATTATGAACCTGCCGGTCTCTCTGGCTCAATTTGGCCCAGGCTGGGAAGCGAGGCCCAGCTGGCCCCCTGCCTGCATGACATGAAACCCTCCTCCTCCCCTCTCCTCCCAGCTCCATCCACCCCACTGAGCACCTCCTACCCTTGTTTAATGAAAGAGAAAGGCATCAACCCCTCCAGGGGGTCCCCAGAACAGGAGGTAAACTTCAACCTGAGAAAATAGTTTTCCTGTAAGTGGCAGGCACCTGGCTAACCAGGCCCGGCCCAGGCCCTTTGTGACTTGTGCAGAGCCCTCTCCTGCCCTCCCCCTCTCTCCTCAGGCCATTTACAAGTCCACACAGCCAGGAGGGAGGGGAGCCATTGTGGGGGAGGGGGAAGTCCAAGCCACAGAGCTGGCTGTGCATTCCTTCCTATCCTAAGCCACAGGTCAGAGGTTACCTGTCAGCTCCTCCAGCGTGCCTGGCTTTTTGTTTTTGTGTGTGTTTTTTTCTTTAAAACCATGAAATATGATAAATGGTTGTTCCAAGAATTCAAACCCAAATGGTCTCTAGTGCAGTGGTTCTTCAAGGTTAACGTGCCCCGGAATCACCTGGGGATCTGGGAGTCGCAGGGAAAGCCTGTTGCAGCACAAAGGTGACATTTGGGGGCAGCCGGCTGAGGACTCCATGCTCATCTGCGGCAGGAGAGACACGGACGTCTCCCTACCTCACCACAGAGTTGGCTGTATGGTAGAATGGAGGAATGGAGAGATTTGTGAAAAACAACTTCCCCAGAAATGTTGTAAAAAGAGAGGAGGAAATTGATATTCGCTGAGCGCCTGCCTCGTGTGTTACAGCTTTCTCCAGAGAAACGGGGGGCGAGGGGAGGGCGCCGGGGGGGGGAGGGGGCGGCGGCAGTGCGGTGCATGTGCAGGTTCTGCGGCCCAGCCCCAGGTCCGTCACCTGCTGACGTGGTCTCGGGCAAGTTATGTCATGTCACCCAGCCCCAGACTTCATGGGGCATGATGATGGTACCTGCCTCGCAGAATCATTTATGTGGGTAATGCATATGTAACAGCACTTAACACAGTGCTTGGCACGTAAAAGCTCAGTTAATGTTAAATGCTGTCATCATGACTCAGTAACATCGCCATCGTCTTGTGGGCCCTCACAGCCTGGGATCCTTTCTGCTCTGCTCCCTGGCCCAGGCCAGCAGGAGTCTTCCTTTTAGCGGAAGGTCTCTCAGCTGGGAGACCAAGGGTGCGAAGTAAAGCTTCTTTGTTTAGCTAGAGGCTGTGAAAGCCCAAAACAAAACAGCTGAAAGGAGGCAGGTGCATAGTGACAGGCCTCACCCTGTAATTCTCGGGTTTACACAACCACCTGGGCAAACCCCCGGCCTCAAAGCCTGGGGCCCCTTGAAGCCTGTTCCCTCGCAGCTGGAAAAGGAAGGAATTCACAGTGACTCATGGCCTAGGACACAGCGGGATGGGGGCCAAGGATCTGCTTTTCTCTCCCCCCACCTCACTCTCCCTCGCTCTTTTCTTTCCTGTTTTCTTCTGATATCCCAGAATTTTGTGCCATTAGAAAGCTTGGAATCTGGAGTCCAAAAGAAGGTTGCTGGGTGTGAACTATGACAATGAGGAGGCGAATTCATTCTTTATGCCTTAGTTTCTTTAATTTTGAAAACAAATGGTAATGGGAGATTCTGCTCGACTATAAAGGACTTCAGGGCAGGAATTGGGTCTTTTTATTTTTAACTTATTTCACTCAGAGCATCTAACATGATATCTGTCACTCCATTAGTGTCCATTACCTGCATCTATTTGAGTGAATGCATATGGTTTACCTTTTTGAATTGTTGGAATTAGTTATTGAGATACTATGTGTAAAAACCCTTAGCCCAGTTATATTCATCGCGTGTTCCCTTTTCCTTTTCTGTTTTAGGCATGCTCCTTAGAAGGAGAGGGGGAAGGTTAAAGGAAGGAAAGTGATGGGAAGGGCGGCTGGAGGACAAGGGAGGGAGGACAAGGTCAGTGGTGGTGAAGGAGGAAGGGTTTGGAGGCGGCCAGCCTCCCGTCACACGCGGGTCTGTGATTTCCGCTTGGCCATTGACTGTTCCGAGTCTCAGATTCCTCGTCTGTAAGACGGGAATAAAAACATTCATTTACCGGTGGTGTGTATTCAAGGAGAAATCTATTTGTGAAGGCAGAGTTCCTGGCATACATGAGATTCAAAATGGTATAAAATTTGAGGGTGGAGATTAAAAGAGAAGCAAAGAAAATAGATAGAAGAGGAATATGAAGTCGCAGAAACAAGAGGAAAGAAAAGGAGGGTTTTGGATTTTTTGCTTCAAAATCCCACCTTATTCTGCTGTTTCTGGCCAGTTTGGGTCGGAACTGGGCCCCTGAAGTCATTGCACTTGGACATCGCCTACCCTGTACTTTGTACCCCGATGTGATTCAGCTGAGGCAGTGCATGCCGGGGACGGAGCAGGTAGTGAATGCACAGGACACAGTGCCCCTGGGGGAAGCGAAATGAAGATAGGTCCCCAAACCATGCTCCCAGAAAGTAAAACGAGGTTGCCTAGCATTCTGCACCTTACAGACCTGCCTCCGTCCTGCGTGCGTGGGAGAACACAACTGGCAGGTGGCCCAGCAAGCCAGGCAACACACTTGGCGGCCTGAGAAAAGTCCACCTGGGAAGTGTTGTTGTTGTTTTAAATTACTTGTCATATTTTTACAATGACACTTCCATTTTTAATAATTAAGTTGTGGACAGTCATTCTGTCAACAGGTCCCCTCCGTCCTCCCACCTCTACCTGAGTCACGGTTACTTTAGACTTGATTGTGAAGGAGAAAAGAGGACTGAAATGTCAAATCTAATGATCACCCCTAAGTGTCTGGTCCAAAATTAGAGCGAGAAAGAGACAATTAGTCACTCCCAGGTGAAGGATCATGACCCGGCCCGAAGCAGAGCCTCCGGGTGATGGATTGTGTTTACAGCCGCGAAGGGCTTCCTGCATCAGAGAACCGCTGTCTGCACAGCGCTCAGCCTACTTAGTCCGTCTCAGGATGTGGTTCAGAGGTCAGCAGTGACATTTCCAGCTGGTCCCAGGGCCCCAAGCCCCTCAGGTGGCTCTGGACGCAAGGAGCTATGCGGCCTGTCCCAGGTTGAGCCCCCACTCAAGCTGTTTGTCGCAAGGCTGACCTAGGGAAAAGGCCACACTCTGGTCCCTCTGGGAGAGATTTCAGCCTCAGCAGAGAACACTTGATGGTGTAAATGTTTCCCCTTGAAGAAGGCTCACCCCAGGTCCAAACACAAAGGAGCAGTGAGGAGCCCCGAGCACGGTGACTGGAACCCCGAATTCCATGCTTACACCTGCTCCTTAGGAGGGGGCAGGATGGCAGGGTGACTCTGGAGACCTTTAGTAAGTTCCTTACCTCTCCCACCTGCCTCTTCAGGTCAAACTGGGTGACTGGTAGCATTTGCTTCACAGAGTATGTTTCAGAAGTAAATGAGTTCTTACATAATAAACTTTGGGACAATGCCTGGTATGTAGAAATAGTCAATAAATAGTTACCATCATTATTATCTGGGTCATTTGTTGTATCACTCAGGATACCTGGTCTCTGATTTTAGCAGAAAAGGAATGCTTTAACAATGATATTAGGGACCTAAAGAACGGCTGAGACATGGAAAATGAGACCTTGAGGCCTCCCAGTCACGAACAACACCCATCACCCTGAAGAGCTGCCCTTGAGGGCACACTGCTCCCCACACTGGGTGGTGCACCCTACTGCCCCTCCAGCCACCACTGCCCTGAACTCCGTCTCGCTCAACCCCTGGAAAACATTCTTCCAAATCCCCACTTCTCATGGAACCCACTCCTCACTCCCCGGGATCTGCCTGAGCCCACTCCTCACTCCCCAGGGTCTGCCTGAGCCCACTCCTCACTCCCCGGGATCTGCCTGAGCCCTCTCCTCACTCCTAGGGATCTGCCTGAGCCCACTCCTCACTCCCCGGGGTCTGCCTGAGCCCCCTCCTCACTCCCCGGGGTCTGCCTGAGCCCACTCCTCACTCCCCGGGGATCTGCCTGAGCCCACTCCTCACTCCCCGGGGATCTGCCTGAGCCCACTCCTCACTCCCTGGGGATCAGTGCCGCCTGACGGGTAGAGCCTCAGGGCGGTCCCTACTGTTACTGCAGGGAGTGTAGGCGCACCTCTCTGGCATTGTCTGGTTCTCCTGTAGAAAGGGGCTGTCTCTCACCAAGTATCCGAATGCAGAGAGTTCCCCAAATGTTGGAAGGATGGAGGTGTGCAGGGTTGTGCTTGCCTGTAGTGGTGCCCTTGAAGTACACAAGCCCTGCCCTGCCCTTTAACGTGCCGGTCCTTCTGGAAGTGCAGGAGGATTAGAAGATGGAGCTCCCCAGCCCTGGGGAGAACCAGGTGGCCTGGGGGCTCGGCCAGGGGCAGCAGTGGAAGAAAAGAGCCTTACCAGCCCGGCAGCAGGTCTGAAGGGTGAATTTTTAGTGCCTTACCTGCTCCCTGCACTGTGCGAGCATTTACCAATAAATGTCAGATGAATGCGCTGTAATCATTGCTTGAGCCCTCTGGCCCCCTGAGGACGCCTGCGCGTTCCAGGTAGGCTGGGGCCCGCTGCAGGGACAGGCAGCGTTTCAATGAGAGGCAGGCACCCTTCACGGGGGCAGTTTGGGTTGCTACTGAGGGTAGTTCTGCTGCACAAGAAGGAGGGTGATGGAGGCTGAGAAGGGCCAGAGGCGGCGGCAGGAAGAGCGTCCAGGTGCTCACACCAGGGTTGTGTCTCACATCAGCTACGGAGATGCCCTTGTGTGAGCTTTCTCTTCCCGTTGCTCTGTGCTGACCCCACCCCGCTGGAATCTAGAAGCATCCCCAACCCTCTGTCTGGGTGGCTGTGTCAGGATGATAAAACCTCTCCAGGCAGACTGGACTCAGCACAGTGGCTCCGTTTGCGCTGAGACACTTTAGCCTTGAATAAGTCACATCTTATTTTGTGCTCACCTTTCACCACAGACCCTTTGAAGCAGGAGCGAGGAGATGTACATAATGGGGAGCTGATTCTATACCGAGGCGTACATTTGTAAGTCATTTGCTCCTCTCAGCCCCTTGGGGAAGGGCCAGCAGATATTTGCAAACCTCGCTGGGTACAAGAGGGAGGTATCTGGGGTTCAGGAAGCTACTGTGACTTCTCCAAGGTCACACGGCGGTGAGTGGAGGGCTGATCTCAGGTCTCCTGCCCCCAGGGCAGTGCCCGTGCAGTTGTCACTCTCCTTGTCTGGACCTGTGCGTGCAGGGCGCAGGACAGCACGGTGCCTGCCAGCCTTGGGGCGCGCCTCGGCTGCCTAGGTGGCTGTGAGGGTTAAAGGGGGTGCTGTGTGCAGAACACTCAGCACAGGGCCAGTTGGAGGACAGCTCTCAATAACGTTCTTCTTTTCCACAGTTATCATTCTCTGCTCTTCTCTGGCCCGCTCCTAAACGACTTGTCCCCCGTCCCCACCACCACCACCACCACCACACGCCATCACTGCAGCAAGCGCCCCCATCTTGATACAATATTTTCATGCGAGGGCCACCCGCCTCTCCCTCTTGATGTTTTCTGGAGTCTGGAGGTAGTAATTCCAACGCCTGTTAATAAAGGACTCTTTGGCTCTTTGGAGAATCAAAACTGAGCTATTGTTCTAGCCCCAACTCAAGCCAACTTAGATCCAGGAAACATCAAAGGCCGCTTTTGTTACCTTCTAGTGTTTCCCTGCGACATTCCGAGAACCTGCACCTGTCATTTCCCCCCTTTCTCCTCTGACCATAAGGACCCAATACCACTCCTCCGCCTGCCCGGTCCCACCCTCCCAACCGCCCGTACGGGACTTGAGAAGGCAGGAGGGGCTAATTCCTCCACAGGAAGCCAAGGCAGTCATGGTGGTAACTCAAGAGCACACGGCCTTTGCGGTGGAAAGAGATGGGACAGCGAGTGTCGGTTCCAGTCCTGGATTCTAGGCTCACCCCCAGCAGGATGTGCTGTCACCGGGATGCCCCGGAAGGTCCCCTGGCGTGGAGGCCTGTGTAATCAGGGGGAATGAGAGTCCGAAAGGCACACAGCTCCATCAGAGGGGCTATGGCCTGGAGAAAACTTCCGAGCGAGAACAAGTCCTCTTCCAATACCTCCTCTAGTGCGTAGCCATTTGTCACTCGGTGCGCCTCCACCCGGTAATCAGCGCTTTATGAACTACCTTTCCCTCCAAGGCTCTTTCTCCTCCTTCACTGGACACAAAACAAGAGTTTAATTAAACCCTGGACTGCTCCTGCTGCGGCTGCCGTGAGCAGGGAAATAGAGCTGGAGATCCTGGGTTGTGCAGGAATGACTTTATCTGTTGCTTCTGTTTCTAAAGAAGAAATGTCAGCTGGTGGGCCCCCATCAGGGACTGACGCTAACACCCGCACCTTCTCTGTGATTACTATAGCAACGACTTTTCAATCACGAAGGCTACACGTATCAAAATCGAACTACCCAGCCCAGCCAGTTCGGCTCAGTGGTTGAGTGGCAACCTATGAACCAGGAGGTCACAGTTTGATTCCCAGTCAGGGCACATGCCCGGGTTACAGGCTGGATCCCCAGTAGGGGGCGTGCAGGAGGCAGCTGGTCAATGATTCTCTCTCATCATTGATGTTTCTATCTCTCCTGCCTCTCTGAAATCAATAAAATACATACTTTTTTTAAATCAAACTGCCACCGATACTGATGCCATATTGGCCTTCTAGTTGCCTTACCTGGAAGGTGAGTTCTCTTACTAGCTGCATTTTACAGAGGGGGAAATTGGGGCTTAAAGAATTAAGGAGCTTGCTCAAGGACACACAGCTAGGAAGTGGCGGAGCCAGGATTCAAGCCCGGGTGTCGGCCCCAGAGCCCAGGCGTCTCCCTGCTACACCCGCCACCTTCTAAGGAAGATGACCGGTGACGAATGAGGAGGCTCAGCAGCTCAGGGCCCTAAACAGTTTGTGAGGTCAGTTTGAAAGTGAGGACCTTGGGCTTGTTTTTGGAGGAAAGGGCAGAGGAAATCTCGGCCTGTGTTGGTAGACATAGCTCGCTGGCATTCACGTGACGGGTGCGGGAACTCAAGTGATGAATCTGGCCTTTGCATCTTTAAATACCTCAGAAGGTCAGATTAGCACAGGAACCCTGGCGCTGAACCGAACACTTGGTCCTCCCAGTCGGCAAACATGCGCTGGTTGAAATACTTCCTGATGGAAATACCGATAGCACGCTGACAAAGTTCAGACTTGTTTCTAAAGGTCATTCCACCAGCGGAGCAATTAGTTCAAGTTTGCCTTTTGCTTTTCCCTGGTGAGAGTTTTAGGAGAAATACTCCAATCTGAGTCCTCTGTGGAACATAGGGTCAGTGACAGAAGACAACTGAGAGAATAGCCAACACAGAACGTGCGGCAATCAGAGTGTGTCTTCCCCTGGGCCAGAGGCAGAGTGAGACATCCGTCCTGGGCCCAGCGGAAGCAGTCTCCTCTCCAGGGCCGTGGCTACTCCCTGAACCCCAGCACCATCATGTGACCTCCTCACTGCATCACCTGGATACACCGCAAGCCCCACAAATACCCGTTGCCACCCCCCAGAGGCTTCTCTTCCCTCTGAGTCACTTGTCACCTTCAGTCAGTACCTGGGAATGTGCTCCGACCTCCCACCTTACCCAGCACAGCATCTGCCAGCACTGTCTGCCCTCCGGCTGTCTCTCTCCTTGGTCCTTCCTTGTCTGTTTCCATGGCCGCTGCCCGCTTTCATGCCCCATAACCTTTTGCCTGGCCTGTTCTGCTACCTGTCTCCATCCCACCTTCCTGTGCCTCCTCCATATGAAGGCAGAGTGACCTTTCTCAAACCCCAATCTGACCTTGACTTCATCCCACTTTAAATCTTTTAGAAGTTCCCCACTGCTCTAGAATAAAGCCCAAATTTGTTCACGGACGCGACAGGTGTCTGCTTGCTTCTCTGTCCTCATGAGTTACACACTCTCCACACTCCTTTATTTTTTATTTCACTCCATCTGCTTGTCTTGCCTCCTCACCCTGTCCCGTTTTCCTCTCCCCTCTCCTCTTACAAAACCCCAAATAGGCCACGCTCCGTCACACCTTTTGCCTCTACCTGTAATAATCTTCCTGCACGTACAGGATGCTAAGCCCCCAGGCTCCCAAGCCCACTGGGACCATTCCCACAGGTCTGAGTTCCTCCGGGACCGAGGGCAGGGGCCCCCTTTCTCCTGTGAAGTGGGCCTGGCAGATGGTGAGTGCTCAAAGCTGCCCCTGGGACAAATGGGGACTGAATGAACCTTCCATGCCACTGCTCCTCCTGCTGACGCTGGTCCCAAAGAGCCACTGACTGCACTTCTCCTGCCTTTCGCTTTCTGGGGCCTCCGGTGGCCCTTCCTCTCCACGTGCTCCTCCTGCCAGCCAGGAAGACAGCCCTGGCCGTGTTGGATGGTCTCTGGGGTCGGGTTCGCATTCAGCTCCCGTCTCTGACACTGAGGATTTCTGTGCCTCTTCTGTCAGCCGGGGATGGTAGTTGTAACTCCCTCTAAGGGTTGTTGTGAGGATTAATTGAGAGCATTTGCACCAAGCACGTGGCCCATGCCTCGCTAGTCAGGAAAGGGTAGTGCTGGTCTTGTCACTTCCTCTCTGCGCCTTCTGCTCTATTGGAGCAGCGTTTGCGCCTCTCCACTCGCCTCCTGTATGTGGCGGAGGCTAAAAACAAACCCAACAGACTTACTACTTGAAATGGAATTTCCCCTGAGCTACTGCTACTTCAGAAGGTAACCATTTCCTGTGGGATCATAACCAGAGGATTCTACACCCCTTTTTTGAGGCTTTTAAAATGTAGATGTTTACTAGGAGTTTCCCCATGGCAAAGCTTCTCCGGCTGGGGTGGCTGTGTGTGCGTCATACACACGTGGGCACGCCCGGGGGTGCTCTGCCATCGAAAGTCTCCTCCCTGCTGTCTCATCAGACACCTTGGGACTCGGACCTCTTTCCGTCAGGCCTTTGAGAGTAGCTATTGCTGAACAAGGGGCATCACATCACAAGGAGCATGACGTGCCCATGGCATCATGGGCAGCAGGCCTCTGACACTGCCAGGCTATGGCCTCTCTAAGTGTATTGTCGGGGACATTGTTTTAGGGGGACTCCCTGAAGACATCCGTTCAGCCTTTGGTTGCCAGAAGGACTCTATTTCTATATAACAATTGGTACGTTTTGGACTTTTGTATCTCTCTTTGCTTTGGCCACTAGGAAGCTCATGGTATATATATAACTTGTAGCCAACTTTAAACAAGTCCCTCTGGTGATCAGTACTGACTTCTGACTTCATCCCAGGCTTCATGGGAGTGGCCGACCTTATTTTCCTTTTCCTTTCATCTCTTTACCTCAGCATCTAGCTCAATGCCTGGCCCATTGTAGGTAATTTTTTAACCACAATCTATTTCCAAAAGTCTATTGCCAACACACTACTCTTCATCCTTTTTTCTTTAGAAATACATATATGTGCCCTTTTCTTGAAAATGGCAAGATAATAAATGAAGAAACGTTATTAACATTTTTTCTCCCTCCCTCTTCCTCCCTCCCTCATTGTCTCTCATCTCAAAACATAATGAGAGTTCCCTTAAAGCAAGATTTATTGCACTGTTAGAGCCGAACAGGGAATAGTCCTTACCAGCCCGACTGGTGGAAAATTTCCAAGCTGCACAGTTCACTAGTTTATATTACCTAATAGAGAGATAAATAAGCCATGATTCTTCTTAAGGACTGGCTTTTAATTAGATTTTTAATGGATCCTCTTTGACTTTCCCAAGCATAAGTACTGCTGTATTAGTTCATTATTGTGATTAAAAGCAGCTAATAAAGATCATAACTGAATAATTCCCCTCAAGTGTTCCAGCCCAGTGTGATGCCCTGCGTGTGAGCAGGAGCTGGCTGAAGCCAGCCTCTCTCCTCGCAGCGCAGGGCAGAGCTGCCATTCGGTGTTAGAGGCTGGGAAGCCGCGGACACAGGAAAGCAGTGGGGACAGACAGCGCCGTCTCTCCGAGCTCATGCTTTGTGTTTTATGGAGTGCTGCTTGCAACACCCTCCATCTAGTGCATGCCTCTAGTGTCAGAGGCTTCTAACAAGCTTAGGCCATGTGGAGTACTTCCCCAGCTATATGGAGGTCACCAGTTGGGATGTGTGTTGGGAAGCTCACTAGCTGGAGGCATGCGAGCTTGCAAAAGGCTGGCTCAAAGGCTCAGCCGCATCCATATTGGCCAATGAACATCCTCCTCCTGTCTGCCAGCTCTTCTGCCTTAGAGGTACAGAGGGGAATGGATTGTCCTGTACAGAATAAAGGAGTCCCGTTGCCTATTGGAGTCATTAATCTTCCTTCTTTATCCTTTTAAAAAGGTATTTTTTTATATAAACACAAATGTGGCTATTGTAGAAATTTTTAAAAATGCCTAGAAGGAACAGAAGAACAACCACAATTTGTTTTACTATTAATATTGCATGTTTGTTCTTCTTGCTTTTTTCTAGGCATATATTTATCTCTCTATTTTTATTTTTATTTTTTCAGAAATTTTTTCCTTAGCAATAGATCATGAATATTTTCCCATGTCATTAAATCATCCCCTACAAAATCATTTTTAAGGTCTACAGGCTACACAGTATATCATTATATACATGTACTATAATTTATTAACTTACACATATTGTTATGCATTTAAATGGTTTTTAAGATGTGTATTATTATAAGCAACACTATAATTAATATCCTTTTAAAAATATTTGGTCACAACCATGATTATTTTCTTGGGTGAAAATTTTAGGTGCTGACCAAAGAGAGTAAAGCATTTTAATGTTTTTCTAATGTCCTCCAGTACTGGGAATTAGAATTTTTATGATTAATATCCTTTTCTAAGTTTCAAGGCAGTAGGAATAGTAGTTGATTTAATTTGTGCTTTTTTCCCCCACATACAAGTCAGGTTGAACATTTTCTTCATCCATTGGGATTCCTTATTTTGTGGGTCATCTCTTCTTGTCCTTTGCCCATTTTGTTTTGTGATGTTAATTTTGGTATTACTAACTTTTGAGTAGTTAGGGTAGTCCTACTTTACCAAAAAATATTTCCCCATTGTCTGGCTATATAACTTCATGCTAATGGGGAAGATAAGATCAACTCTGGGTTTGGGATTGCGATCACGTCTAGTAAAATTGATGTAACAAATTCCAGCCTGCCCAAAAATATATTTTAAACTTTATAACCAATTCTGGCGTTATTTGTGTTATTATGGATAGACCGTGCTTGAGTCCTGGCTCTGCGATTTACTAGCTGTGTGAACAAGGACCAGGTTGCCTCACTTCTCTAAACCTCAGTTTCCTCATCTGTCAAGTGAGACAGTTTTCTCTAGTAGCAATTATGATAAAACTTATAAAACACAGTGCTGGTTACAAAGATGGCAGCCATTGAAAGACGTCCTTATTATCATTCAAGATACTGTGCAAAATATTGTCCAATTTTCTACTGAAACATGTCACTTTTGAGCAGCCTGGATGTAACCTTTGGGGTCTCCCTCACCCTCAAGCCTTCCTCCTTGCAGATGGGACAGTGAGGAGAGGTGCATGCTGTGTCAGGAAGAAGTCTTCCAGCCTCCATGGAGCAGGCCCTCTTGGGAGATTTGCAGATATCCCTCCTCTCTCCTGGCCCACAGTGCCATGAGAATAAAAGTGCTCCCAGGACCTAAGGACACCTTGGGGAAGATGGCTTGGCCTCCACATTCCCGAGCAATGAGTGGGATGCCTGATATGTTCAAGTCAAAGGTCAAGACAAAGGTCAAGTAAAAAAGAGATCACTTTGTTGGTCAGCCTCCTCCAATTCATTCCCACGGGACACAGGATTAGAACTTCTGGGGATACCAGGAGGTTGGCTTAACCCTAAAAACACTCCAGAGGGGCCACCCAAGTGGAGGGAAATGGATTTATGAGGACTCTGAGGCGACTCTTGGGCCATGCTCTATGTGATGGCTTCCACATTACCCATTTGGGATGCAGCAAGGAGAATTTCTTCTGTCGTTTTTTATTCTAGCACTCTGCATTATACACTGTAAACAGTAGCTGTTATAAAGGTGGGTGGTGAATGCTTATCTGGTAGTTGGAGAGGAGATCTGACTGTGTTTGTGAAGCTGGTTTGTGAAAGGCATTCATCTTACTTTTTATAAACACCTGAGACTCTGGCAGGAGTGGGGAACCTTTTTTTCTGCGAAGGGCCATTTGGATATTTATGCCATCATTCATGGGCCATACAAAACTATCAACTTAAAAATTAGTCTGCTGTATTGGGTCAGACATTTAATTAACTCATCCCTAGTGCCTTGGCAGGGCCAGACTAAATGATTTTGCAGTGCCCCTGCTCCAAGGAATCCTCTTTGAGCATTTTGTGTAGTATCTACAGGTCCAGTTTTGAACCTTTCCACCAGTATTCCATGATTGTATAACTATGTGAACTTTGCTCCTCTGGGCTTCCACTTCTTCAAGGTTGATAGCAGTAATTTCCACACTTTCCTCAAAGGAGAAATTTTGGGGATAAAATCAAAATAATAGGAGTGAAAGGAGAGAACTCATAGTGTCAAGGTGAGCAGTGTGGCTGGGTTCTAAAACTGCCAGGGAAAAGCCCCCTGACACATTTTTGTCACCATCTTTGAAATTAGAAGGTTCAACTGGGTCCCTTATAGCTGTAACATTCTGGGAGTCTATATGAAATGTCCAAAAGGATTCATCAATAGCAAAGCCCTAGAACATAGACAGTGTTCCTAGGATTGAGTCAATGTCTAATGAAATCCAGCTTCACAGGTCAGGAGGGGTGCACCGAGGGGAGGAATGGCCCTCGCTTTTAGCTGCAATCAGGCACGGACAGCAGCAACTCAGCGTACAGGCAGCATTGCATACAGAGTATATTCAATTCAGCAGCAAAAGACCTGGGTTCAAATCTTGGCTCCATCACTTTCCAGCTGTTGGACTGGAAATATATCATTTTACCTCTCTGACCTCAGTTTTCTTCTCTGTAAAAAAAGGTTAATACACCTGCTGGGTCTTGTGATGAGCAAATAAGATCCTGTATCTAAAAATACTTGCCCATTATAGGGCCTCACACAGAGTGGGCATTCACTCATGGGACCACCATTGTTATTATTGGACTAAAACAGAGAAGACAGCTTCTATTTCAGCCACCCAAACAATCAACAGGCAGTGGCTCCGAGCCAAGAAATGTCTGAGCAGGCAAAGACCATTCTGTCCTCCTGTCTCCCCTTCCCACTTCAGTTAGCGGCCTTCCAGGAGTCACAGGTGAGCCAGAGGAGTTAAGTTTGACTTTTAATAATCCCAGAAAGAGCACGTGTGTGTCTGTTTAAAAGAGAGCAATGGAATCCATTTTTCTGGCACCAAGCAGAATAGAAGGTGTTCATTTGCAATGGGCTGGTTTTGTGCCTTAAACCCTGTCCTTATGAAAATAATTTACCCTGCTAATTACATCGCATTAACCAACTACTCCCGGTATAGATTAAAGGACTGCTTTTCCAAATCATTCCATAAATTAAAAGCAGTCCTCCCAGATACATGATTTCGTGGATAAATACTACATTTGTGTTGTCAGAATTTATGTTGAGAGGAAATGGAGGAAATGTATCCTTAAAGAAATATTTTGCAGTAGTTGTTAACACCTTCCACTCCTCTGCTCACTGCTTCCAGTACCATAATATAAATGTGCAAGCTGTTAGTGTGAGACGAACACTCCGGAGCGTCAGGGCCGCCTGCCTGCACGGCTGGCTTGGTATTTGAATTCCCTTTGCACTTCACAGATTTAGATCCTGCCAGGGTTCTGGTTTATGGTGTCCACATCGCACACATAAAACTTTCACCACAGCTCCCACTTTCTCACGCACGGGAGGAAGTCAGTTGTGGTCCCAGGTGGAATGGCGTGTGGAGCCCATAGTCGCCAGCAGGGCCTGAGGACCAGAGAGAGCATCCAGAAGCCAGCTGGGAGGTGGCAGTGTTTGGGAGCCTCAGTTCTGACAAGTCCGTCCCTACTCCTTCCATCAGCCCCGGAAGAATTAAGAGAAAGTGGGGGATTGGAGGAGCAGAGACGTTGAGGAGAAGAAACGCCCAGGGGTATCATTTGCTCCTGGTAGGAAAGAAATCCACAGCTCCTGGTTCCAGAGATGGTCAAGTGGGTGCCGGGGAGCAGTCCTTCAAAAGGAGGCTGAGATAATACATTGGAGAGTACAGAACTGGCCATCAGGGTCCCGCATCTGCCGTCACAGCAAGTCCAAGTCGTGGCCTCCGGGCACAGCTGGTGCTGGGCTAGGTTGGCATTTAGGAATCCAGACTTCCCCCTACGTCTGTATCTGCAGCCATCGATGTGCTAATTTGCCCAAGTGTCACATTTAAGCTTGGCAGACAACCCAGCAGGTGCGTTTTTAAAGCAGTTCAGACAAGTGAAGTCCCCATTCCAAATGTAAGGAACATCTTAGCAAGGGCTGGATTTTGAAGAGGTGGCTCATGTGCTCACGCACGCACACACACACACACACATGCACGCACGCACACACCTTCTTTATGAAGGTCTTGTTCATCTTCCTCCACCTCGTTCTTATTCACAGTTAAAGGTTTTTCTCCTCCCTGGCTGTGTTGAGAACTTCTCCACATAAGGAAGTCAGGGAGGGAACTTAATGGGAAAATGATAGTAAGAACACCTTATTGGGCCTGACTCTGTGCCCAGGGGACTCACAGACAACAAAACCTCCCAGACAGGTTCTCTGCTCTCATGGAATTTACATCGTCTTGGGGAGAGACAGACCATAAGGACCAAACTCATGAGTAAATTGAATAATTTCCAAAAGTGTGAAATAATAAGAAAACAATGTATTAGTGACTGGTGGCAGGAGCAAGAAAAAGGGGCTGACTTGGCAAGTTCAAGGGACAGAAAGGAGGCAAGTGTGGCTGAAGCACAGCAAGGGGGGAGGGGAGTAGAGGCAGATGGAATCAGAGAGGGAGGGGAGGCCAGATGGCAAAGGCCCAGGTGGGGACTCAGAGCTGGGAGTGTTTGTCTACACCACGAAGGTAGGGGGTAGGGTTAAGCATTCACCAACGTGTATTCCTGGGCATCTGTATAGATTCAGTGAGCAATAATGTGCTTTTAGTGAGCACCGAACCAATTGGATGGGTTCATCTTCCAGCAGTAAATGACATATTAAGTATGTCTGCCTAGAAGGACAACTGGCAACGTTTCTGTACGATGAACTGCCTGGAGTTTTTTCTGGGATGACACAGATTCTGTCCTCAAAGTAAAGGGATAGACTCAGCCTCTCTGGGCACCTTCCTACCAATGGAGGGTGGAGAGTGGGGATGAGGAATGATTCCATCAGCGCTACCCGGTGTCCAGCTGTAGGGAAGTGGGACGTTGCTCATGGCAAAAGCGAAGACCTTAGGTGAATGATGTTCCAGCATTTTCCCATGAGGGCTGGTGGCATCTCAGTGACACTTGCTTTAAAGTCTTCCTAGTCCTGATATGACAGAAATGAAGGCCACCCCAGGCTCCCAGCTTCCTGGGGTGGTGGAGGGGGCAGGCAGAGCTCTGGAAGGTCAAGTGGAGACGGGATTGACCAGGATCAAATGCTGCATCTGAGTGTCTCAGCCCTCACCTGTGTGGTTAGCAAGATGCTCTCTGCAGCCAGGACTACGGGTGGACAGTACAGAGCCAAGTGGGCCTCCGTCTAAGACAGTGGTCGGCAAATCGCGGCTCGCGAGCCACATGCGGCTCTTTGGCCCCTTGAGTGTGGCTCTTCCACAAAATACCACGTGCGGGTGCACATGTACAGTGCGATTGAAACTTCGTGGCCCATGCGCAGAAGTCGGTTTTCGGCCTGGGCAAGTCTATTTTGAAGAAGTGGCATTAGAACACTCAAGGGACCAAAGAGCTGCATGTGGCTCGCAAGCCGCGGTTTGCCAACCACTGGTCTAAGTAGAATGGCACTTATCAAATGGGTGAGTGAGGGAAGAAATATGTAGAATGAAACAGACCCAAGGGGCAAGCAGACCTGGGTTCTAATTCAGTGCGTGGCACTACTCGACATCCTGCCACATGCACATTAGATGGGAAAAATAAATTCAAAGTTTTTCTGTCCAAACTTTCATGGACCAAACTTCTGAGAAAGTCACCAAAGACACTACTGAAGCCACACAGCATCCACACCATGTTAAGGGCTTTTCTCCCTGGCCTGAGTTGAAAATCCCTCCAGGTTCTTCCTGCCGCTGCCTTTCCTGTGTAATTCAGGCTCAGTTCCCTGGCTTCTCGCTGGCCTGTGCCTCTCCCTGGAACTCCAGGCAGGGCAGTAGAAGCAAGCAGGCAGCACCGAGCCTGCCTGGGAATGCTCGCGGGAGGAAGGCCACGAATGCATATGTGCCAGGGCAGTATTGTGCCCCATCATATTAACACAGCGGGTGCCACAGGCTCGGGGAGGAGCATTTTGAGAGGGAGCTCTCTGCCAGGCAGGATGTTTGAGAGGCAGTGTGAGGGCTAGACCTTGTGTTCAAGAACAGGACAGCCCCTACCTCTGACACGGAAGGAAGTCCCGTTCCTCTACCTGGTAGAATGAGGCCCATGATTTAATTCACTGCAGTGTGGGGGCAAGCAACTAGGGTTACTTAGGATTTCCTGTAGCCGATCTCAAGCCCTGTCCTGCTGAAAGGGGAGGGAGAAAATCCCCCACTTCCCAACGGAAAGGAAAGCCATCTCTTTTGTGCTTTAGTCTCTTTGAGGCACAGAGGGAAACCGATGTACCTCTCATGGTAGGGGTGCAGGGAAGATGTTCATTCCTCCCGATCATCTGGCACCCGTGGCGGAAGCCCAGGCCAGTGAAACTTGTGGTCTCTCCTCTCAGCAATGGGGAGCCCTGATGACCCCGCCCCACCCTCTGTGCCTGGCTCCATTCTACAGCTGCTCTGTGTCTCGGACCTGTTTTCTTTCCATCCCTCTGGCTTCCTCCTCCCTTGGGCTTCTGCTAAAGGGTCCTCTCACCCTTCACGTGACACCTCCGCATGGACCCACCGGCTCTCTTCTCTTAGCCACCCTCCACATCCCCACCAGGAGCTCGGGGCACTCGTCAGACCTGCTTTTCTACTCTCCAAGTTCTGTTTCTGCATTCTCTCTGCCAACACCCAGCAAACCACCAATGCCAGGCTGCCCCAGCTGCCCCCTGCAGGTGGCAGGGCACCTAATAGGGTGGTCTCTTCCCACCCCCCCACCCCCACCCCCCAGAATATGGAAGAGAGAGGAAAGCCCTGCTATGCTCAGCCTCTTCCCAGTCCACTGGGGATCGTCTCCTGGATCCACCCTTCCAGACCTCAGCTCAGGTGATGGGGTAGCATTCCCCTTCCCCCCACAAGTCTCATCCGCTGTGAATTTCTCCCCTATTGTCCAAAAGAGCGCCTTTCCCCCTCCTGACTCCAGGGAACTCACTCTATGGCGTATCCTCCTCTCACCTTCCCCAGGTGACAGGAACACAGCTGCCCTTTTCCTCCCTGGAATATCAGACCTGAAAGGCATACAGAGGGAAATAAAGCAGGGAATGCTTTTTAAAATATTAACACCATTTCACTTACAACATGCTTGTTCTTATCATTATGGGAATAGGTAAGGTAGATAGCATTTTCTGAGTTTACAGCTGAGAAAACTGAGGACCAGCGAGGTTAAGAGACCCACCAAGGTCACACAGCTTGTGGGTGGCACAGCTGGGAAGAGCTGTGTGTTTTGACGGTTGAACGCTCCTTCTGGGGCACCATGCTGCCTCTCCGGCTGGGGTGCCCTTCTCCTCCAGGGGGCTGGGAAGTCAGCCATGGGGCACCATCAGCTCCGCCAATCTCTTCCCGTCCCTTACAGTGATTATAAAGTGGAAACCATGAAACCAGCAGCTGCAAGAACGGCAGGAACTCTGCCTCAAATAGGCACAAATCCTGGACGCCAGCAGTTAATGCTGAAATCACTGTGAGCCTCATTTAATGTGTTGTTTTTTTTAAGAGATTGCCCGCTAAGAGTGTCTGGGAGGTGGCCAACGATCCGTTGTAAGCACTAAATAATCTGTAAGTCAAACCTCTCTATTGATGGCAATGTGATGTCAAAATCACTCAACTTAATGCACATTGAAAAGACAAATCAGTTATCCCGGGGCGCTCCAGAGGTGGTTTGGGAAGGCAGCGCATGGCTATGTAAGTATGTATCAACATGTATATTTAATGGAGTACAGAAGGAACAAGAACTAGTATGATAATTAAGGAATCTCTTGGACTCTACCCTTCTCCATGCTGGGAAATCTGCCCAGCCGAGCATCCACAAGTCCCCTGAATAAAGTAGGGCCCCTCCTCATCCATGGGCTTAGGGGAAAGTGAGACTCCTGCTGCCCCTATCAAAGGTTCTGGAGCCTACCCAGACCCCTGTCTGCAGAGTACTCTTAGCAGAGCAAAAATATTGGACACCCCCACTCCATTGTCTCCTCCCAGCCCCCCTGCAGCTCCCTCCTGGACTTCTGTGAAAGCTACCCCACCAGCCTGATCAACTCCACTCTGCCCTGGGCAATCCATACCCACGGAGAAGCCACAGCATTCCGTTGAGAACCAGAGAAGATCACGTCTTGCCCCTGCTCGGGCCCATCTCCACTGGTGGCCCACCGTATGGAGAAAATTCCAGTGACGTGCCATGGCAGATAAAGCCCTCCACGTTTTGGACACTGCCTGCTCCTCTGGCTTCTTCTCATACCTTTGCCCAGCGCTCTCCCTAAGCCACAGCTTCTTCCGCGTGGCTTGCTCTTCTTACTTAAATCTGTCAAGACGGTGCTGCCTCTGGGCCTTTGCTCAGCTTCTGCCTGAATGTCCTGCTTCTGACGTAGCACATCATCCATGTCTAATCTCAAAAGTCACCTCCTTGGAGAGCCTGAGACAGGTTGTTGTATCCTGTTATATTTCTTTTACCTCACATCTCTAGCTGAAATTTACTTACTCACTCAATTATTATCCATCTCCCCGTTTACAGTGGAAGGTTTCAGAAAGCACGACTTTGCTTTATTCCCACGTGTATCCCCAGCACTTAGAGTGGCTGTTTGGCTCAGGGTTGGAGTTTACATGGAACTTGATGGATTGGACAGACTCCTTTTCCCCCGAGCTGATGGCCTTCATTGCCAGTTGAGAAATAACCATGCTGAAGTTTACTAGAGATTCAGTCAGTCATTTTAAAAATTCTTTTGTTCAACAAACAGTCACTTTTTCCCCACTGTTTGCCAGCCTATATGCCATGTATTGGGCCATGTATTGAGAAGTCTCTGACCTCAAAGAACTCAGGATCTAGAAAAGTCCATGATAGCTGTTGAACATGGTCAGAAATATAACAAAAGTATGTATCTTATACTCAGAACATGGGCCCTAGGTCAGGGCTTTCAAAGAAAGTTTTCAAAAGGAGCTAAACCTTGAGCTGTGTGTTGGAGGAAGTATAGGAGCTATGCAATAGGCGGTTGAAGTATTCTAAGCAGAGGAAAAGCAAATTTTAAGAGACCCAAGAGAGACTGGAAGATGGCCCTGGATGGCTGAAGTCAAGGTTTCCCAGGAAGGAGCAGCAGGAACTAAACAGGCTAGATTAAGGATCTTCATAATATTAAGGAGTTTGGGCTTTATCCTGAAAAAATGTAAATTTAAGATGGGAGTGTAAGGTTTGTATTCTAGGAAGGTCACTTTGGCCCCAATGGAGAGGATGTGTCAGAGGACACCCAGTTCCTAATACCATCACATTGGGCATTAGGTTTCAACATATGAATTAGGAGGGAACACAAATCTTCAACCATGGTATAGGAATTTGAACTTTAACATACCTTTTTTAGGGACATAATTCAACCCATAACAGGGAGGGAATGGAAAGAAGAGGAAAAATAGGAGTTGGATAGAAATGGATTCAATAAGTCTTAGAAGCTGTGTGTGTGTGTATGAAAGTTTGAAGGAGAGGGGTGATCTAGAAAGATTCTCATCTTTTGGGTTTATGCATTCGGGTAGATGGGTAGAGCCATTCATTAAAATATGGAATATATCATTCAAGGCGTAGAACCTGAGATCCTTTCTCTTCTACAAAATACTTAGCACATCCTCCCAAGCCATCTTATAACCTGAAGAACTCCCTTTGAGAGAAGGTAATGGCAAAGGAGGCAACTGCGTGAGGAAAGCAAGAGGGAG
Organism: Cnephaeus nilssonii; assembly: GCF_951640355.1. NCBI lineage: Eukaryota > Metazoa > Chordata > Mammalia > Chiroptera > Vespertilionidae > Cnephaeus > Cnephaeus nilssonii. Next base: position 101,677,279 of record NC_137076.1, on the reverse strand, counting down.
CATTCTCTTCCTCAAAATTCAGACCAGAAGCTGAAATGGAAATCAAATTACAGAACTCAATTAATTTCTTATAAACTGGAGCCACATCCACAATCTGAGTTTTCCTGGGGGAAAGGAAGGAAGCCTGTTTTCCCAGCCTAATCTATTGACCCTTCATTCATTCATTCGGGAGCCAGGTTGAAATCAATAGTGTCTTGTTTGGTTAGAAAACCTTAGAAAAGGGAGACTAGCGGTGGGGCTTATTTCAGAAGAGGAAGCGTTTCACTTGCACAGGAAGCAGCAGACTTTACAGGTAGAGCACCCTCGCCTGGGCCCCAATAATCCAGGGTCTTATTCTGATATGGTTCATCCGGTGCCTACAGCTGAGCCTCTTTGATGTCCAGACCAAACGCGACCCGCTGTCCCATGGGCATCGGTGCCTTTCAGCATGTTTACCTGGAGGCCGTGGTTCTCTGCAGCAGACTTTGAAATGGAGTGGGGCGGAGGTGGGTGGGTGATCCCCATGAAAAGGCCGATTGAATTTGTAGGCACCGGGCAGAGGCGATGATACAGTATTTCAGCAGTGGCCTGAGAGGAAGCTTGGGTGGTGCAGAATGAAACCCACCTTCCTTCTACTTAAGACCTAGCTCAACCTCGGAAGACCTCAGCAGCGTGGTGGCTTATCGGGGCCGAGACATTGCCAGGTCAAGGCCAAAGAGGATGTGACCTGCCACATTTTACACATCGTTGACAGAAGGGCTTACTGGCCATTTCACCTCCTCTGGCTCTTGTTGGGAAGTCCTGTCTGCTTTCTCTGGCCTTGAGTAGCTTTCCGTTGCCTAAAGCGGGAAACCACCTCTGCTCTTAATCTGACCCCGCTAATTGGCCCCAATGAAGTAAATTATGTAGAAAGAAGAGCCACCTCCGACACTTGCCACATATATCTCCTAAGTGTAGGAGACACAAAGAGTGACCACGGCCTTCTTCCAACTCCGTTATGGCTTCTTGACCTCTGCGCAATAATAAATAGTAGTCTCACGGGCTGTGCTGAAGATATGAAGACGTTTTGTGAGAACATCTGGCATTCATTGACTCAGGAACAGGAAGAAAAAAAAATCACAAGGCCTGGGACAGAATTTCATTTTCTTTTCATGTTGCCATGTGGGTGAAGGAGCCCTCTCTGTCTTTAAGCAAATGTGTGTGTGTGTGTTGGGATGGGGGGTGGGGATGGTAGGGGTGGTGTGAGCTCCCTTTCAAGTTTTAAAAGGGGCATAAAACTTCTCAAGCACTTCTGGGAAAAAGTTCTCTGGCAGGAGAGGCATCTTTTTGAAGGGGCCTGGGGATGTCCTGTCGTTGTGACCTGCTGTCAGGATTCTCCTTTCCTTCTGTTCCTGTGGAGTTTTCTCTGTGCTGCCGCCTCCAGGAAGACTTGGGTCACAGATGATGCGTTCTGTAGGTTGCTCAGGGGACACTGGGGAGTTTGAAATGGACAAGGGCTCAGAAGGCTGGAGTGTGTGCTCACTCATTCATATTCTCTCTCTCTCTCTCTCTCTCTCTCTCTCTCTCTCTCTCTCTCTCTCTCTCTCTCTCTCTCTCTTCAGTTCCATAGAACAACCTGGCTCAGACACTCAAAACCCGACAAATTTAGCTTCTCCATGGAATGCCATGGAAGTTCACTTCCAAAGGGGATTTTCCTTTTTCCCACAGGATGAGCACTGCCTTCCTCCTCCCCTCCAAAAAAAAGAAAGTGGCCTCTCTTTGATCAGCAAGTTTAAATCAGAATAGGTCTTGGGTAGCTGAAGTGGCTTGAAATGTTAGCAAACAGTGGGATCCCTTTTAATTTTTAAAGGGAACTCTAATTCTACCCTTTATGACTTGCTTAATTATCCTGGTCCCCTGAACAGCTGTCTATTGATTCCAATTAACATGATTGACATCTCCTCTGGAAGGTAAAAGCTAATCAACTACAGGATCCCCCACTGAGAATTCATTTCCTTCTTGGAGTCACTCCTGGGCAGAAGGAAACTTAAATAGAGAATTGAGATTCAGCACCCACAGCTCTGATTTACTCTTTTATATACAGCCCACAGTGTCTTGTGGAGGGGAAAAAAGGCTAGAAAAAAATTGGCAATTTATTTTTGAATCAAACTAGCATTAATTCTGTTGGCTTTCATTTTCCTTCCTTTCTTTTTTTATGAATCTAAATTGATCCCTTGAATGTCTGATTTCCTTTTCCTTTCCGGTTCTGAGGGACCCACAAAGTCTAATCCTGATTACTTCTGACAAGTTCATAAGTTGACCTGAACTTTCTGGTACAGCCAACTTTCAATTTTCCCATCTTTTGAATGTAGATCTTGATGGCTTTCTAGTGGTATTTTTGGATTTAAAAGAATCAGATAAGACAGAGGTTAAGTCAGATTACAAACCAGGCTCCATAAAGATAGTAGAGGACTGGCATGACGCTGAATGGAAACATGAAACCAACAAATTCATTCGACACATATTTCTATTATGTTCCAGGTACATGGAAACTTCTAGAAAGGGTGGATGTAATCTGGATGTGATGCCTGGGACACCCCCTTTCCCATGTGTGTTCCTCATAGTCAGAAAGAAAATCTAAGTGTTAGAGTTGACATCAGCAAACTCAATATGAAAAGTGTTATGTGGTTGCAAAAAAAAAAAGTGCTATTAAAGGCTGCAGGGTCTGCAGTTCAAAGGGAGCAGTGGTTAGGAAAATCCTGACGTTAATTGGCATTTTATTTGACTATAAATTTCATTAGTGCAGACACAATGTTGGCCTGCTTGATCACCACATTCCAATAGCCCAGCACAGGGCTTGGCCTGTCGCAGATACTGAATGAATACTTGTCGAATGAATGAATTCTCTGGGCACAAACCCAACAATATCAAAGAAACATGGGCCAACTTTGTGCTTGGAAAGCTGGTCAGAGAGAATAATTATTAGATGGATGGACAGAGGGAGGGAGGGACGGAGGAAGGAAGGGAGGAAGGGCTAAGGTGAGATAAGAGGAAATGAGATGAGAACGTAAGACGGCAGATAAGGCTCAGTGTTCCCTCCAGAAGGAGCTCATAGACTGGGTATGTGTACAGAAGGAGGTGCATGGCACTGCGTCCCGCACAGTTGACTGGCTCTCCTTTGGTTAGGTTTGGGCACTACATGGGAAGGATGGTGAGAGGGAGCCCTTGACATCAGTGTGGTCCAGCCAGTCCTGGGCTGTCCCTTTCCTGGTGGGAGCAAACACTCTCCCCTACACACATCTTCGTTTATCTCTGATTCGGGAGCCATGTCCTTTCCTGCAAGGAGGAAAAGAGGGAAGGGAAAGAGCCAGGGAGGAATAAAGGGCTCCACTCTGCCAGGAAACCAGCGTCCAAGCCCCACATTGCGAGGCTGCCACCTCCCTGGTAAAGATGTCGTGACCAACACGGAAGCGACAACGACAGAAACAGCGCCATAAACGCACCCTGGGAGCTGCGGGACACTTTCATTTTGTTTCTCTCTCGCCCATTTCCGAATTTAAGTTTTTGTCTAACAGATGTAAGCGCGTTGCCAAATTCCAGTTTCTCTTATCTCGGTGTCACTTCCTCTGACCAGGACAATAAATCTTGGGCCCATTAGAAGCCTCCCAGCTTCCAGCAGGGAGTGGGCCCGAGGCTGGACTTCCTGCAGGGAAACGGGTACGAATGCTGCTTCCATTCATGACGACGGGAAAATCACAGGCTCTCTACGTTTCGGGTCTTCCTCGCCACATGGCCATGTCCCTGGCCAGTTGGTTTCTCTTGCTTACGTAGCTTTTGGAGGGAGGCAGAGGAAGGGTTAATAACAACCCAAAGACCAGCAGTCAAACAAACAATACCTGCCTCCGGGAAACGTGTGGACTCCTGGTAACCTGCTCCTGGTAACCTGCTCCGGTCACCTTCCCAACTGCAGAAGCCAGAAGCCCCAAAGCTCTTATTTTTGGAGGAGTCCCACCTCCCACCTCAGCAAACATAGTAAACTGCATTTCTGTCACACCCTCAGTACCACACATTTGCAGAAAAAGTAAAGCAATTGTTATCCTTTTGCTTCTTACCATTTTGATCTCATACTTTTTTGCACACTGGGGCAAATACATTTTTCTCCAACTCCAAGCATCTTCACATGCCCTGAGAAAGCGCGTGTGAAATGGTCCCGTCTGCCCCATCGATTCCAGCAGCGCCCGCACAGGCTGTTGGCTTTCATGAGCGATCCGCCTGTCCGTCCTCTCTGTTAAGTCCACGGATGTCAGTCATCCACTTGGGACTCCACGTTTCAAAAATAATATTTTAACTAAGCAGGGAATTTTTCCACGCAGCTGAACCGGTGTGGTAAGGGAACTGGCTCCCTTTCCCAGATTGTGATTCCTTCTGGGAGAATCCCACACCACCTGTAGATGTGAGGTACTGTACTGGTGGTAACTGTTACATGATTATTATCTGAAGCAGGAATACAGTGCTTTGTAATGTGTGTTATTATACTGGAACTCATCACTCCTTAAACTCAAAGCTAAAAAGGACAATTTTTTAACTTCTTGAAAGACGTCTGTAGGCAAACTAAAGTAACTATTGCTGTGAGCAACCATATTTATGGGGAATGCTTAAATTCTGATAAGGCTAGTTTAAGACTATGAGTCTCCTTTTGTTATTGTCACACCAGCTAGACTACCAGCTTCATCAGGGCAGATTTTGTCTTATAGCTTGAGAAGCTGTATCCAGTAAAAGATCACTAGAGGCAAGAATAAGGAAAAATAGTAAAAACCAGCCTCCATTGAATGCTTACATATGCCTGGATCTGTTATCAGAACGTTTTGTACCTTATCCCACTGGCCAAACATCAAGGCAACTCAGTGTAGACAAGCTAATGAGTCTCTGTGCAAGGAGGGAAGCTGAGGCTTTGAGAGGTTCAGCGAGGTTAAGTGAGACCACCCAAGGGCCGAGTGTGAACATTCATACCTGTGTCCGCTGCAGAGCCTGTGCTTGGAGTCTCCTCATTTCTCTTGTGTAGCCTCAACTTCATTCCAGGGGCACTGAAGGAAACCAGTGGAGGTTTGGAGGCAATCTGTGGATCTTGCGAGCAGTGATGGAGCAGAAGTTGATGTTTTTCTCCCATTTTGTTTCCTTCTTTTCATTCTTTCTTCCTCCTCCTTTCTTCCTTCCACAAACGTGTATTAGACACCGTGCTGAGTAAACGTGTATTAGACACCTGCTCTCACGTGGCTCTCATCTAGGAGGGCGTATGGCCATGCAGTGCCCCCTGCAGCATGGCGAGGACCTTCACAGCCATGTCCTGGTTTGCTACAGCACAGGGAAAGGAGCCAGAGAAGCCGAAGGGGGGCAGGGAGCGGGAGCAAGTCTCTCAGCAGAAACAGAGACGACCTGGTGTGCCACGGCCCAGAAACATCCAAGCACACATCCTATTCAGGGAAAGACAAGGTAGTCAGGGGGAATTCGGTAGGAACAAACGGATGGAAGGAGCATCATGGGAGATGATGTTCCCACGGCTCAATGTGAAGAGCTGATGATCCTGGGGGCTGCTGAAGGAGAGACCCCAATAAAGACGGGCCTAAGAGCCTCTGTTGGCACAGAAGGTGGCAGAGATGGGGTAAAAGGTTGGATTCAAAGACATTTCAACTGTAAAATCTAAGGACGTGGAGACACTTGAAAGGGGACAGAGAGGCCCAGGGGAAAAGGAATCTGAGGTCTTTGGCTGTGGAGATAGGGTGGGTGGGGATGTTGTTTGCCAGGATGAGAATGAAGCAGTGGCCTGAGGAGGTGGTTGGGGAGCTGTCCACAAGTGCAGTTTTCAACAAGATGAGTTTGCAACGCCTACAGGACATCCAGGCGAAGTATATTTTATTAGCGAGGCATTGCTGTGTTGTTTTGTTGTCGTTTTTCCCAATCTACAAATAGAACTCGAGTCCTTCTTAAAGAAGTGAAGTTGCCAGTAAAAACAATGTCAGAATTAGTGTGTCTTGACTGTGGCCGGGGTAGACTCCCTGTGGCAGAGCCCAGAATATATAGAAAGCAAATGGTGTTTTTGGCCGCCTGGGATGGGCACCCAGCGCTAAGTAGGGCTTAGGCCGGGAGAGGGGCCGCAAGCAGAGGCTGTTGGGAGGGGATGGAGAAAAAGGGCAGGAGAATTATCTCCAAAAAGAAATCACTTTTGTTTTTAATTTTGCACACATGGGGCTCATAATACTTTCAAGAACAGGGCTTAGTGAGGAGGAGAGATGGAGAGATAAGAGTGAGCCTGCCTTCGCGCAAGGCTGAGGGCGCTGTTCCTTTATGTCGAACAGATTCCGTGCTCAGAGGCATGTATTTCTGGTGAAGGGCAAGGAGAAAGTGATTCCCAGCCCTTCTGTGGCTTTCTTCGCGCTTTCCTAAGTGCGCAGGCCACCTCTCCACTCTGATCTGCCTGGAGTGTGCCCCTGAGGTTACAGATCTGGGGGTCCAGCTATGCAAAAGCGAAGGCTGCTCTCTCTGGTGCCTTATATTTCCTGACTCATGTCAGAAGGAACCAGTATCCTCTGCAGTGTATCCAATTCCGGGAGCCTCACCTCCCTTCTTGTATTAATTTAGGAATGGTTCATTTCTGCAAAAATTATGCTGTGATCTTTGCTTTTCCATGCATGCCTTTCATCTGGCGCTCACAATGTGCTGTACAGATGTTCCACTGCAGACCCTGGTGCCCCCTAATTTGCTTTGAGATCCCCGGCCAGTTACAGTTCCTCTAGGCAATACCACCCCTTTTACCTGTAGCTACGCATACAAACAAGAGGCCTTGGGGGGTAGGGGCCTCCCTCCACCCACTGCCCATCTCATTCTCTGCCTTCCCTGTTCAGTCCATATAACTCCCACTCATCAAGACGTATTCATTCATTAAGTCAGTATGTCTGTGTTGAGTGATACACTAACTACTGTGTTGTTTGCCTAGGAATATAGCAGTGAACCAAACAGTCAGTCCCTGTACCCTGCAGCTCACAGTGTAGTGGGAAAACGAAGGGAAAGTGAGCATAAACCTACACCTACAGTCTGGGGTGGCGGATGCTAAGATGGGGTAAGCACGGGCGCTATGGGAACACAGCGTGTGGATCCCCCACTCACCTGGTTCCTATGCTTCCTATGGGAAGTACGAGTTAGCTTGATACCATTTGGATCCTGGATCTACTACTTACAAGCTGTATTACTTTGGGCAAGTCATTTAATACCTCCGTGCCTTTCAAACATGATAATAAGTTAAAAACTTAGTGAAGTACCTAACACATAGTAAATGCTCAATAAGCACATGTTCATTTATTCATTCAGTCACTCAGTAACTACCTATTGAGTGACTACCATGTGCCTAGCAATGTTCTTGAAGGTGTTTCCAGGTGTGCCCAGATACTGAAATATCAGTACTTCTGGAGAGTAACTTATTTCATCTCAGTCCTTTGCCTTCTGCATGGACTGTATTTGGAGAAAGTCTTAGAAGTGATATCAATGCTGAGCTCTCTCTTGCTGCCTGTGGAAGCAGCACCCAGAGCTGCTTCACTCCCAGGGTGAGCAGAGGCCTAGCCCGGAAGCAGCACGTGTAACTGCACTCAGTTTGCACGCTTTGGGTTTCCCTCTCCCCTGCAGCTCCAGGCGGGCTCCCACGGCTCCAGCCCTGCAGGAGCCCTCCCGTCCCACCGCCATCTCTTTCCCCACCTCATCTCAAGCTCAGGTCTGCATAGCATGACAGGCACAGAGGATTGCATTGTCACCCTCTGTTGCCGTCAGAAATGCCTAAAAACCAATTAGGATGCCTTAAACTTTTACAAGCACCCACTGCTGCCGAATACCTGGAATTCTTGGAAATAAAATGCACTGCTCCCAGGAGCCTGTCCCCAGGGAGAACCTGGCCACCGAGTTCATGGGTCCAGCTGCAGCTGTTTCAGACCCTCGCACAGAGCCAGGAGTGAGCGGGAACTCTGACCCCGCTGAAACCTTCGCCAGACCCAGCATCTCTGCCCCAGAGCAGCTCGGGGGCCGTGGGGGAGTCCACCCCGGGCCTGATGGACAGGGGCTGCTTCCCCGGGGAAGATAAGCGGGCACAGCGGGGAGCTAAGGAAACTGTGCTTATTCCTGTTGTTGATGCTCCAGAAATGTACCCGTGAGTACTCCCCTGGTGGTCCAGACCGCAGAGCTGCGTCCTTCAGTCCCGTTGAAGTGAAAAAGGAAAGCACCTCTATTTTGAGTCATTCTCTTTCCAGGTAACCCCTTGCCCGCCCCCCCCCCCCGCCTTTTTTTTTATATGTAATTCAGGTAAAAAGGGTATTTACCATCTTAAAGCATACAGGTCAGTAGGTTTTAGTACATTCACTGTGTCATATAACAGGTCCACTGTTTAATTCCAGAGCATTTCTGTCATGCCCAAAAGAAACCCACTTTCCATTAGCAGTCCCTCCTCTGCCCCCTCCCCACAGCCCTGTTAACCACTAATCTACTTTTTGTCCCCTTTTCTGGGCATTTCGTATAGATGGAGTCATACCCTCTGTGACCTTGCATGCCTGACTGCTTCACTTGGCGTAATGTTTCTGAGGTTCATCCAGGCTGGGTGGGTAACAGTGCTGCATTCCTTCTTTAAGGCTGACTAGGACTTCACTGTCTAGGTGTACCACATTTTGTTTTTCCCCCATCAGTTGATGGGCTCTTGAGTTGTTTCTACCTTTTGGCTATTATGAATAATGCTGCTATGAACATTTGTGTACAAATTTTTGTGTGGATGTATGTTTTCAGTTGTCATATTCCTAGCAGTGGGATTGCTAGGTCAGATAGTAATTCTGTGTGTAACTTTTGGAGGAACTGTCAAAGCTGCTGTATCATTTATGTGCATACCAACAATGTATGAGTGTTCCAGTTTCTCCACATCCTTGCCAACACTTGCTATTGTCCCCTTTTTGTTTGTTTTTGTTGTTTTGTTTTTTGTATAGACATCCTAGTGAATGTGCCCACTGAATGTGAAGTGGTACCCTTTCTGATGTGTATTGATTTGGCCACTCTACGCATTTTCTACTTTTCTCTACCCATTGCTCCTATCAGCATAGACTTCTCCTATCTAGTATTCACATTTTTTCCTAGAATGGAACAAAAAATGATGGGAAAATTTTAATATTTGGGTCTCTTATAGTTACATCATTCTTAATGTTAACCCGGCCAGAATCTGTGTCATTCCAATCGGGAGCTCCCAATTCACAGGTCTTCTCGGGATCAAGGTCCCTCTTGATTCCTCATATTTCCTAATTCCGAGCCTGAATTTGATACTCAGAGGTAGCTGTTTCCTCTTAAGTAAGCCACCCTTCCTGTCCAGGCAACTGGAGAGAAGAGAGGAGGAGCTCATTGCTTTCACAGGCAACCTCTTGTTTCTCTTTATTTGTAAACCCCGGGGGTTAATGAAATAGACAAAGAACTTGAGTTTGGAATAAAACAAAAGCAAAGCCTAATCACATCAATGATAATCTGTGATCCTTTGAGCAAAAGTTTGTGTAAGGAGTCTGCAAAAGAGAATATGATATTCAAGTTATCAAGTTATACTAAACCAACTTAAGGAAACAAAATATTTCCATGTATTTTAGTTGTGTATTTCTATCACTTCCATGTGTCGGGGTTATAACGTATAAATTGTTGTTATCATTAAAGCAAGTCCTGAAGGAGTTCCAGCAAACACTGGAATCACCAGCTTCTTGTGGATACTTGTGGATAATCTGTGCGTATGTTGTCATTTAAACTTTTCTAGCAAATGTAAGCTGTCATGTATCTCCGCCAGCACAATTGATGAGACTTTACAGTACAGTGGTCACACACTGAAGTGTGGCCATTGAATAGGATTTCTCACAAGTGCGCAGTGGCAGGCTTGGGCTTTGATTCCAGCTCCGCTCGGCTGTGTGACTTGGGCAAGTCATTCTTGCCTAGTGCAGAGTGAGAATCTGATATGTGGGTTCCAGGGCTGTTTTGTGAAGTAGAGATTACTTATGTGAAGTGTCAGCATTCAGTAAGGGAAGCCATTAGTAGTGGGAGTACAGTCTTTAATAATAGGTGTTCCAGAAAGGGTGGGAATAAACACTTTTCTAATTTTGTTCTGTGGACAATGAAACCTATTAAGTAGAATAGGGATCTGATTTTTAAGAAACCCCATGGTGAGTCCTCTTTTGTAAATGATCGAATCACTTCGAGTTTAATCTGGTTTATATCCTTTTTACTTTGGAATAGGTGGGTTTCTTAAAATGAGACACACCTGTCCAGAATCCTAAGTTTTTATCTCCTGCCTGCGCTAAAAAAATGTCAGTTTTATTCTCAGGTTGGCAAATGCTGGTGTGGCAAACAAACAACACCGCCTCCCCCCGCTGATGTGACCAGGCTGTGTGTGAGAGAGCCCCAGGTCTCCGGTAAAAGGAGGTACTTACTGGCTCTTGGGAGAAAAAAAAAAGACTGATTTCACTAATCTTGTTCTCCATTTGGGCTTTTAAGGGAAATCTCACCAAAACGTTCAGGTTAAAATGAAAGCAAAAATGCTCCAACGATAATAAGGATCTCAATTATAACCCTGGGAGAGCAGATGGGCCCGGGTTTGATGGGGAGGACCCTTGCAGCACATCTGTCTTTGATAACATCCAAGGTGGAGTGTGGAGCCTTTGAAATTAATTGGTCACTCCAGAGCAGTGCTTTCAATAATGCAACTGAGGACTTTTTGTCATTTAGAACAGTCCTTACTGGTGCTGACTTTGAGGACTGAATTAAATTTTCATGAGCCTAGTGCTTCGGGCGACCATCCCAGCCTGCCTGGTTTCTGAGGATTTTTAAAGGTGCGGGCTGGCTTGCTTTCAGCAGGTCCGCATGGAGGTGTATGAGCAGCTCTCTTTCCTCCCTGGTCCCTGTCGGGAAGAATGGTTCCAGAGAGTTTGAAAATTCTCCAGTCAGCCCAATAGGCTGGCCTATCCCACTTTGTTACCAAATACTTTTCCTCAGTTTTTTACTTTCCTTGCACATACCCTGTGTACCGGCCACATGCACAGTCATTGAACCAAGAAGGTGCGTGGAGCAGCCAGCCTCCCTGTAGGAGAGTGCCTTCTGTAGACCTGCGCGTTTTGAATGAGAGATGAGGTCCCTAGCCCATTTATCCTGTTCACCCCAGGAAGGGGCCTAGGGGTGTCTACCCACCCACTTGGGTTCCTAGGATCTACTACTACCCTCATAAGTCTGCTTGCTAGAAACGAAGGCCTTGTCTAATAAGCGGACTTCACGTTAGCTTATCTTAGAAAGGACGCTCAGCCTCCTCATCTTCTGAAGCATCTCTCGAGTACTGCAATCCCCTCGACGGCCCTGTTCTCCGAACGCCTATAGTGAACATACTGTTTGCAACACTGAGTGTAGCATTTGATCCCCCACAGCCATTCACCCACTAATATACATTCATTCGTGGCAGGAAAAAAATCAAAAATACCTTTTAGCCTGCCTCCCTTTCCCAGCACTTCATGGATCTGTCATGTTTCACTAGATTGTAAGTGCAAGAATTGAGGTGTGGCTTACAAAAAGTAAAGGAAGGGAAGAGAAGGAAAATAGGAAAGAAGGAAGGAGGGAGGGAAGAAGGAAGGAGGGAAGGAAGGAGGGAGGGAAGAAGGGAGGGAGGGAAGAAGGAAGGAGGGGAAGAAGGAGGGAGAGAAGAAGGGAGGGAGGGAGGGAAGAGAGAGAGAAGAGAAGGGAAGATAGGCGAGGATGTGGTTGTTCTATAGAAGACAGTCTACATGCTGAGGCCACTGCAAACGAAACAGATCACAAGAAAAGCTCTCAAAAACCACCCCTGCTTATCCCTCCCAGTCAGATCTGGATGCCACTCCTGCCTGTCCCCACAGTCCCTGGGCCTTGGTTCCTTTCAGCACCGTTCACACGCAGTTGTGATCACCCGTGCGCATGTCGGTCACCCCCATGGACTGTGTTCCCCGAGGACAAGGACTTGTCCTATGCCTATGGCTTGTTTGCAGATCTGTCCCCAGCACTTAGCACACAGGCCACACACAGCTCAGTAAATGTGGAATGAATGACTGAATGAATGAAAGAGCCACGTACTTTAGTTGGGCCTCTTCTCAAAGGAAATGATATTGAGAAATCATATGTGAATATCCAAGATACTCAGAACTGATTTAGAGAATGATACCGTACTCGCATAATTTACTTTGGTTTGGACAGAATGTTAGCAAGAGTCCTGGGAAGAGTGACAAATATGAAATATTGTGGTCCAGTAAAGAAATTGTGGGAGCTGAATGTTTTGCAACCATCCTCATGTTTATTGAGAGCACTCCTATTAATCACCACCCCATCTCTCTATCAGCCCCACTTTAATGCATCCATCCATTTGCAAAGATGGGGAGTAGGAGAAGGGAGCTGCTGGGAGGAAGATTTCTGGGCTTGGAGGGGAGCTAATCAGTGGTCGGAAGCCTATTGATGGGATTCTTCGGGTCCTGATCTATGCACCGGACCTCTTTTTCCCCTTTGTTAAGGGATAATTGATGAGGTCAGAAGTTTCGGAGAGTCCTGGGACATTTTAATCCTGTGCCATCAGGCAAAGCTCACTACATCAATAAGGCGGTCCACAGGGGGACGGAGGAGTAATTGAGATGCCACACCAGCTGGGATCCAGATGAAGATACATTTGGAAGCTTAATCACAATCATGTTCTACACTAAATATTCATCCTCCTGTCTCCCAAAAAGGGCAGGAAATTAAGTTGTCAAGGGCAGGGGGATGAGAGTTTAGCCGACAGAAGAAGCCCACATCTCAGTCTTAACCTCTAAACATGCAAGCCTGTCTTAGCTGGTCGGAGCCAAAGCCTCTTCTTTTCAGTTTTATTTCCTGGGAAATATTTGAGCTGTTTGTACACAATTTATCAGCATTACCGTTACCACAATGGGCTGTTAGGAGAGCTCAGCCTCCTCACTGTGAGATAAATACAGATTAGAAAGGCCACTGCAGTAGAAAAAAAAATGCTTTATTGAGCCATGTAGAAAAGCATTCAGTTGTGTAAACATGCAGGAAGGAGCAGGGGAATTCCTAAACAGAGCCAACGGCTGTGATCACACAAGCCTTGACGGACTGCATCCCGGAAGTTGAACTGCATCCCGGGTGTCATCAGTAGGAATTACATTACACATTGTGGGATTTCTTTCATTTCTTTTTTTTATTTTTTTATTTCCAAGTTAAATTCTTTACAGTCCGGTCAAAGCATCTAAATCTCATTGCAAATTGTGATTTGAAAATGTATGATGCTGCCATAAATCAAATGATCATTTCCTTTCAAATTCTAGCCCACCCATGTGAATCAAACATTGGCTTTTATTAAAAGGGACAGTGAGCCCAGCCGGCATGTCTCAGTGGTTGAGCGTTGAGCTATGAACCAGGAGATCAGGGTTCGATTCCCAGTCAGGGCACATGCCCGGTTGCAAGCTTGATCCCCCCAGTGGTGGGTGTTCAGGAGGCAGCCAATCAATGGTTCTCTCTCATCATTGATGTGTTTCTCTTTCTCTCTTCCTTCCTCTCTGAAATCAATAAAAGTATATATTTTTTAAAAGGGACAAGTGTGAATCAAACATTGGCTTTTATTCAAAGGGAAAGTGAAGTTCAGTGTCATATTATTGGTCAGGGGCACTGACTCCCTTAGATTGTCAACTGCCAATATAACAATAGCTATCTGGTGTGAATGAATAAAAATTATACCTGTTCAGGTTGGCAACAATGTATTTTTTGGTGTGCTGCAGAATTTTAGTAATTAGTTTATGTGTGCTATGAAAAAGGTTGATAATTGCTGGTGTAAAGTATAATTTAATTGAATGTATGTGCATATAGCTATATCTGACATGAATACATCATGTATATGTATATATGTAAAATATCCACATTATTACATATGTATATGTACATTAGCCAACAGTTAATATATTGAGGAGGTAGCCTTCGTTCCCCATCGCTCCAGGCCTTCTGGTGTGCAGGGTTAGTGCTGCTCAGTGTGGTCCACAGGTGGGTGCCAGCGCAAACTGTGCGACTGGTCCAGGACTGGTAAGTACAGAAATGGAGACTAAGCCTTTAGACACACAGGAATTGGGTGCCTCTAAGACATCATGCCCATGTGCACTTTTCTGATACCTAATTTTTATTGTATTCTACAAAAATATTGGTACATGACAGTTTGCAAATTACAAGGAAAACAACACACCGGCCCTTCCCAGGCGAGTGGAGAAGTCTGGGAGGATAGACACGTATGGAAGCCACCCTTGCCTTCCAGGTGCTGCGGTTTATTTGGAGTGAGAAGAGACCATTACACAAAGTTGTTAAACAACAGTACAAGCATGACAGTGAAAAATGAGGTCATAAGGAAGTCATACACGAGCCAGTGCCACATCAGTGGGCGGGAAAACGCTTGCCACACATGTCCCCAGGAGGACGAGGCCACAGCGTGGCAGTCTTCAGCAAAGTCTTCCCTGAGCAGGTGGATGGGTTTTGAATTCCCCTGCATCCTGGGCTCCTGTCAGGGCCTGCGTGGTCCCCTTTCACTTGGCGGCCTGAAGGGTTAATCTCCTGGTGAGCGAGGGCCTGCGAATGAAGCGGAATGGAGTTATGTGTCAGACTGCAGCAGGCATGCACTAAATATCCCGCCCCATTATCCTTGACGGGGCTTTGATGTTGGCGCAAAACACGTCGGATTACAAGGGACGTCATGTCATGTGTCAAATCAGGGTTGGGGCCCCATCCTGACACTTTAATTAGTACGGGTGGAGGGAAAGGGTGGATTATTATTATGTTTCAAGGCAAAGACCCTAACACCCACTGAGAACTGTTTGGTTATACCCAAGCCTGAATGTGGCCTTCTCTCCTTTTCAAAACACAGCCTGCACCCCCTGGCCATAATGTCAGCTAATGAAAAGGTCTGTGGACTGGGAGGCATAAACCTCACCAAATTCTAGTCCCCGGGAACAACTGTGGGAGCTAGCTGTACCTCCCAGAGTCCCCATCTTCAGCAACGTAAATGCTCATTAATTATTGACTCCAGGTCTCTCGACCTTTAAAAGTGGCTACTGATGCTTTTATGCATCTCCCGGGAGTATTCGTTGTTGAAAGGAGCTGATGCCGATGCCAGTGCTGGGTAGGCAGGGTACAGGGTAGGAGGAGAGACACCATCGGAGAACTTTGTTTTCCGGAACCCTAGGTCAGTTAGCAGCAGCACACCCCAGAGCTGGAAACACCTGGAAACACCTTGCCTTGCTGATGCCCCGGCACGCAGGTGTGGGTGTCAGAGGTCTGGGATATATTCCACCCAGAAAAGTGTCCGGCCATGACCCTAGCCCTTTGCTATTTGTGAACGTGGCCTTGAGTAATGAGAAACCTGCACTTTGCTCTCTGCTCCCGGAAGAAGGTCGTCCGAGTTAATACTGAGTGAAATCTCTGAACGTCAATAAGCCGCATTCATTTTGACATCTAGACTCCTGTGTAATTAAGACCTCAGGTCTGGCGCTTGGTTTATCAGTGTGTCTTGATTCTCATTTACATGACTTTGGTTTTTCCCACATCTCTGCACAAACGCTGCCAAAAAAAAAAAAAAAATACTATTAACAATAAAAGGGCTGAAGATCGAGTTACACAGCCCATGGTGTCTCTAATCCCGGCTTAACATTTCCCTTAAAAAGAGCATTGCCCTGTTCGGAAATGAAAAGCAACGTGTTTAAATGTTCTTTATGGAGGGAGAGGGAGGTCGATTTTCCCCTGCTTTATTTTGGGCTCGAACTACATCCGATACATGCCCCTTCCTCAACTCTGCTGCATAATTGGAGGGTTGGTGTCTCCATCGCTCTTTCAGAAAACAACAGGTCCTCTCCCCTCCCTGTAGTGGATGCTAACAACTGAGGCTGAGCTCTGAGAGCCCCTCGGTGTTGATCTGGTCTTGTTTATTCAGACTGAAGTCTATTCTGTGTAACTGGATCCTACAAAGAGAACAGTGACGTGCGGGGCTGCTGGCTTCCATCCTTCTCTTTCTCCAGAGTGTCCTCCAGGGCGGTGAGCTGTGGGGACCCAACACTGAACCCTCCTCTTCTCCCAACATGAATGGCTTCAAGGCAGAGGGTTTGTTTTTGCAACTCAAATGAGGCAAGCCACGTCCAGGAGAAGTTAGAGGACTTTCACAAGACCACACATGTGGTTGGTTATGTGACCTGGAAAATCATGCCATCTCCATAGGTCTTCCTTTCCACATTGATGAAATGTGCTCATCTGTAAAATGAGGGATGGGGAGAGGAAGCCTAATAAAAAGGCGCGGAGAAAGGAGATGGTGGAGTTTGTGTGTCAGGATTCTGGGCTTTAACATATCTGTTTGAAGTAAGAAACGATAGAAACGTGGCTTCCTTTCATGGAGCCTCCCATTTCAGCTCTACCACTTACTACCGTGTGACCTTGGAGAGCTTACTACACGTCTCTGGGCCTCATCTTAGAAATAAATCATCATGGTGCTGTTTTTGCAGTGTTGCTGTGAAGGTTAAATGAAATGTTTCTTATAAAGCACTTAGAAGTGTAACTGACATAAAGTTAGCCCTCAATTAATGTTGCCCATTATTAGTAATATTACAGCAGCTACTATTATTATTTATCCAGATAGCTGTCCCTTTCTAAATGAGACAAAAACAGTGATTGACTCCAGTGATTGACACCAGGTCCTCCCCCTGCAGTCTATCCTCATTATCTGCCCAGTCCTTGGAGGCCCAGGCAGGCCGGGAAGGCATCCAAGAATCTAGGTCAGAGGTTCCCAGCCTGAGTCCACCCGGAGAACTTCAAACAATACTGATGCTTGGGTCCCATTCCGGAGATTTTGATTTAATTGATCTGGAGTCTAGCTTGGCATAAAGAGTTTTAAAACCTCCCAGATGATTCAAATGATCAGAACCATTGGCCTTATTAATTTTAATATTTAAAAAGGACCTGAAATATGAATGGTGTAAGCTATTGTTTCTCAAGTATAGTGTTTACTGCTGATGGTATGTGAGAGCCAGTTAGGTAGTCGTTTATTTATACATTAATAGACCGGTTACTATCTTAATGTGAATTAGGAAAATGTAACTAGCATGTCAACCTGTCATTTCATAGGTAATATTCTTTAGGTTGAATTTTTTGTTTTAAAAAAGTGAAAGGTAATATATGTAAATTCAATTTAAGCAAAATATCAAGTTAATATCTTCACATTTGTAGTAAAAATTAAAACATTGGTACATAAATAACTAAGGTTTGGGAAATGTAATTTGAAACAAATATCATTTTAATGATAATTCTGAGCAAATGTGATAATTCTAAAGAAGAAAATTATTTTATTCAATAATGGTGCAATTCTCAGCATTTGAAAAAGTTAGATTTATGAAATGTAAAACTTCTAACCAATCTAAGAACACAAACATTTTTGGTTTCTGGTAACTTATTTTGAGGATGCAATCAGAGATAAAAATGTTATTCCACATTGACTCAGAACTATAATTATAATTACTTTGTATACGTTGACATGGTTAACGATAATGACATCCTGCATTTTAATAATGCTTTACCATTGACAAAGCACTTGCACTCGCATTATTTACTTGGCTTCCTAATAACTGGCTGAGCTTGGATTATTAGCCCTTTGTCACACATGGGAAAGTTGAGGGCAGAGATGGAATCGCCCGAGAGGGGTTAGTCCCACATCACACAGCGAAGACGTGGTGCTGGCAGGATTGGCACCTCATCACCGCCATCCAGGTAGGACTTTGGAAGTTGATACCATTCTTGCTCTTCCAAGTCTGGTCCGTGCTGCCTGCTCTCTCTCCCACACTAAGTTATAAACTCCCTCAAGAGCACCCGTCACTGTGTGACTGCATTTTCTTTCTGGTGACTTGTTCCTCGTTAAGAGCATCCAGTGTTACTTCCAATTCCAGAAACTCATGGGACTGGTTAGGTGCATTGGAGGAAGATCACCTTGATAACCGCCTCTTAGATCCTTTCACTTATACTCTTGACCTACCTCAATGTTTTCTCCAGACAGCAACCAAAATCATCTTTGAAACCCTGTCCATTCATCATGACACTAGAGGCCCAGTGCATGATTTAATCATGCACCTGGTGCACCAGCTGGCTGTCTGTCCGCTGGTGCCCCAGGCCTTCCGAAAGCCTCCGGCGCGGCGGAGGCTTTCGAAAGGCCTTGCGCCGGCGCAGACAGACAGACAGCTCCCCCGCTTTGGCTTTTGATCGCGGGGGAGCCGGCTGTCTGTCTGTCCGCTGGTGCCCCAGGCCTTCTGAAAGCCTCCGGCGCGGCGGAGGCTTTCGAAAGGCCTTGCGCCGGCGCAGACAGACAGACAGCTCCCCCGCTTTGGCTTTTGATCGCGGGGGAGCTGGCTGGCTGTCTGTCCGCCGGTGCACCAGGAGTTCCGAAAGCCTCAGGCGCAGCCATGACACAGATGCTGAGCTCGCGGCGCCACTGGTGCCGCGAGCTCAGCATCCTGCTGGCCCAATCAGCTACCCCGGCCACCCTGAGTCCCGCCCCCTGCGCCTCCTGCTGGCCCAATCGTGGGCGTAGCAGAGTGATGGTAATTTACATATTACCATTTTATTATGTAGGATTCCTTACTGAGATCTCTGCGACTGCTCTCCATCTTGCTTTGCATAATGATGAGCACTACTCCTCCTGACCCATCTCCCATCTCCTGGTGCTCTGGTCTTGCTTGATGGGCACCGGCAGCCTCGTCTTTGTGTGATTCCTCAAACAGACCACATGCTTGTCTTGTCACATCAAGCAAGGTTGTCCCATGCAACAGGACTTATCTTCAGGAAGTAGAATTCCCTGACTCCCTAACTCGATGAGATCCCCACCCCCCTTGTTACTCTTCGTGCAGTAGACAGATTTTTCCTTCATAACTTCATAGCTCTTAGTATGATTTGGAATTATTGGTGGGAAGCTACATGAGGGCAGAGATGGAATCACCTCCATATTGGTTTTTCTACCACTCCAGTCGTGTACCCTAACACAGAACTTAGTACATAGTAATTGCTCAACAAATATTTGTTGAACTAATGAACAGAATAGGAAAAGGCTGAGAGGTAGCTTGCCCTCCTAGGACAGGGTGCAGTTTTCACTGCCTATGCCGAGCGCAAGCCAGGTCTGTGCTTGCAAGAGCTTCGAGGCCCGTCAGCTCTGCCTGGGAGTATTATCCTGTAGCTCCTGTCTGCACCTGACTAGGCTTTGACTATACTGGATACTCTACACAGGAAATGAGCACCTGCCAATGACTTCCACGCTACTTTGTAAGAGAGAGAACATTCTAGTTAAACCCAGCCTAGACTCCCAGAGCCCTGCTGGCCCCACCTTCCCACTGCTCCCCCCAGAAGTTCTGGAGGCGGTGTATAAGAACTCTAGGGGCTCTCAGGAACACCATTTTAAAACCCCATATCTAGTAGATAAATACAGCACCATAAATTAAAAATCTGTAATCTATTCCCAGTGATACTACTTTCTACTTCTGAGCCAATGAGTTGCTTTTATTGGCCAAACTTCAGTTTCCATTAAAATAGGGGTAATACTGCTTATCCTTCTTAGCTCATTGGATTGCTTTATAGACAAAATAAGATAAAAATGAAAATATTTTGTATAGGCAGAAGCACTTTACATTATTGTTTGAGCCTGAATTGCTATATTATATTATTTCTCCTTAAGGGCTGTTAAATGAAGGAAGAGGCACTGATTTGCACTGATACAAAGACATCCCAAAGACATACACACAGTGAAGAACAAATGCATTATTCATTAGCATTATGGATTTAGGTGGGTGGTCAGGAAGAGACTGGTTTCTACAGCAGGAAGATCTTCGCCTGAGGATCGGGAGACCTGGGTTTGAACCCACCTTGTCATCCAATTACAAGCTGTGCGAGTTTGGAAGGTCACATAACCCCTGGAAGCCTCAGTGGCCCCATCTGCAAATTGCAGGGGGGTGGAGTGGGCGAGGAAGTGGAGAATGGTAATGACATTATGGTAATTTGGAGGATCAAGTGAAGCAGCATCTCAAACAGGCCTTTGGAAACAGCAAAGTGTCTAGCAATGCAAGGCATTAGTATTATCCAAGCACTTGCATTACTTAGCCAAGGGGCGGTCAAGGAGTTGTCAGGGAAGGCTGCCCAAAATAACAAGGAAGTATCAAGAATGACTTGAATAATGACTGAGAGAGGGCAGGTCTAGGAGAGAACGCGTGCTTCAGGCAGGGTGCAGCTTGGGAGAGGGCTTATTTCCAAGGGGCTGGCAGGACCCAGCCAAGGAGAGGGTTAGTTCCCCCCACTTTCCAGGAGCTGAAGTGCCTCCTAAAAGCTCTGGATTACAAGGCAGAGGACAGCATCCAGGTGGGCAGAATGTGTTAAAAGGATCCCAAGTACACTCAAGGATGTTTGTTTTTGATTAGAAGATAAGGATTAACTGGATTAATGAAGCCTCATGGATGGAGAATGTGCAGACGCTAATTGCCCCTAAATTACGGTGGATTCCATTGGAATTGTGTATTCTCCTGCACAAGTTTAGCCACCGCCCTCCCCCGCCCCCCGCCTCCTCACACAATGCTAAATGAAAGTGTCATTTTAACTGAGATGAAAGGCCTTGAAATTTATTTTCCACTTTCCTCCAAGATCCCTTGTTTGCAAAATACAAGAGGGCCTAGGTTACTAATCTAGTTCCACTTTATTTCATACCCAAAGAAACTTAAAAATGTATCCCAGGGATTCAGATTTCTGGAAGGCTTTTCCAAGTCCTTTTTTCTTGCTAGGTTTTCCTGCCACACTAAAGGCCGAAATGAGTGGGCCTCAAAGTTGAGTGTGCTTCAGAATCACCTGGAGACTCTGCTAAAGCACATTTCTGAGCCCCATCCTGGAGTCTGACTCAGGAGGTGTAAGGAGGTCCCCAAAGCTTGCGTTTCTAACAAGCTCCTGGTAACGTGATGTTGGTGCTCGCAAGACACACTTTGAGAACCAGTGAACTGGGGAAATAGCAAAGGATTTCAAAGAACCTGGGCAAAGAAAGAAAATGCGAACCTCCAGGTCCTCGGGCTGCATTTCCCTGGAAGAGGATACAGTCATTCGGAACTTAAAAGCTATTTCTTTCCTAAGTCCGATAAGCCTACATTCTCTTGGTTTTTCCATCGCTTACGGATGGTTTATGGGATAAATGTGCTTTGCTATATAGCACAGGAAACGCCAAGGAGTTTGGAACTGGGGCCCCATCCATTCCTTCCTTTGGTTTGCAAACCCTCCTTTCTGTTGATCCTTGTTGTGAAGTAGTTTTTGAGGACTCCACAGACATCACACCTCCAGACCACCAACATCCATCCCCTCTGCCTTCACGCCACCAGTGTGTCTAGTCCTGTCCCACAGTTATTTACAGATCGCTTCTTCTGTGCAAGGCTGGGTAAGGTTTGGGCTACTTTTGCTGATGTTTCCAGAATTTAACAAAGCACTACACAGTGAGTCAACGAATTTGGGGATTTAGCTCTGGCTTTGCATCTGTCCTACCATGTGACTTTAGAAAAGCATTCCAAACCTCCAGGCATGATTTGCCTCATCAATTAAAGGAGAGGGCTAGTCTGGCTAGATTAGAGGTTCTTCCCCTTTAGGGAAAAATGAAAATGAAATGTATGGACTTCTTCCCAGGAAAATGCACATGTGCCCATAAATGCAAAACGCCACTTACAATTTTTAGACCGCATAAAGAGTAATACAGCAATAGCAAGCAATAATAATAGCTGGTATCTACAGAGTGTCAGCTATACGCCGGGCACTGTGCAAAGCACTTTACGCGCATTATCTTATTTCACCCTTGCAACAGTCCTATGAGGTCATCAGGCCCAATTTCTAGACGAGACAATCATGGCAGCGATGGGAAGGAATTGATCTCAGGTCACCAGCTAGTAAGTAGCGGGAAGGAATTTGAGGCAATCGACACTGTTCCGAAGCTGCTAAATGGTCTCCTGGGCGGGTAGGACTCTGAGTAAGGAATGGATCCTCTTCTAGGTGACATTTCATGTTCCTGGAGCTGGGGGAATGACCCCTGGGCTCCCAAAGCTCTCATGCATCAGAGTGGTCACAAACGTAGAATTTAAGGGAGATTTGGGGTTCCGACTCAGACGAGCCAGCCACTTCTGTCCTTTGTGTCTGTCTTAAAAATGAAAAACTTTCTCGTAGTATCTAACCAGAGGCAGCCGCCCTTCAAGGCCGGGGAGGCACCCACCGGGCTTGGGCAGGTCAATAATGTGACGAGATAAAGGGCAGTTGCTTAATGAAAACCACTCTGCCTCCTGCCAGCAAAGGAGTTTCCTCCGTGCATTTCAAGTCGGCTCACACCTCTTCCCAGATCAGTGTCTTTTCATAAATGCACCAGGAGATCTTTGAACCACTAATGCTTCAGGGGCTGTTTAGGTTTGGAGTCAAACTGTTTAATATAACTCTCCTCCAAGTCTGGCTCTATTGAAAGGTCTCAGGAAACAGGGTGGGGGGATGTATAAAAACCAGAACCGCCATGGCCAAGTGCCGTCCCCCACCTTGGCCTCCTGTTTATACAAGCAAATTGGACCAGGCTGATTACTTTCAGGAGGGGAACGAGGGAATGGAATGACACGTGGGTCATGGCGGGGAGCTGAGTGAAAAGGAATCAGATTAAAGGTGCCTTTTGATTGGAATGGGGCAAGTCATTTGCTTAGGAAGGCGGGCTGGGCATTGACTGGCTTCATCAACAGATGAAGTCACCAACAGATTAAGCTCTACACTAAAAACCGCATTGAGCCGGGGACGCACGGGCCAGACTCCCGTGGTCCTGGAAAAGCGAGTGCCGTTTAATTCACAGCGCGTCTAAACACTGGTGCTGAAGGGTCTTTTATAAGAAGGTGGATGGCGGCGAGCATCTAGGGGACGGGACACCAAAGGGCACTCTTTCTTCCACCTACCGCCATTGCACGCCTGCTTTCTCAGAGCCCTGGGTGAGCACGGTGGGGAAGTAATAATAGTTGGCCTTTCCCTGATGCCCCGCCCGCCGCCCCCCCACTTGTGGGCACTGTGTTATGTCTTTACCTCATCTAAACCCTCTGAGGTGGATCCTCTACTGTGATTCACCCCACTTCCCAATGTGGGAACTGGACCTTGGGGCAGGAGAGCAACTTGACCAATGTCACATCCATCTGGGCTGGGAACCCTAATGAGCGCTTCCTCTACCCTCCAAACGACATCTATCCATGTGAATGTGACCCGCCGTCATCTAACGTATAGCTCATTTGCTCCTGAAGCTCTGGGCCTGACTTAGTGGTTATTTCATGCACCCCTTGTTTAGACTCCCAGCCACCAAGGGCAGGGACCTGTGGTCTTTGCATTGTATCTCCCTCCACAGTGCCTGCTGCAATAGGCAGCAGGCACTGTGGAGGGAGATACAATGCAAAGACCACAGGTCCCTGCCCTTTGTTCTTGAAAAGTCCATCCAAACATAGCATTAGGGTGTGGTGGTTTGGGTTTTGTTTTTTGTTTCCAACTAACTACAATATTAATACAAGCTCACTGCATAAAATATTGCTTTGGGTACCAAAATGATACAAAGATAAAAAGAAGAAACCACCAGAGGTAACAGTCATTAACATTTGGTGCATAGCCTTCTCCTCTCTTCCTTATGTGCATATACCTGGAAAGATACCCTGCAAATGGGAGTGTGTCGGGTATTGTATGTTGTTTTAGAGCCCGATTTTTTATTTTTTTCCAACACTAATATTCCGTGGGCACCTTGCCACGTCAATAGCCATAGGTCTTCAGAAGTTTGTATGTCATAATCTAGCACATGTTCCCTTGGGTGTTGTGTCAGAATTCACTAGCGCATAGCCGATGGACCTGGGTGGTACCTGGCGTTTGCTTGTCTATACAAGAAAGTAGCAAACACGCCCACACTCACCAGTCCATGTACCTCTTTCAGTCCCTGTTCTTGGCCCTGCTTCTTGGAGTCATCACACTCCCAGCAGTTGCTTGGACTTCAGTTCTCCTAGAAATGGCAAAGCATACATGCTGTTTCAGGATGCCTCGGAGTTTATGCAGTTCTGCTTCTAATGTCAAAGTTAGGCCATTTCCCTTAGAACAGAAGGAAGTCACAGTGTCCATTCCTGACTCAGGACATCCTGGTGGTCTCTCCTGTGAGCACTCTCTCCCTGGAGTCACCCCAACCTGGGGCCCAGGGACCTTTCCATAAATGCCCTGGGTGTGGAACTGCTGTGGACAGCCATAAACCCGGGTCAGAGGTTAATGAATGCCAGCAAGAGCCTGGGGAGAGGAGGCAGGCTGGGGGTTTGGGTGTGTGAGGAATGGGCCACTTCTCTTGTAAGGACACACATGGCTCAAGTGTGTCCTGGGGAATCACAGGTGGCTGTAGTGATGCAAGGATCAAACCAGGTATGAAGGTGACGCTGTGGGAGGGTTGGGAGTGGTAATGAGAGTTAATACAAAGCTCGGGCCCCAGGAGCCCTATTTATTATTTCTCATCAGCCAAATGAAGACAATTTTCAGATTACATTTTTTGATGAAACTGTCGCCATGGTGATGGAATTGCAAATTGTTTTTCTGACAACTTTGCCGTTAAACCATTTGTTGGATTATTTGCATACGTGACTCTAGGAGACCCTGGAGCTGTGCTTCCCTCTCTGGAGAGGGCTGGTCTCAGCTGTCGCTTGGATTCTTCACCTCAGAGAGGGCCAGGCTTCCCAGACGCCCAGGCTCTACCAGGTATGGAGCGAGGCTCCTGGATTCCCCAGAGAAGGAAACACATGAGACCCAAGATAAGAACGAGAACAAAGACTTGACCATGTGCTCGGGGGAAGGGCTGTGAGCCTCTCTGCTTCTGCTCTGCACCTGCCTGGTTTGGTCCCTTGCACATCACATCTACAAAAGCCACCACAGGGCCGAGATGGGGGAGACATGTAGGAGGCTTGACCTCCGGAGTGAGCTGGAACTCCAGGGTCTAACCTGCTGCTTCCATTACTACACTGGAGCCGTTTCTGAATTCATCCCTTTCCTTCCTTGAGGGATGGATTTCAAAATAATTTTTCAAACTCTTCTCTTAACTCTCCAGCTGACTCCAGACCCATATCCAGAGATGTCCCTTCTAAACATCCTTCTCTGATTGTGGCCCAGTAAGAGAGAGGGTTCCATCCTGAAACTTTCCCCTTCCATTCAGGCCTTCCTCTGGAAAGCACTGACCCCTTAATGAAGAACAGTGTCCTGATGAGAAAGAGTCAATTTTGCAAGCTGTCCTCTAATTTGGTGAGATTGGAAGGGTCAGGAGACTTCTAATCCTACTAGAGGCCCGATACACAAAGATTTGTACAAGACTGGGCCTTCCTTCCCCTGGCTGCCGGCACCGCCTTCGCTTCGGCAGAAGCTGCCTTTTTGCTCTGGCCCAGAGCTGCCTTTCCACCTTCCCATGCTGCCCAGAGGCCCAGAGCAGCTGGGGCGGTGCAGAATGCCTGCGTTGTCACCATACACAAGCGTCCTGCGCCCCCCCCCCCGCCCCCCGCCGCTCGGCGCCTGCATATGCAAATTAACCCACATTCTTTGTTGAGTTAATTTGCATACTCAGTCCTGATTGGCTGGTGGGTGTCATGAAGGTACAGTCAATTTGCATCTTACTCTTTTATTAGTGTAGATGGCCCTATGAGGTTTCTGTGCCCTGGTAGGAATTGCTTGAAGATGACTGTGTCTTGGGTGTCTTCTTTACTTTTTCTCTCCGTTCCCCCATCACTCTTACTCTTCTTTACAGACGAGCAGAGGGATGGTTTATCATGGTTGTCCTGAGTTTGCTTCTGGAGGATGTGGTGCGTGCGACAGCTTGGGCAAGGCATGGAGCCCAGGCTGTTTGTGTCATTCTGCGTTCCCACCCACAAACACCACTGCTCGCCTCCCCTCCCACATCTGATAAACACACGTGATCTCCTAGTTCTGCGCTGTTGCTCTGGAAACAGGAGCGGCAGCATGATCTGGAGCAGAATCGTGGCCTAGGCCACCCAAAATGTCCAGGAAGAGGAAGAGGGTCTTGACCAATAGCTCTCTCCCTCCAGGGGAAAGTTTGCTTCTTGAAGTTCGAGCATGTGCATCTGCCCACACTTAACATTGGGGGCAGTGTAGTTTATTGGGAGAGAACTCAAACTGCTGCTTACTAGATAAGGCACACAGACAGGGCTCCAGGGCCTCGGGCTGTCATCAGACCTTGGAGCAGCCCCCCACCTCCCAGCGAATGGACCATCGTGGAGTCCCCCTGGTGCTGAGTCCCCCTGGTGCTAACTCCCTGCGCAGCATTCACGCGTGCTGCTGTGCTCTCGGGATTCAGCTTCTGGCTCAGCTCCTTACCAGTTGGGTGACTGGCCATGTTCCTCACCTTTCTGGTCCTCCACTGGTTGTTCATAAAAGGAAAATCATTAGACCTACCTCAGTGTTGGTTTTTGAGGATAAATATAATAGCATGCATGAGGGCCCTAACTCGGGATGCACCCAGGATCACATTCCTCAACCTCAGGATATAAATGTTCCACTGGAGACAGAAGGGGTCTCTCACCATGCGTTCATCTGTGCCTCTGCTCCCTTCACCATCCTTTTCATATTCTCCCCAGATGTAGAAATCTTTGCAAGAGGGAGGTTACAAATTCTGACTAATCAGCTAGACCCCTAACACACTTAGGGTTCAGCTCAGGGCTGTCCAACCATGTTCTGTAATGAGGGAAATGTTCATGATGGTAGCCCGGTTACAAGCACTGGAGTGACTGATAAACCAGTCTTTTAATTTTAACTGGCTTAAATACAAGTAGCTAGTGGCTACCATGCTGGACAGCAGAGGTCTAGACTTGTTAAAGCTAAAAGCCATGAATTAATGTCTTTATTCTCGATTCTGTGCTGGTACAATTCATCCTTAAAGCAAAAGTGGAAAGTATCCTCTCTGCCAGGGAACAAGGAACTGTCCATGTACTGCAGGGTGCAGCGTGGAACACATCAGTTGTCACTTCCCAGTACCATCCCACGCAAATAAATGAAAAATCATGTTGTGATTGAACCCCAGATTCTGCCAATGTCCACGCCTTAAATATTAAAGAAGATATGGAAGCCCCTCTGAAGGGTCATATAGGGGTCCTTGGAACTTGCTCTGGAAATCACCGACTAGTAATACCTGAAGTCCAGTCTGGTTCTGACATTCGAAGATGTAGACTTGCACAGGGACGTCATGACTTCAAAGGGGTGGCAACTTGCCTTAAGCTGCACAGCTAATTTTTGCAGGAGAAATCTGAGTGTCAGGTCTGCCACGCCTCCTTCCGACCTGTTTTCCCCATACCTCGTGCCTTCCTACAGAACTCTAACCTTGATGCTAGGTGGTTCCGTCTCCCCAGAAAATAATTCTTTCCCAGAGACAGGGTCCTGTCTCCTCTCCCGGCACTGTAGATGATAGACGTCAGCCATGGGACAACCCACTGGTGGCGCTGGTGCTGTGGGATGTGAGTAGAGACCTTGTGCAAAAACAGCTACTACCACAACCACTACCCTCTGTGGTTCTCCTCCAGCCCCTCTTCCCCTTGTGCACAGGTAGCAGTCCCTACATTCCCACGCGTGCTTCTGCAGGTGCTAACGTGTTCTGAATAAGGAAAGGACCTATTCCTTAACCCTCCTGGGAGGAGGCTCCATGTTTAACTTAAATTAATCTTGGCTGTTGTAACAAATGAATTCAGTATAATGTACAATGGCTTAAACTGATTGGGGTTTCTTTCTCTCTCATGTAAAGTCCAAAATGGACTTTTCTGATGGAAAAATGGCTTGCCTCCAAGTAATGACTGAGACCCAAGCTCCTTCACAAGGTTCTGCCACTTTCAGCAGGAGGCTACCTAGAATTGAGGCCAGGCTTCTCTTCAGCAGAGGATCAGTTCAGGGTGACTTGATAGGCCAGGTCAGTCTAGTCTCATATTGTTTCTTTGCACATCATCTTGGACAGAACTCAGCCACATGACCATGCCTAACTGCAAGGGAGGCTGGGAAATGTAGTCTAGCTATGTGCCCAGGAAGACAAGGGAAGGAATTTATTGAACAGCTAGCTAGCCAGTCTCTGCCACCCTTCTAAGCCAACATTGGGCAAACTTTTTCTGCAAAAGGCTGGATAATAAATATTTTAGGCTTTGCAGGACATACTGTCTCTGTTACAAATACTCACCACTGCCATTGTAGTATAAAAGTAGCCACAGACAGTGTGTAGACAAATGGCATGACTGTGTTCCAAGATAACTTTATTACAAAAACAGGCAGTGGGCCAAATTTGGCTCAAGGACGCCCGATTGCCAGCTTCTGTTCCAGACAGGGAAAACACTTGTTCCCAACAAAACCCAGAACAGGCACATCTCAGACTATTTGCAAAGAACCGAAAAAGAAGGGTGTGTTTTCTCTGGGTGCTGGAGGCAGCAAAAGAAAATGGATTCAAAGGATTAAAAGGAGTAAGAAATGTATTTGATTAATCCTTTATAAAAGAGAAATGGTTTGGGTTGTGCTTCAAAGGGTGAAGAGGGAGTTTATTGCAAATGTAGATTTGGGGATTCCACCCTCAATGCCTTTGGAGTGGGGCCCGGGAATCGGCTGTTTTTAGCAAATAGTAGAAGCGGTGGGTGATCACCGCTTGTTAAATACAGCACAGCCATTCGTTTCTCTGGCTCTCGTGGATGTCACCAGGCATGAGCCTGTAGAGTCCATGGGAAAGGACACAAATCCACTTGTCTCGGTGGGATTAACTTTTCTTTCCCCTCCAAGGAAGCTATCAGGAAACAAGGGAGTGGGAGTGACCTTATAGGTCTCCCTAGTTTAAGTGAATAAATTAGCAGGTTAATTAGTAACGAGCCACGTATGTATGGCACAGCCCACATCTGGTTGTGAAGCAGGGAGCAGGGCAGTGATGGGCAACCTTTTGAGCTTGGTGTGTCAAACTTCGCCAAAAAACTGAGCATAACTCGGGTAGTGTGTCACTTTGAGGAAAAAACTAACTCCAAGACTCTAGTCGCAAATGTTTCATCCTCAGGAGCAGCAAATGTTTCATCCTCGGCATGCGGCCGCGTGTCATCAGAAGTGGCTACGCGTGTCAGTGCTGACACGCGTGTCATAGGTTCGCCATCACTGGAGTAGGGAGTCAAGACTTCCAACCAGGCTGGGACTGCAGGCAGTTCACTTCCCCGAGGCGTTCCATCGCTACTTCCCTCCCCTGCAAAGTGTGGACCCCCACATCTGAGGAGGGACAGTGTCTGCACTGCCAAGAGCGATTCACAGTCTTGGGGAAAGAGCCGACCCAGCTGGACAACAGTGATTTCTAAAGCCAAGTCCCTGCCCTTCCTCTCCCCACTGTGGCTTAAAAGTTCTCCCTCTGCAGGGGGTGACTAAGCCCTGGCCACTCACTTCCCCTCCTGTCACCCAGCAGCCCAGAGCGGGACAGGTGCTAATGGGCACCCAGTGGGGAGGCAAAAATGGGTTCCGGTGACCTTGAGAAAGTCACCACAGGGAGTCCCATAGGCCAGCCCGTGTGTCCATGTTCCAAAGGTGTAGCAGGGATATAAGGAAAAAGAAGCCTACGTGGTGCCCCCTCCTTTCCCTAAAATTAGCCCGTCGCCTACCATCAGACTTGCTGGGGATGTTTTCAGTTCCCTCAGCGAGAAGCTGCAGAGCATGGAAGAGTGAAGAGCAAATCAATAAGTGTTTCCTCAGTTCACCACCCAGCTCAGGCACAAGAGGGGAAAGATCCACGAGGCTAAGATTTCTTTTTCTAGTACAGGATGGCGGGCCTGTGCTCGGATCTGACTCCTGGGCATGGCAGTTGGCCCTCAACTGCAGTTTCTCCCAGTCCCTCCTGGAGGGGCCGGGCAGCCCCCTCACCTGTCTGTCTACGAACAAGGGTTGCCAAAGCCAAACCCTCTCCTTCAGCTCGGCAGCTTGGCAGTGCCCTGGGCTCAGGATGGTGCCCTGGCGTCTCCCTGGAAAAGGCAGCTTTTATTCTTATTTGAGTGCCCTTGCCAGCAGCCCTCTGGTGAGTCTGGTAAAATGTATACAATGAGAAAATGCAAGGAAAGAGTTCCTTCCGCTGATTCACACCCCTGATGCAGACAGGGGGCAGGGGACGGTCCAACAGCTTTAGTCTGCACAGGAATCACCTTGGGAGCTTGTAAAAAAAATGTGGGTGAAAGGGCACCCACACCCCCCTACCCCCATTCTGACTCAGAAGTTTGGGGCGAGGCCTGGGAACTTACGTTTACACAAGCTGCCCAGATGATCCTAGTGCAGATGGTATACACGGTGCCGGTAATGCTGGGACAAGTGGTATGACTAGGAAGCAGGCAGGGTCCTGGCGGCAGGAGGGAGTTCTGTTTTGTGTGGGAATTGTAGTTTTGTAGTTTGAAGATTTCTGGGTAGAACTGAAATCTAGGAGTCTAATCAGTTTGCATCCGAAAAGGACTTTCTTTTACCCAGCTAGACCCCTTCCTCCCACTTAAGCCCATGTTCCTTTCTGTGATTCTCAGTGGCCCTGAATTCTCTCTCTTCCTCATAAAAGCACATAAGCCAAACAAAAGTTTGGAGCCTCTTGAAGACACTAAGCCAGGCCTTGGGCTTTTTTTTCCTTATAGACAAGATTCCTTTAGGACTTCCTCCAAGGCCTGGTTAGCCATGCTGTCTTGGTCACCCTTCCTAGAGCTTCCTCTGCAGCACACACCTTGGAGGACGTTCTTTTCCACAGGAAACTTGGCCACTGGCTCTGCAGAAGCAGCTCAGGGAAGCATTCGCTGACTTGGAGGAGCTGGCTGCAGACAGCACGAACCTGGCCTGCCCTTCCCAGTCCTGCCGCAAGCAAGAGCTGGCACATGTGCTGTGAATGTGGCCCAGGCTGCCCAGGTGGCTCTTTCCTTTCCGTCAGGCTTCCTATGGAGCCTCCGGCGTTCCCGGGTCTGTTGCCCTATTCTTTGCCATCACTCTTCTTAGCTCGTTCCTTGGCATGTCTGTGTGAGGGACCCCCAGTGCCTGGTGTGAGCTGGGTCATTAAGGAAGGGGCAGAAGGCAGTGTCCCAGAAGAGCCCAGAATGCAGGCCGGGCAAGAAGGTCACATTGTTGAAATCACAGAGGATGCACGAAGCGGCCTGATCTGCTACCTCAATGTAGAAATTCAGGCCTGACTGTATCAGGCACAAACTAGCCTGACCTTTCCAGGGTAGATTTATACAAACTGCAGATTCATAGTGACGTTTAAAGGCAGATGCAGGACAAATCCCCCGGAGGCGGCCTGTTGACTGGAACGTTTAACGCAGGTGCCATGAAGCACGCCTGAGTGCAGCAGCAGTAATTT